>NC_136412.1:261479120-262079120 GCF_051521515.1 Lactuca serriola | reverse complement strand
AAAAATTGAAGAAACTTTCAATTTAACGTTTGATGATTACTATCTTAAACAAACGGATAGTAAATTTGAAAATAAATCAATACTCGTTAATTCAAATACTCAAATTGATAATTCTGAAATAAATGATTTTGATTATGACTTAATTTTCAGAATTCCTGACAGGGCAATTGATGCGGAAAATAATGCTCCTGATAATCAAACATCATCATCTTCAAAACATACTGATGATTCGACAATTACTACAACGTCAACATCTCGCGAAAGTGTGCCTGATGTTCGTATGGAGGGGGAGCATACGATCAATAATGCAGACAATCAGCCAACTTTAGAGGGGGAGAATGAAAATAGGAATCATCAAGTTGAGGGGGAGCATTCACAAAATCAATAAGAATATCAAGTTGAGGGGGAGCATTCGCATAATCAACTCGAACATCATTTTGAGGGGAGCATGATGAAACACAGACAATTAATCTTGATGAAAATGATGAGTTTCATGAACTAAATGATAATTTTTCTGTTGCAGGATCTAAAAATGAAGATATATATGAAGATGCACCATTGGAATTTGATCCTAATTTTCCACCACTTGAGAAATGGACAAGAAATCATCCAAAAGATCAGGTAAATGGTAATCCACAAGATGGTATGTTGACAAGAGCTCAAATTCGTGCGAAAAATGAGGTACTGAATGCGAACCAAGAACTATGTATGTTTAATGTCTTTATTTCGAAAATAGAGCCAAAGACAGTGAAGGATGCTATGGAACACTCAAATTAGGTTGTTGCTATGCAATCTGAACTGGCTGAATTTGAACGAAACAAGGTTTGGAGATTAATTCCTAAACCTTCTAATGTTTCGATTGTCGGATTAAAATGGATTTTTAAAAATAAAACCGACAAAGATGGCAATATTATTCGAAATAAAGCTAGACTAGTGGTTAAAGGGTATTCGCAACAAGAAGGAATAGACTATGAAGAAACATTTGCTCCTGTTGCAAGACTCGAAGCAGTTTGCATATTTTTAGCATATGCAGCACACAAAGACTTTGATGTTTATCAAATGGATGTTAAGTGTGCTTTCTTAAATGGAGAACTTGAAGAAACAGTGTATGTTGAACAACCACCAGGATTCATAAATGAGGAACATCCTAATCATGTCTATATTCTTGACAAAGCTGTTTATGGGTTAAAACAAGCACCGAGAGCCTGGTATGCAACTCTTACAAATTTCTTGAAACAATCTAAATTTAAACAAGGATCAGTTGACCCCACTTTGTTTCGCAAGAAAATTGGGAATCATCTTATGCTTATTCAAATTTATATTGATCATATTATTTTTGGCTCAACTGACCCAACATTGTCAATTGAATTTGAAAATCTAATGAAAAGTCAATTTGAAATGAGCATGATGGGAAAAATTAATAATTTTCTTGGATTGAATATAAGACAGAACAGGGATGGAATCTTAATCAATCAAGAAAAATATACGAAGAACTTGCTTGAAAAGTTTGGAATGACAAATAGCACGAAACTAAGAGTACCAATGGCAGTGGGTACAAGATTAACTCCTTCATTAGATGCTCCTGCTGTTGATTTAACATTATATCGAAGCATGATAGGGTCTTTATTGTACTAAACTGCAAGTAGACCTGATATTTTGTTTTCGGTTTGTAATTGTGCTAGATATCAAGCTAATCCCAGAGAACCTCATTTGACTGCAGTGAAAAATATTTTTCGCTATCTTAAGGGTACAATTTCGTTAGGAATTTGGTATCCTTCGAAATCTGGATTTTTCATTCAAGCTTTTTCAGATTCAGATCTAGGAGGATGTACTTTGGATAGGAAAAGTACAAGTGGTGGATGTCAATTGTTGAATGGAAAGTTGGTAAGTTGGCAATCAAAGAAACAAACTTGTGTTGCAATTTCAACTGCTGAGTCTAAATACATTGCTGCTGCTGCTTGCACTTCGCAAATCATTTGGATTCAGAGTCAACTTCATGATTATGCAATCAATATGAAAAAGATTCCCTTGTATTGTGATTCGCAAAGTGCAATTCACATTTGTCATAATCCAATACAACATTCAAAGACAAAACACATTGCTCTTCGATATCATTTTATCAAAGATCATGTGGAAGATGGGAATATTGAAATTCATTTTGTTAAAACAACTGAACAACTTGCTGATATTTTTACAAAACCTCTTGATGAAAAATCATTTGTTAGAATTTTAGCAGGGTTGGGGATGATTGATGTGAATTCAGTTCCAAAAACTCAAGCATGAAAGTCTCGTTCAACAGTTATGAGTCAAACTTGTTCAGATGTTACTGTTCATCCAGAGGCTTCGCATGGCTTCGCATCCACATCTTTTTGCATTTGCGATCATAACAACTAAGGTTAGGTTTATAATTCATTTTGTAGTTTTTAATTTTTGAAAAATCAAAAATCCAAAAAGATTTTAATTTTTTTTTGTTTTTGAAAAATTAAAAATCCAAAAAGATTTTATTTTGTTATGTTTTTAATTTTGAAAAATTCAAAAATCACAAAAATATTTTTTTGTTGTTCTTTAAATATTGTGTGCTGAGAACTTAGTACAGGGCTTAATGCGAAGAGGTCATGCTTAGGTGTTTCTACGGAAAGGTATCAAATTTTTTTAAAACTAGTTAGGATGTCCCTAAAAGCATGTTGCTGTATGTAGACCAAAAGCCTCAACAAGACTCTATGTGTGAGAAAAGAAAGCCTTAATGAAATTATCTCATGAAAAATTCTTCACAAAAGGCTTATATTCACATAAGTCAAAAGAGCTACCTTACTCTTCTCAAATGAGTTAAGAGTTTTCTGTTTTGTCCATTATAACAGAGGTACACTTCGATTCTTAACCAATCTTTTTTATACCAAACAATTCTTTCAATCCGAATTTTCGAAGAGATTTGTCCTTGAGGTCTTTGATCAAACCAATCAAAACCAAGACAAATCACAAGTCCGTGTTTATGATCTAACATCATGAGACCGTGATGGAAGTGAAACCCAAATATCATAAACCTTAAGGAATTGACGGGGAACATCGTTCCAGATTTTAACGAAACCTTTGTTTCAGTATCAAAATTTCGAAACGCCAAATCATATTCAATTCGCATGTGTGGTCTTGATCAAACATTCGCAACCCACGATGTTTGTTACCCAACAAGATCCAGTTAAATTTTTTTTTTGAATATGATTTCTATGTGAGTTTTATTCGCAAATCCTAGTCATGATAAATATTTTCAAAAGCCAACTTGTCACTGACTACACTGGTCAAACAAGTAATTTCATTTACAATTTCTCACCTTATGTTAAGGCTGATATGTAATGAAATTTGAAATCAAACCAAACTATCTTTTAAAAGAAGCCCTTTGATACTTATCAACAAGTATTCGATTGTAATTCACGGGAAACTACACAAGCTGTTGATTGTCTCTATTGATGATTAACGAAGCAACCTTTGCCTGGGGTTTAACTGCACTCATGTCAAATTAAATTTTTGACATCACAGAATTCCAATTTTTTTTCGTTTCTCATCTTATTTTGTTGACACAATGCACACACGAAATCCTTAAGGTTCTGAGTAAAACCAACTCAGGCTGATGATTTCGCAAATCTGGCATATGACTTCACTTTACATCCCAAAAGTGAAAGAGCCTTGCCTCCATGCGAAGGGTTTTAATGGTTCAGATTCTATAACGGGAAACTTGACAGGCTGTGTACTCAAGATGGTTGGTATTCTATCCGGTTTTCAAGGAGATGGGACAGTTACTTTTTACAGCATGCTTATCTTTTACAGTATTGATCCGATTTTCAAGGTGCCACATCGGATAACATTAAATGCATCTCGCTTTAATTTCAAATCAATTTTGGGTAACCTATAAAAGGGGGATCAAGAACACTATATACGGTTACGCGAACAAAATTCTCACAAACCTCCAAAGATTCAAACTTCTTCATCTTCATCCTTTCTTTCAAACCCTAGAAATGGCAGGAACTCAATCCAACACTGATGAAGTTCTTTCTCAATCCCTGATGAAAATCCAAAGCACAAATTATCAGGTTGATCCGAATGTTTCTTCTTATCCCGAAGAATTGAAGATGCTTATCGTTGCTCTGAAACGATCCTCTCTGGCCACTGCAATGTTCAAATCTTTCTCAGTTCCGATGACTTGGTTGTCATTGGCTGCATCTTCTGCTTCTCACAACTTCACCACAGATGTCATAACCTTCAACCTCATCAACAACAAACGGGTGAAACTCACGAAGAAGATGTTCGTTGAGTTTTTGGAAATTCCCAACAACCCTCCATTTTTCAAACCCGTTAATTCTCAAATCATCCATATGTTTAATGAAATGGGTCATCAACCAGAGCTTGAGAAGATAAGTGACTTTCGAAAGTCTGGGTTGCCGTGCATATGGAATTTCTTATTTGGAATTTTTCTCCGATGCCTAACAGGAAGAACAGTTGGTCTGGATAAAGGGCGAATGGAAGTATATGCCATGGTTATGGGCTTGTACTACGATATCAGTGTCGATTATGCAACCCATTTGTGGAAGGAATTTGTCAAGAGTCTAGAAAACACAAACTCTAAAAAAGGAATTTCGTGTGCGAGGTATTGGAGTTTGATTCTAGAAAAGGTGCACGGAAGAGAAGGGATTGCTGTCCCTGAGGATGTTGAAGTTGCTGAATTCTCTTTATATCAATTTCTGAAGGTAGTAGAAGATAATGAGGCAATTTTTACTCATGTTGCTCGCATTCCAGATGCGATGCTTCGCAAGGTCTCTCAAACTCACAAGGTCTTAGTGAGATATTTGAAAACAATTGATCAATCGGTGCAGACTGGAGTGTTATTAGAGGTTGTTGCATCATCAAAGAAGAAGAAATCTACAAAGAAGGATGCGAAATGTCCATCTTCGCAACAGGCTCCGAATGCAGATGTTCATATTGAAGAAACTTCATCTCAATCGAAGAAAGAAACAATACCTTCCAAGTCTGGGGTATTGAAAAAGATTCGCAAGACTGAGGTGAGCAGTAAAGGAGTTACAATTCGCAGTATTCCAGCTCCGGTCTCTCCAGGAAAGAAAAGGCAAAGAGCTGAAGACGTTGCGAAAAACATGCAACGTACTCTAGCAAAAAGACGGAAGCTGGTGGTTCGAAATGAATCGTCTGATGAAGAGATAGTTCCAGAAACTCCACCGGTGACGTCTATGGTAAATGTTTCCTTACCCATCATTTCCGTTCAACCTACTTCGCAAATATCTACCACCACTCTACTCACAGAACCACTTGAAATAGTCACTACCGAATCAATTTCTGAGGAGGTACCTATTTCTAATACGGTTGTTAACGTATCTGATACGGGGGCACCTATCACAAGTGTTGATACAACAATGCCCATCAGCCTACCAATTACCTTTCCCATTTCCACTATCACTGTTTCCACCTCATTACCACCTTTTTCACTCCCAACATCTACACTCACCTCATCTTCGATATTTGACCATGTTTTGAAACACCCTTTCACCACTCTATTTCCTTCGCAATCACCTGAAACTTCTCAGCCTACACAGCACATGTCCGATGATGAAATGGAAGGAGGAGGTTTAGGAGGAACCTTTGAGGCGTTACACTTTGACTCTGAAGAGGAGGAAATACCGGATCACATGCTTATGTCTGGTAAACAGTTCAAGATTTTGAATCGCAAGTTGAATGCAATTATTCAATCACAAGCAGACTCAGGGTCTAAATCTTCTATGTCCGGGGTAGAAGTGGAATACTTGAACAAGGAGGCTGAAAAGCATATTCTTGAAAAAGTTGATCAGGTGGACAAAAATACAGAGCTTTGCATTCAAGCTCAAGGGAGTACATTTTTGGGTGTAGTAAAGGAGTTAAAAGCTGTCACAAAAGAACGACATGTTTTATTTGTACAGGATGTGAAGAAGGTAAGAGAGGATGTAAATTTCAAGATTCATGAATTGAAGAATGAGATTGCGAAGGAGCTTAAGGATATTCATTCTCAACATATTGAAGTCCAGAAGCAGGTTGATGTGGTGGCTACTGAACTCAACAAGGTTGTTACTGCCCCTATTCTTGAAGCTAACCACAAAGAGACCAAAGAGAAATTTGATCAACTTCTTAAGATGGTAACTGAGCTCAAACAGGTGGTTTCGCAATCTTCACCACAAAAAATCCTTACCCCTGAGTTCTTGTCTCTGAAGGTTAATACTTTAGAGCAAGCAATTCAGAAAGCATTAGCACCCATCGCAACTTTCACTTCTTTACTCCCAAAGAATGCCCCACCTGCTTTCACAGGGGTGCAAGGGGGAGAGACGGGTAAAGAAGATGCGAAGACGGTTGGGAAAGTTATTTCGACCCAACTCAAGACAACTCTTCCTACATTCATAATGCCTGTTTCCTCGACAATTTTGACCACAAGACCAATAGCCAAATGTATATCCATTGGGTCAAAAGAAGGAGAGAGTTCAAGTGTGAAACCTCCAACTAATGACGTGGGAAAAGGGAAGGGCATTGCATACGAAAAGTCTAAGGAGGAGAAGAAAGCCGAAGCTAAAGCAGAGATTGAGCGATTGAGGAAGGTACATAGCATTATGAGGCTCAGGGCTGGTGATCCTCCCACAATGAACAAAGGTGATCCTGAAAAGCTTTATTCATATGAAACAATCGAATCAAAGGTTGTGGGGGTAGAGATGTACGAATTTGAGAAGAAGCCTAAGGTGAGCTATGATATTGCTAATTCGGACAAATGCCAACTGGATTTTCCAATAAATGAAATGCTCTTCATTACTTCTCAATACAAGATCAATGAGAAGTTTGACAATGTTGATGATTATATACACATGAAAAATTAGATTTCATGTTGTATTGGCGAAGAATCCGGAGGAAGTGTGGTCTTTAATGAAAATAAAGAAAGTGCTAACTATCAAGAAAGACGCAATGTTCGAAGATATGCTACAAAATTTTCGATATTTTGTCATGCGAGCTGATGACAAACAATACGACTTCACCATTGCTGATTTTCCTCTGATGAATTGCTATGATCTAATTCAAGTAGCAATGATTTTGAAGCATATAGAGGATCACAAGCTCAAGGGCTCAGAGACATAAGTGTTCAGAGTCGGCTTCGCACATATCAAAGTCTTCATTGATAGTTATTACGATTGCTTAGCAATGACTGATGAAGAATTAGCCACGAGCTTGGGGAGAAAGGTGACAGTTCCATGGGAAACCACATTGACCCAGTCAGTATTATCAAAATATGTTGATGGGGAAATTTGCCTTAAACCTTTTGGCATGGTGTTCTCAGGAAGGGATACAAAGGGTAAACCTAAGAAGTTTTTGTTCAAGGTCTCTGAGATAGAAAGATATACCTCGGTGCAATATACGAACTTTATTGTTCGTATGAACAATTGCAAGAGAAACAATGAAGGAGACAAGAAGGAGCTGAAGAAGGTGATCAACTGGTATTCCGAAGTGCGAAAGGCTATCCACTTAGCTGTTCAGAGGCTTATATCTGAATAGCTTCGACTGTTTACAAAGGGGGAGATTGTAGAGTCATTTTGTTGTAAAAGTCGAAGTGGCTATATCTTTGTAATATTCGCATTTTAGTTATTTTACTAAGTCATTTATATGCGAAACCTTAATGTTTAGACTTAGTATATTTTTTGTACACTCAGGTTCCCTATAAATAGGGACTGAGGTTAGAAGTAGAGGATAACTTTTTGCAACTCAAATATCCTTCTGCTTATTTCGTGTAATCAGTCTTTCTCAATACAAGATCTGATTAATATTTACTCTTCGTGTTCTTATTTCATAATGATTCAATTCATAATTGCATTCATAATCTCAATAACAATTCTCTACAATGAGACCTTGGTAGCCCCACTTGACGAGATTGAACTAAATGAGAATTTCCACTTCATCGAAGAACCTGTGGAGATAATTCCTATTGTGAAGGTCCGATGGAACGCCAAAAGAGGACCTGAATTCACTTGGGAGCGTGAAGATCAAATGAAGCAAAAGTATCCACATCTCTTCCCTAGTTCTTGAGGGCCCGCTCTGGAACTAATTTTGGGATGAAATTCCCTTTAATGGGGGGGGGGGGGGGATGATGTGACAACCAGGAACTTTTGATCCTAACAAAGTGTATCTAAAGATAGTATAAAACCACATCACATCATTGTTGTAATAAACATTTGAGAATTTAATGAGAAGGACCAAAGTTTCTAGAGATTTCAATTCGTATAAAAGATGTTTAAGCTTGGATTAAGAAATTAGGAATCTCAAATATGGTTTAGAAGTGTCAAATGTGGACCCATAGGCCCTTAGGACTATAAGCCTTGCAACCGAGAACCTAGTTCTCGACCATAAGGGACCGAAGCCTCGGTAACACTAAGAACCGAGAACCACCTCCTTAGTCTATGGATCTCGTTTGGGTGCAATTCTCGAGAATTTGACTTCATGACAAGACCAATCACCTTTGCACTCCTTTACCCAACGTACCTCCATGTTGGTCATGCAAATACCCATCATATTCCCATGAAAAACATCCAATTAACCCCAAACAACTTTACACCCTTTTATCCACCAAGCATCCATGCAAAGCACACAATTAACCACAAACAACTTTACATCCTTTTAACCCCCATACTTCCATGTTGAACATCCAAATACCCCCCGGGTCTCCATGTAAGGCATGTAATTAACCAACAAATAACTAGGAAGGAAAATCTCCATATATATATATATATATATATATATATATATATATATATATATATATATATATATATATATATATATATATATATATATAGGGAGATGATCAAATGAGAACACCTAAAAGGTTGAGAACGCGAGAACAATTCTAGATCAATCAATATATAAGGGTATACTAGTAATTGTATATTTTAATTAAATTAAAATAAAATAAAATTCAATCAAATTCCCTTAAATTTAGGATCAGTTACCAAAAAAGAAATAAATATTCAATTTTTTATTTTTCTTATTAATGGAATATATAAAACATTTTTATCAAAATTTATTTTAAAACTGAAAAAAAAAAATTTTTAAAAAAATCAAATTTTTTCTCCTATTTTACCTTTTTTTTGTGCTAAAAAAAATGAATAGAAATCGAATACCAAATTAGTACATTTGTATTTATAAATGATTTTTTTTTCCAAAAAACCTAATACTACTCCAATCACAAATAAATACACATCAATTTACAAGTAATCCAATTTTTTTTTTTAATCAATTGAAAATAAACAGAGTGTAAAAATTATCATTTCTCCATAAAAAGAATACCTCTAATCATAAATAAATATACTCATTAACACATGCTTACACTGTTATTCACAAATGAATACACTGCTATTAACAAATAAGTACCTTGTTATTCAGAATTGAATAAATGAATACCTCTAATCATAAATAAATACATTCATTCACTGTTATTCACAAATGAATACACTGCTATTCACACATGAATGCACTGCTATTCATTCACTATTATTCACACATGAATGCACTGCTATTCACAGATAAATACAATTTTTCATTCTTCCATTTCCTCTCACACTCCCTTCTTTTTCTCCTGTCTTCGAGGTGCAACAAGAACACCCCCACTAGAGGTGTTTGCGATTTTTATCGACAAGGAAGTAGAGGGTCACACCATGCTTGCGGAGATCCTTCACATGGATCAGAGGGGACATAATGTCTTGACAGAACTTGTCATAAATCAGTATCTTGTAAACTTCCTCGTTTGCTGTTCCACTTGCGTTTATAGGCTGATTCAGATTTAGCATCCGAGCTATGCACTCCGAAAGTATATACAAAATTAGATCATGTTTTGCTTTGTTTGCAAGGAAAAAACAACTACAATGGTATGGTATGAAAACTCTGAAACTCCATATCAAATAACTACATTTATTTTTAAATATTCAGGTTATGCAATCCGAAAACATTTCTATTTCTACTCAAGTGTAAGCATCCAAGTTACTCATACACATACATATACTTCAATATACGGATCAAAACTCACTAATTATAGAAAAAACCTACAATATCTCGTACAAAAGCATGAAATCGGATTGTACAAAAGCACGAAATCGGATGAGATGGTGCTGTAGCTTCAAATTAAGGAACACAATATAGAAAACCGTTCGATTTCTTATGAGAAGGCGTATCAATTTTATTTCATATGATTCGCTATCAGTGCCCATCCGATGTAATACCTCAATAAACATTGATTTTTAGATTCGAATTTAAAATGGACAGTGTTTCGATAATTAGATCATAAACCCACAACATACATATATATAAAAATTTTCAAGATCCAGATTATGTTTATATTAATCGTGACAGACATTCAGGCTTAATTTCATATCCGATCGGAGCTTGAGATACATGAAAATCGGGCAATAGACATAGGGGGGAGAGAAATAAATCACCTGTCTGTCTTTGACGAAGATTGAGCGCCATTGATGGATCTAGAACGAGAGCGAGAGATCGATCAAGGGAGATGTTAGTCGGTTTTGTGGTTCGTCTGTATAAATCGAGAGAAATCAATTACCTGTCGATTTTATGGCACAAATATCATCGATTATAATCGGTGTTGAAGCGAGAAGTGATAGAAGTAGTTGGGGTAAGACGGCAGTGGAGCGATCAACGGGAAGAGAGGAAAGAAAAGGGACCCGAATTCATTGAGAGAGGTGTTTATTTTGAAACCCTAGAGAGAGATCGAAGGAGATAAAGATACGGGATTATGAAAGGAAAGAGGAGAGAGGGTGAGAAATTGTAGGAAATAGGTAAATTTGCAATTCCTATTATGCCCTTCTGGCAATTTAAAAGTTACACTTTAATGCCTGTAGTTTTAGAATTTATCATAAATCGCCCTTTTAATAATAGCCTTAGATCTAAATATTTAAATGGTTCAGATCTGTTCTCGCGTTCTCAACCTTTTAGGTGTTCTCATTTGATCCTATATATATATATATATATATATATATATATATATATATATATATATATATATATATATATATCTTGGCCGAGAGGCCATTTAGCCACAACCAAAAGACAAATTCTCTTCCATTCTCCACTTCTCTCTCAAAGAAAAGCTTGAGTCTCCAAGAGTTTCTTCTCCATCTTTGGTTTTTCAGGTTTTAGGTAAGATATTTCATGAACTTCTAGTTTTTCTATGAAGTTTTATGTTGATTCTATCATTTTTACACACATTTTCATGTAATAAACTTACTAGGATCCTAACACCTCCAAGAAGCTCTTCAAGTTCATCATCTCCATCTTAGGCTCGAAATCTCCATCACCTCACTTCAAAACATCCAAAAGAGCTAACTCAAGGTGAGTTCATACCCCTA
This sequence comes from Lactuca serriola, assembly GCF_051521515.1. Lineage (NCBI taxonomy): Eukaryota > Viridiplantae > Streptophyta > Magnoliopsida > Asterales > Asteraceae > Lactuca > Lactuca serriola. The sequence continues at coordinate 262,067,700 of NC_136412.1, read as the reverse complement.
CATTTTCAAGCTTTTTCATGTTTTAAGGGGAGGGGGGATACAAGTAAAACTTTGTTTATCACACAAATATTTACATGTTTTTCATCTTTACGTTAAATATAAGATATTATTTTCATAATCTATGTTGTAAAATCATAAGAAACTTATGACTTGTAAAACTACATGATTTTTGAAGCTCTTACTAAAATATAGCTTTCATAACAAAAAGAGTACATCCTAGTTAGTTAGTATTTTGTGGGTTACAACCCAAAACATAATGTTTTAACCTTACATTTTGAAACTAGACAAGATAATTACTACATATTTATATATATGTACTTAACAAACAAACATGTTAAACTATAATAGGTATAGTTTAGGGAACATACGTACTATTTCACTAAGTTCGGGATACATTACGAAATCAAACATATAAACTATAATAGGTATAGTTTATGAGACATACATACAATTTATTCATTACAGAAAGGCTTTTCATTATTCGACACGTAACCGTCACTATAGCTTTATGAGACACACTTCAAGTACTTATCTAAGTACCAACAAAATACCTGACATTATAACCAGAGTCTCCTGGAGGGAGAGCATGACACTTGTGTATAGATCTATACGAGACTGACAACCCCGCACCTAAACTGTTAGCTACAGTTAGGCTGACATGCCTGGGGTGATAAATGTCGTATCTTTTCCGACGCCTGAAGAACGTCGTATCAGGCCATCCTAGGTCATCAACCATGGTTATAATAACTCACAATTTGGTATTAACAATATGATTAGTGTATGAATACATAAATAACTTCAATTAGTTTTATTTAATAGTAAAACTACAATACAATATTTTATAGTACAGATGGTGAATCCAGACATATACATTAAAAAAGATTACATACAAATACAATTACACTATACTATTTTCTAGTACAGTGCAATTTACATTTCTGATAGGACTATTATCGTTCTCTCTATAATTTCTTAGTATATGCGTTAGGGATATATAAAATGAAGAACTAATAGGCAGTTGAATGTGTGATTTCCGCTTTACTTCCTGTTCCTTGTTTGGTTGTGGGCTTAGGGCAGAATCATTCAATCGACTGTCTGTTCGATCTTAATTATATATAACTTGTATACACTAAGTGATCATAGAAGGAACTAGTAAGGGTTACACTACTTACATGAATTTTCATACTTCACATCACAACTTCTAAGCATAAGAAAACTTGTAAATTTTTGGTCTTAAGGTCTAAGACTACATTTCATTTACAAAAGAAAATATTGGATTTTCTAAAAACATACATTATTATTTTACAAGGAAAAGATACAATAGAAATACATACATCTACAGCTCATTTAAGAAAATATTGGATTTTCTACAAGTATACAAATCATTTTACGCTAAAATGTTACAAATCTTTCTCATACAAAAACGCTTATGAACTCATCAACTTAATTGTAGACACTTTTCAAAATCACTTGTATTCTCAGGAACCCAGTAGACAGGTATTCAACCCTTCTTGAGGGTCGGCGTCGTCATTTCATGTTTTTTATTTTTCAGTTATTTGTATTTAACTTTTGATAAAACAAAGTGTTGTAAACAATGTAAACTTGAATCCTCAATGTATTAATGTTTGTGTTTATATGTTTCAATTATATTCAATTGTTATGATACTGTACATGAAGTCACGCCATCCGCCGCCAGACTTTTCCGCCGTTCTGGTTTGAGGGTGTGACAGATTGGTATCAGAGCATTGTTTATAGTGAACCAGTATATCAAACCATACGAGATATACAACTATAAATACAATGCGACTAAAACACTTTGACCAAGAGTTATACTTTTAAATATAATAATATTCTATAGAAGTATACATACATACATACATACATACATACATACATACATACATACATACATACATACATACATACATACTAGAATAGTGACATAATAAGAACAAAACAAAAGTATTAAGATAAGTTGGATACTATGATTAAACCTTGGTGTATGTAATCAGGTCTGGGATGAATATAGCCTGATCAACTCTATTTATCCGAGAGGTGACTAGTGTATGCCTGGGAATAGTTGTGGTGAGCAAAAAGTCTAAAACTTACCAACTCTATATACCAAGAAACTCTAGAACCAAACATAAATCTTAAAATACTATAGGAGTATTTTATGATACTATAAATAAATCATGTGAAAACTAAAAACCCTTACTGGCAGGTCTATAATTACATAGTGTATACATTAAAGTTATATATAATTAAGATTTTATAGACTTAGAATTTGTGATTTCGCTCACGGGCCTTTTCAATCATGTCATTCAAGGTCTTGTACCCTGAAAAGCTCACTAACTCCCAAATTTCATTCCTCAGCATAGAATGGTATCTCGTCTTCCTCATCTCCTCATCCACATTGTACTGCGGAACCAGTAATTCCCTCTCCCTGAACTTAGTGGTAATCTCCGCCACAGACTGCGTAGTTTGGTGAAGGTCTTGGCACCTCAATGGCCGGTGAAAACTCCCGATTAAACCTCTGTACAAAATCCTCCCATGTCATTATTGTCACACCTGCCATCCCAACCTCACGGGCAACCTCCTCCCACCATTCTCGCGCCCGACCCCTCAGCATAAAAGACGTGAATCACACCTTTTCTACCTCGAGGAAAAAGCTTGTGCGTTGAGCATTCTCCTGTCAACAATTCAATGGAGACTAGAGATGGGATCCTTAATCCTAAAGAACTTAGGCGCTCCACAGGCCTTGAACTTTCGGAATGAAGGAGTTCAAATCCCAATCTGACCTGCAACTATCTCGGCTTAGTAAGACCGGAGCTACTCCTCCATAATCTCCATGATCTCCTCCTTGACGGTACCGAAAAAAAACCAAGGTAACATCAAGGATGCCTCGAGTAACCTCGATTGCGATAAGCTCATGCAACCTCTCATTAATCGGCTCTGCCCCAGAGCCTAAACCCGATCCCAAACTTAAACCTCCTTACGTAGCCATCACCATCCTTAACTGAAAATACAACATAGAAAGCAATTGATAAGGAAGTTTGAAGGGATTCATCCGCACCAGACTCAGTAGAGTTTCCAGGTCTGTCCTTGTCTCGGGTACATGTCATGTGCTTTCAGTAGTATGGGAACAATACTACCTTCCACACCTACCTATACTACCTAATACCTCTAATTCACCAAACCATCGATAAAACATGACCCACAAAACACAACATATACGCATATCCTAGACTCTTGTAGGATTTCTCAACCCTCGCAGAACCAAAAACCTCAATCGACACCACAGGTTGCCTTATGCATGCAAGTTATACATAAATTAAATCACATAGACTGTCAAATAAAGTTTCTACCTTAAGAATACAACCAAACATAGAACAAGAAATGAGGCATAATCCATCATTCTAGGTGTCACACCCCAAAACCGAGAATGACAGAATTCGTTCTGGGGTGGAGGACGTCATGTACAGTATCATAACAATGCATAATAGTACAAACAAGAGACAACAACCATTGCATTAATATAGTAATTGTAAATACAAGCATGTTCTGTACAATTTGATAGACACTAAAAGTATAAACAAAAATAAAAGATGGGTCTTGTATATGCTCCATCTTCTCAAAAGGCTGCATCGGTACCTGTCAATTTTTGACCTGAGAATACAAGTTAATTTGAAAACGAGTATCAGCATAAAGCTGGTGAATAAGATTTTTAGTTTCGTTGCTTGTATAAAAGTTTTTACAATCATGTAATATAAAAGCTGTGATTAATGTTTGAAAATAGTAAAATCCCTAGAAAATCCTATATTTTCCAGATTTGCATATTTGTAAGTTTGATCCTTTGAATGTGTAAAAGTTTTCCCATTGAGACCGTCAATCATGAAAATAAGGTTATAGATTTCATTCATGTAAAGTAAATGAGGAAAGATAATATCTTATTTCAGCAGTTTTACTGCCGGCTGGATATAGTAGTGTTGCCAACTTCAGTTTAGTAGTATATGTATATATATTCACTTCGGGAAGTTAGTTTTAGCCTTTAATTCTTAGTGTGTTAATTTGGGTATGAATTTGATTTCTCATGTAACCAATCTGAGTGATAATAGAGTGTCCGATGACCTTCCCGATCATACATAGTGTAGTGATGTTTCTTCACCCCTGGGCCTAGTCGGCTCGAACTGTAGTTGGCAGTCGGGATGTAATGGTGTCTGTCCTGTATAGATCTATACATGTAGTGGTTTCTTTCCCTTAGGGAAGCTCTGGTTACACGGTGTTTGCACAGTAGAGTGCCATATAGAGGAATAGTGTGTCACATTCTGGATTATTATATTCTCTAGTATTATAGTATAATGAAATTATTAGTATAGTGAATAGAGTGTTCTCTTTAACATGTATTAACTCGTAATGGTAGTAATTATAGTGAGCATCGTAGTGATAGGGGTAATGAGCAGTAGTCTTAACTATACCTATTATAGTTAAATAGTGTGGGATTGTATGCCTTTGATTTACGAAGACATTGAAGTAATCGAAGACTTTCATATCTAACACAAATATATATGATATATAACTAAGAATTCAACGACAGTCGGACAGATAACAATATACCCTAAGACAACAATCAAACAAGAATAGGAAGTAAGGCGAGCTATCAGTCCTAAGTCCTTCAAGTCTTACTTATATAAGTATATTGGTGTAGATAAATTTTAAAAGAAAAGAGGTTTGAAAATAATTTGAAAATAGTTTAATAAAAATTTAACATAAAATACATTTGATAGTTATTTAAAACGGTTTTGTTGACAAGTAGCTAAGAGTACAAAAATATCCTTTTTGGTTGCAAATTATAAATCACATGTGATTGATACTATAACTTGTTGTATTCAAATTGTATTCCCCCCCCCCCATAAAAACATTTAAAAACATTTGAAAGGTTAAATTTAGGGGTATGAACTCACCTGCAGCGAGTGGATCGGATGGAAGTGTCGGTTGAGTGCTTGGTGTCAAGTGAAGACTTGAACACACTTTATGACCCAAGTAACATATGAAGACATATGTTTACATATAATTAGTGATTAAAACAATAATTGAACACGTATAGACATCCTAATGCGAAGAAAAACGCTTTGTTCAAGTGCTAGGAGGCTATTGGGTTGAAAGGAAGGAGTGTTGGGCCTCACTATGGAGTTTACTCCTCAAATACTCACCTTAGGTGAGTTTGCGGTTGAGGGACCTATTCCCCCATGATTTTATGGCCGTAAACTCATGGGAGGAGTGTATTTGTGTTCCTTAAGGTCTCTTGTATCACTAGGAAGGGTTCTAAGATCAATTCCAAGGCTTGAGGGGTGATTTGGGTTCAAAAGGGGCACTCCCTTGGAGTTTGCGGTACTTGGACCACTCCTTGGGAGTTTATGGTTGTGAACCCTATGTTTTACGGCCTTAAACCCTTAGACACACCTTTTCATTCGTTTTTGAGGTCCTAAGCTCATTCCTACAAGTTTCTAGGTTAAGGTCTAAGGCAAAATAAGGGGTTTAGGGCTCATTTTGCATCATTTGAGGGAGTTTACGACCTAAGAATGTTGTTGGGCCGTAAACCCTCTTTCAAGCCTCCAAACTTGGTGTTTAAGGTCCAAGACACTTCAAGGTTAAGTTCTAAGCTAGTCTCTAAGCCTAAGAAAGGGGTTTGGGGCATTTTTGGCACCCTTTTAGGGGTTTACGGCCTAAGAGGGTTCTTGGGCCGTAAACTCCTTGTTCTTGGCATTCTAGGATGATTTTAATGCTATATTGACATGAAATGAGCTTTAGAACAATCTAGGGTAAGAGAACTTACTGTTTGAGGACGAAAACTTGCAGATTGTTGGAAGAATCAGGCCTTGAAGAGAGAGAGAAAGAGTAGAGAGAGTGTGACTAGAGTGGGAAAGAGTTCAATTTAGTGCCCACTCAACCCTTATATAAGGGTTGAGTTTATGACCCGGTGGGAATCTACCCGATACCGACGTTAAGTGGAACTTATGGTCGTACCTGATTAAATGGTCGTAATTTGACTTGATTATAACTAAAACTTTTTTAGGGGATATTGAGGGTGTTTCACGTGTTTCTAATTTGTTCCGACCCTTATGAAGTCATAATAAAAGTTCTAGTTTAATTTGCCTGATCCCAAATGTTAACGGAAAAGTTTTAATAAAAACGAGTTCTATTAACGGATACGGGTTATAGTGACGGAATAAATTTCAGGTTGTCACATCATCCCCACGTTAGAGGAAATTTCGTCCCAAAATTTAGAATTCAAGTAGCTAAGTTATTAAAATACAACTAAGAAAAGAGATGAGGATATTTGAGTTTCATTTGATCCTCGCGCTCCCAAGTGAACTTCGTTCCTTGCTTGGCGTTCCAGCGAACCTTCACGATTGGGATGCGACTTTTTTTCGTTCGTTTGACCTCTCGGTCCATGATCTCTACAAGTTCCTCTACGAAGTTGAGGCTCTCGTTGATCGCAATCTCATCTAGTGGAATTATGAGAGTCTCGTCTGAAAGGCACTTCTTCAAGTTTGAGACGTGGAAGGTAGGGTGTATGTTACTGAGTTCCCGGGGTAGGTTAAGTTTGTAAGCTACAGGGCCGATTCTAGCGAGAATCTCGAAAGGCCCTATGTACCTTGGATTTAGCTTTCCATGCTTTCCAAAGCGTATCGTGCCCTTCCAGGGTGAGACTTTCAAAAGGACTCGGTCTCCCACCTGGAATTCCAAAGGTTTTCTTCGTTTGTCTGCGTAGCTTTTCTGTCGATCTCTAGCGGCTTTTAATCGTTCGCGAATTTGTACAATCTTCTCGGTCGTTTCTCGAATGATTTCCGGACCCGTGAGAGCGCTGTCAGGGACTCGTTCTTTAGCTAACTGAGTTTCACCCACCTCAGCCCAACACAGAGGGGATCTGCACTTTCGGCCGCAGAGGGCTTCGAATGGAGCTGCCTTGATGCTCGTGTGATAACGGTTGTTGTAGGAAAACTCGAAAAGGGGTAAGTGGGTATCCCATGCCTTACCAAAGTCGATCACACAGGCTCGCATCATATCTTCCATGGTTTGGATAGTCCTCTCACTTTATCCGTCGGTCTGCGGATGGTAGGCTGTACTCATGTCCATCCTCGTCCCTAATGCGCTTTGCAGTGATTGCCAAAATCTCGAAGTAAACCTACTATCTCTATCGGAGATAATAGATATGGGGACACCATGCAGCCGTATGATTTCCTTAATGTATGTTCTTGTAAGTTTCTCCATCTTGTCTAGTTCCTGATGGGCAGAAAGTGTGCGGACTTAGTCAATCTGTCGACGATGACCCATATGGTATCAAGCCCACTCGCTGTCTTAGGTAGCTTAGTCATGAAATCCATAGTGATCTGCTCCCACTTCCATTCAGGTATCTCTGGTTGCAGTAGTAGACCTGATGGCTACTGATATTCGGCCTTAACCTTTGCGCAAGTAAGGCATTTACTCACGAAGGTAGCAATCTCTGCTTTCAAATTAGGCCATCAATATGACTTCTTGAGGTCTAGATACATCTTATCTGATCCTGGGTGAACGGAGTATCGTGTGTTGTGGGCTTCCTTCATGACCAAGTCTTTGAAGCCACCGTGTCGTGGTGTCCAGATTCGGTTCATGAGATATAAGGCTCCGTCACTCCTGACCTCCAAGTTCTTATCCATTCCTCGTAGGGATTCTCCCGCCACATTCTCAGGTTTTAAAGCTTCGAGCCGAGCCTCCTTAATCTGCGTGGATAGATGTGAATGGATAGTCATTGTTAATGACTTAACTCTTCGACCAAAATATTCCTTTTGACTTAGAGCGTCTGCTACTACATTGGCTTTTCCCGGGTGATAACGAATCTCGCAATCGTAATCATTGAGTAGCTCGACCCACCGTTGTTGTCTCATATTGAGCTCCTTCTGGTTGAGTATGTGTTTTAGACTTTTGTGGTCGGTGTATATCGTGCTCTTCGTACCGTACAGGTAGTGTCTCCAGATCTTTAGGGCGAACACAACCGCTCCTAATTCGAGGTCGTGTGTGGTGTAGTTGACCTCGTGTGTCTTCAGCTGTCTTGAGGCGTAGGTGATGACCTTACCTCGTTGCATCAGAAAACAACCAAGCCCCTGATTTGATGCATCGCAAAATACCACAAAATCTTCTGTCCCTTCGGGGAGGGATAATATTGGTGCGGTGCATAAGGCTCGTTTCAGGGTTTGGAATCACTTCTCTTGTTTCTCTCCCAAATCAAATGTCACGCCTTTTTGGGTCAATGTGGTAAGGGGTTTCGCGATCCTAGAGAAGTTCTGAATGAATCTGCGGTAGTAGCCAGCGAGGCCTAAAAATTTACGAATTTCTGTAGGCGTCTTCGGTGCTGACCAGTTCTCGATAGCTTTAATCTTGGATGGGTGCACGTGGATTCCTTCCTCGCTAGCCACGTGTCCTAAGAATTCGACTCTTCGGATCCAGAACTCGCACTCAGAGAACTTTGCATATAACTTTTCCGATCGTAGGGTTTCTAGGACTCGTCGTAGATGATCGCTATGCTCCTCCTTACTTCGAGAGTAGACAAGTATGTCATCAATGAAGATGATGACGAACTGATCCAAGTAGGGACGACACACCCTATTCATTAAATCCATGAATACTGCAGTTGCGTTGGTCAGTCCGAAGGGCATCACTACGAACTCGTAGTGTCCGTAATGAGTTCGGAAAGCTGTTTTCGGAACATCCTCTTCGAGCACTCGTAATTGATGATACCCGGACCTTAGATCAATCTTGGAGAAGTAACTTGCTCCTTGCAGTTGGTCGAATAGGTCGTCTATATGGGGAAGAGGGTAGCGATTTTTGACCGTGAGTTTGTTGAGTTCCCTATAATCGATGCACATACGGAAAGACCCGTCTTTCTTCTTTACGAACAAGACCGGCGCTCCCCAGGGTGAGAAGCTTGGCCTTATGAAGCCCTTATTGAGCAGTTCGTTAAGTTGACCGGACAACTCTTGCATCCCAGTAGGTGCTAGACGATAGGGCGATTTAGCTACGGGGGTAGCTCCTGGGATTAGGTCGATTCTAAACTCAACTTGACGTTTGGGAGGTAAACCTGGTAGCTCCTCTGGAAAGACGTCGGGGAAATCGCATACGACGTGGAAGTCTTTTAGGTCTTTCGTTTTCTGGCTCGTGTCGACAACATGTGCAAGGAATGCAAGATATTCCTTACGTAAGCACTTCTGGGCTTGAATACTCAAGATGATGCGAAGGCTCGTACTGGGTTTGTCTCCATAGATTAACAGGGTGTCGTTATTCGGTAGATTTAGGTGGATGGATTTGTCGAAGCATAGGATATCAGCGCGATGGAGACTCAACCATTCCATGCCCACAATGACATCGAAACTCTTGATCGATACTGGTATGAGGTCGATTGGGAATGAATGATCATCGAGCGTGAGGGTGCAACCTATGTAGATTTCGTTAGAGCTCTCTGTCTTTCCGTTAGCCATTTCTACGACGAATGTTTCTTTTAGCGGTTGTGGGGATTGCTTAAGTAAGTGCTTAAAGTTTTGGTTTATGAAGCTTCTTTCTGCTCCACTATCGAATAAGATACAAGCATAAGATTTGTTGAGAAGGAACATACCCATGACTACTGTGGGGTCCGCTACTACTTCATTGTGGCCAATAGCGAGTAGTCTTCCTGTTCCTCCCGTATTCCCGGCCTTCGGACAGTTTTTTCTTGAAACGACCTACCTCACCGCAGCCATAGCAGGTCTAGCTCACTCCCGAGCTGGGAACTTGAGAGATAGGTTTGGGTTGGGACCTGCAAAACCGGACGGTATGGCCCTTCCGGTCGCAGTTAGTGCAGTGCAATTCACGGCAGGGGCCGTTGTGATGGAAGGGGCACTTGGGGCACTTGGGTAGGTTTCCAGCATAGGATTTGGCTGGTACAGGGGTAGTAGGAGTGGTGACAGCATGGACGGCCACCATCTGTTGGTTTTTGGAAGAGGATTGAGCTTTCTTGCCCTTCTTCTGATCCCAACACTTCCTCTTGTTGTCGGTTGATTTGGGTGGTGCAGTGGTAATCGTCGTGGTTGTTGATGGGGTGGAGGGAGTTTCATGATCAATCAACCTTTGGGCCAATTCCTTGGCGTTGTCAAAGGTCGTACGACGTGATGCTAACACGTTCCCTCGATACGGGGGCACTAAACCCTAGATGTATCGTTCTATCTTCTTGCTTTCAGTAGGGATCATGTTAGGACACATAGCTACCAGGTCGCAGAACCTGGCAGTATAAGCTATTATGTCGGTACCCTTCATCTTGAGGTTCCAAAGTTCTTCTTCGAGTTTCTGAACTTTGCCCCTAAGGCAGTACTCCCTCATCAATAGGTCCTTCAGTGTGTCCTAGCCCATAGCGTTGGCTGTTACCAAGGAGAGTGATTTGACATGGCCATTCCACCATGTCAAGGCCCTTTCGGTGAAAGTGGCAGCAGCGAACTTTATTTTGCTTTCTTCGGGGCATGAGCGCATTTCGAAGACAACTTCAGTCCTTTCAATCCATTGGGACAAAGCAAGGATTCCTCCGGTCCCATTGAAAAATGTCGGTTTGCAGTTCATGAAATCCATATAAGTACACCCCTGTGCATGTGAGGGAATTTCACCATGTCTGGAGTTGATGCCCATTCCAGCTCCATTGGCATCTCCAGAATTCATCTGAGCCATAGCGGCTGTTACAGCTGTAGTTACAGCTGTTTGGAACATCACAGGATCGAACTGTGGAGGAGGAGGTGGTGGAGGTGGAGTTTGAGTTGCAGGTCTGCCTCTGTTTGGATGCTTGCAGGGAGGCATCCTTTACTGGAAATTTATAAAGATGAAGATAATAGTAAGAATCAATTGTAAATAAGTTGTGAGAGTTTCACAGACCAAATTGACATAATTCAATTATCAGGTAGAATCATAGCAACAGAGTAGGAAAACACAAACTTCCAATATTACTAGTATTAATGATGTAATATGAGTTCGGGAAAAGTGACCTAACAGTAGGTCTTACATCAAACCATGAGGGAAAATGTTGGCAGTCTAGAGGCCTAATTAGAGTACTTTTAGAGTTAGGAATGTTTACAGACAAGTGCTCTACCGAGCATAGAAAGAGAAAAGGCTATTCCTTAAACAAAAGTGAAAGATAAGTAGATATCCTCTACTGGCGACGGGTACTCATTGGGCGAACCCTAAGATCAGCCAGTTGGCGTACAACTTCCTGAAGATGTCTTTCCTGAACCCTATGACGCGCTCGGAGTTCCCTAACTTCGGCTCGGGATGCAGCTAGTTGTTGCTGCAGAGTCTCATTGGTCCTCCTAGTCCTATTCATGGCTTCTTCCAGTTGGCGGATACGGACAATGTTAAGGTTGGAGTTGGCATCAATTTCCACGACTCTGCCAATGGTTGCTTGACCTTGCTCGGTGTTCCTGGCAATCCTACGGACCATGATGGGCAAGACTTGGTCCACTGCACCTCCCTTGCTTATGTTGTAGAAGCTTCGGTCTCCATTGAAGGGTAAGGGCTGACCCTGCTCATTGCTCCATCGGTCCAAGGTTATTGCCCACATGGGGGTGGGACCTTGAAATGCCAGACGGGGATTAGGGTTTGGAGCTACTGGGGGCAGGTTTTTGACTTCTGGTTCGGATTCAGAGCTATCCGAGAAGCCTTCAGCACGATGATCATCCAAAGGGATCGGGTGATCATCTTCTGGCTCCTCATCGAGCCATCCTCCATTGCCTTGGTTCGGATACTACAGATTGTTGGGAAGGTGGAAGCCATCCATGCTATCTATGCGAGAATGGGGAAAGAAAGGTTAATAGACATACTAATCTAAGATACTTATAATATGATCGTTACTAGCCGACCCAATACTTGCATGGTGCATACCAATTACATGTAACCGAAGCAGGATAGACCTTCGAATAAGCGACCCTAACTCTAAGTCCACAATCAAACAAGAACAGGAAATGAAGCAAATGTCATCGATTCTAAGTCTATAGCGCCCTAGTCACATGTAATCGTGGTGTATCCACTTAGCAACTATTGCCCTTCTAATAACGACCCTTTTTGTTATCACATATCTAGTTAATAGAATGCAGAATACTCCAATAGTATTCTTGTTCTAACGCTCTTGTGGTAATGTTGGTAAGTTTTTAGACTTGTTGCAACATCACAATCACTCTTAGGCACATGCTAGTCACTTATAGAAAAATGTAGTTGATCAGGCTACATCCACCCAGATGTGACTATATGTCTCTAAGCCTAATTATGTTGCTCAACAATCTTAATACTTTTGTTCTGTTCTAGTATGATACTAACCCTTTGTATTTATGAATGTATATATATAAACTTAATTAAATATTTTAGTATTTAAAGTATAAATTCTTGGTCAGAGTGTTTTAGTCCCGAAGTGTTTATAGTTCGTATATCTTTTATGGGTTGATATACTTGATTCACTATAAACAATGCTCTAATACCAATCTGTCACACCCCAAAACCGAGAACGGCAGAATTCGTTCTGGGGTGGAGGACGTCATGTACAGTATCATAACAATGCATAATAGTAAAAACAAGCGACAACAACCATTGCATTAATATAGTGATTGTAAATACAAGCGTGTTCTATACAGTTTGATAGACACCAAAAGTATAAACAAAAATAAAAGATGGGTCTTGTATATGCTCCATCTTCTCAAAAGGCTGCATCAGTACCTGTCTATTTTTGACCTGAGAATACAAGTTATTTTGAAAACAAGTATCAGCATAAAGCTGGTGAGTTCATAAGAATTTTAGTTTCGTTGCTTGTATAAAAGTGTTTACAATCATGTAATATAAAAAGCTGTGATTAACGTTTGAAAATAGTAAAATCCCTAGAAAATCCTATATTTTCCAGATTTGTATATTTGTATGTTTGATCCTTTGAATGTGTAAAAGTTTTCCCATTGAGACCGTTAATCACAAAAATAAGGTTATAGATTTCATTCATGTAAAGTAAATGAGGAAAGATAATATCTTATTTCAGCAGTTTTACAGCCGGCTGGATATAGTAGTGTTGCCAACTTCAGTTTAGTGATATATGTATCTATATATATATATATATATATATATATATATATATATATATATATATATATATATTCACTTCGGGAAGTTAGTTTTAGCCTTTAATTCTTAGTGTGTTAATTTGGGTATGAATGTGATTTCTCATTTACCAATCTGAGTGATAATAGAGTGTCCGATGACCTTCCCGGTCATACGTAGTGTAGTGATATTTCGTCACCCCTGGCCTAGTCGGCTCGGACTGTAGTTGGCAATCGGGATGTAATAGTGTCTGTCTTGTATAGATATATACATGTAGTGGTTGCTTTCCCTTAGGGAAGCTCTGGTTACATGGTGTTTGCACAGTAGAGTGCCGTATAGAGGAATAGTGTGTCACATTCTGGATTATTGTATTCTCTTGTATTACAGTATAATGAACTTTTTAGTATAGTGTATAGAGTGTTCTCTTTAACATGTATTAACTCGTAATGGTAGTAATTATAGCGAGCATCGTAGTGATAAGGGTAAAGAGCAGTAGTCTTAACTATACCTATTATAGTTAAATAGTGTGGGATTGTATGCCTTTGATTTACGAATACATTGAAGTAATCGAAGACTTTCATATCTAACACAAATATATATGATATATAACTAAGAATTCAACGACAGTCGGACAGATAACAGTATACCCTAAGACCACAATCAAACAAGAATAGGAAGTAAGGCGAGCTATCAGTCCTAAGTCCTTCAAGTCTTACTTATATAAATATATTGGTGTAGATATATTTTAAAAGAAAAGAGGTTTGAAAATAATTTGAAAATAGTTTAATAACAATTTAACATAAAATACATTTGATAGTTATTTAAAAAATCCTTTTTGGTTGCAAATTATAAATCACATGTGATTGATACTATAACTTGTTGTATTCAACTTGTATTCCCCCCCCCCCCCCATAAAAACATTTAAAAACATTTGAAAGGTTAAATTAAGGGGTATGAACTCACCTGCAGCGAGTGGATTGGATGGAAGTGTCGGTTGAGTGCTTGGTGTCAAGTGAAGACTTGAACACACTTTATGACCCTAGTAACATATGAAGACATATGTTTACATATAATTAGTGATTAAAACACTAATTAAACACTATATACATCCTAATGCGAAGAAAAACGCTTTGGTCAAGTGCTAGGAGGCTATTGGGTTGAAAGGAAGGAGTGTTGGGCCTCACTATGGAGTTTACTCCTCAAATACTCACCTTAGGTGAGTTTGCGGTTGAGGGACCAATTCCCCCATGAGTTTATGGTCGTAAACTCATGGGAGGAGTGTATTTGTGTGCCTTAAGGTCTCTTGTATCACTAGGAAGGGTTCTAAGATCAATTCCAAGGCTTGAGGGGTGATTTGGGTTCAAAAGGGGCACTCCCTTGGAGTTTGCGGTCCTTGGACCACTCCTTGGGAGTTTACGGTCGTGAACCCTATGGTTTACGGCCGTAAACCCTTAGACACACCTTTTCCTTCGTTTTTGAGGTCCTAAGCTCATTCCTACATGTTTCTAAGTTAAGGTCTAAGGCTAAATAAGGGGTTTAGGGCTCATTTTGCATCATTTGAGGGAGTTTACAGCCTAAGAATGTTCTTGGGCCGTAAAGCCTCTTTCAAGCCTCCAAACTTGGTGTTTAAGGTCCAAGACACTTCAAGGTTAAGTTCTTAGCTAGTCTCTAAGCCTAAGGAAGGGGTTTGGGGCATTTTGGCACCCTTTTAGGGGTTTACGGCCTAAGAGGGTTCTTGGGCCGTAAACTCCTTGTTCTTGGCATTCTAGGATGATTTTAATGCTATATTGACATGAAATGAGCTTTAGAACAATCTAGGGTAAGAGAGCTTACAGTTTGAGGACAAAAACTTGCGGATTTTTGGATGAATCAGGCCTTGAAGAGAGAGAGTAGAGAGAGAGTGACTAGAGTGGGAAAGAGTTCAATTTAGTGCCCACTCAACCCCTATATAGGGTTTGAGTTTGTGACCAGGTGGGAATCTACCCGATACCGACGTTAAGTGGGGCTTAGGGTCGTACCCAATTAAATGGTCGTAATTTGACTTGATTGTAACTAAAACTTTTAATGGAATATTGAGGGTGTTTCACGTGTTTCTAATTTGTTCCGACCCTTATGAAGTCATAATAAAAGTTCTATTTTAATTTTCCTGATCCCAAATGTTAACGGAAAAGTTTTAATAAAAACGAGTTCTATTAACGGATACGGGTTATAGTGACGGAATAAATTTCAGGTTGTCACACTAGGGCTATGCAATCATAAACATATACAACTTTTGAAAGTATACACTTAGCAAATAACAAAGTCAACATCGATTCCAATAATTATATTCATAGCATTGAATTCTCCTAGCCTACAAGGCATCACACAAATTAGGCAATTTTCATAACTCCTGAAGGTATCCTTAGCACTATTCTAGCATGTATTTCACATATTAACATACTAGTTGCAATTCATAAGCATGGTTAAATTTTAGGAAACCCTTACTTGAGCTCGGCCGACTACGCGTATTGCACTCTCCCTTTTTACTTAAGAAACCCATTTTCAAAAAACAAACTTGACTTTTGTTTCTTTTAAAAAGGGTTACCTTTTCCTCATTTTGAGCTCTGACACACCCGAGAGTATGTCCGAATCCCTCAAACCAAGGCTCTGATACCAACTTGTAACAACCCAAAATCTAGATAAATTTTCCATATTTAAAATAGGAATTACATTCATAATTTGTTTCTCAAAATCCATTACATCATATCATATCAAAATATCAGAGTATCAATATCGATAAATGCAAAATGTGCTGGGAGTGAATGATGCACCATCAAGCCGGGCCCTTCCCCTTAGTACAGGAAGTTCCTGAAAACACTCAAATAAACTGTAAGAAAAATCTTAGTAAGTTCCCAAAATATAACATAACATACAACCACAAAATACCATGTCATGTACATAAGATTTCCATGGGCTACACCCATGGTCTTTACTTGGAATGCCACGGGCTACCCCCATGGTCTGATATCCAAGTGTCATGGGATACTCCATGCTCTTTACCCGGAATGCCACAGGCTACCCCATGGTCTGATATCCAAGTGTCATGGGCTACCCCATGGTCTTCACACAAGTGTCACGGGCTACCCTGGGGTCTTCAGACAATTAATTTCATAACAACTGTCAATCCACATGTCATATAATGGGCTGGCATTAGTGCCTTCGACCCATTAATATAGTGAGGAGACTCACCTCAGACTGCTGATAAAAATACTGCTCGGCTACCGGTTTAGAAATCTCACACCGAATATACACAAATTAACCTAATTAGAATTAAGTCATAAACTCAAGGCATAGGCTAAAACCCTAATTCCAAACTCCTCCAATAAGGCCCAATAGCCTTTCTCCTCTAATGGGCCTAACATCCAAGGTCCAAAACAATAATGGGCCACAAGGCCTAAAAGGTACAACCATGCCACCTATGTTCCAATAAGTAGTTCAAAGGCCTAAATACTTTAATAGATCCAAGACTAAGGCTAAGTAGGGCCCAAATGGCTCAAAATCCCATTGAAAGCCCAAAACTCACTGGAAGCGTATGCCCAACGGTACGCACAACGTACAAACTAGTACGCCCAACGTATAACTTGCTTTGCACAAAAAGCCATTAAGTGCTTAATTTATGTATCCACTTCGTCCAATTCCGGATCTTGGTCACTTTAAAGGTCCTAGGGCATAAAGTTGGCAACTTTATGCCTTTTCATGCCATATAGGAACCCAACACCTTATTTTATCCATTAAGACTCCCATTAAGACCTTAAACTCATGCATGGTACCATAAAAACCATCAAGTTAGAATTTTTATGCTTTTAACATGCCAAAGGAACTCAGATCTAACATTTATAACCTCTGGAGTTGCTCAAACTCACAAAAGAGGATCCATGGACCAAAAATGGACTTATTACGAAACCCTAACTCAAACTAGTAAAAGGATAATCATGGTCTGGACTTTTTACCTCCAAAAGTTCCCCAAGATGAAGTAGATGTAGGATCTAGAAGCTTAACCACGTCCAAGACTTGATCACCACCTTCTCCTTCTTGCAAACACACTAAAATGGCCACCAAAATCACTTTTAAGCTCAAGAATCACAATCAATTGCAAACTAGGGTTTGGGGACGATAAGAGGCAATGGAGGCTGTTTAGGGTTAGGTCCAAATGGCATAAGAGTGTTTAATTAGGGTTCGTGCCCTAAAATTAGGGTTTTTGTCTTAGGCCACGTACACCCCGCGTACGTGGTGCATGTCTGCGTCCAAACCACCTTAGTACGTTAAGCGTACGTATATGTACGCCCAACGTACGTAGGGACCTCCTTTGCAAATAAGTTTCATTCCAAGGGTTAAAACGGTAAATATTTGCATTCAGAATGCTAAAAAAGCATTCGAAAATTGGTATATGTTGGAGAGTTCTAGTTAATACCTACAAACCTTGTTGTTGAATAGGAGATACAGGTTGTAGCGAGTCTCCTACCATATGTGGTTGGCATTATTGTATTCAAGTAGTAAAACATCTAAGAATCTTAGATATGATGGCCAATGTGATGCATGCACTAATGAAATTTGATATGGTTAGGCAAGGTATCGTTTATATGGTGAATAGGAAAAGGATGATGAGGACAACCCCATGGTTCTCTCTGCCAAGCAGATAACAAAGGCTCTACATTATTAAGCTTGATTCATTGTCCCCTTAAGTGATTTTTACTATCATTCTAGATTAAAATGCAACTACATGTTTGTTTTTTTCATTTGGCCACTAGACGGATCTTGAAATGGCTTGCAAAGGAAAATGTAAAACAACTTGGAAGAATGGTGGCAAAATTAGCTCATGTGGATCCCATGATTGTACTCAGAACAATTGTGTACCAGTTGCATTTAATTTAGCCATTGCTTTCATGAGTTTTACTTGGCATTAAGTATATGTTTCATCGTTGTTAAAGATAACATTATCTTTGTTACTCTAACTTACAGAGAGAGGCATGCATAGATATGATTGCTCCAGTTGTAGATGCATAATCTAATGGTGTCATTTGTCATCATAATGCTCAATGTTGGGGCTTTTTTTCTCAGAGAAATATTGGGGGTTTGGTTGTGTGTAGTTTTGAAAGCATTTTCATATTGTACAGAGGAGCTGACTGACTATATCATTACTTATTTGTAAAACTGAAAGATGCATCTGTTGGTGAACCAATGAGTTCACCTATAGACTCTTAAGACGATGGTGTGAAAGAAAGCTACTACAATGATCCAGATAAGAGAACAAAAGAGAAAGATGTTGGGTTTTATAGGTGGGTGGGGTTTGGATTGAGTTTATTTATTTAAAACTTCATAAATGGTACCTATGGTATGGAAAAGACCATTTTTCCCTCGTCCTAATGAACTTGACAGAAAACAAAAACTAACAAATTTAGGGTTAAGGACCATCATTTAAAAGTTTTACAACTACAGGGACCAATGTTAGGGACCTAAAAAGATAAGGATTGAACTCGATTTTTTTTTGGAAACCATAGAGACCATTTTTGAAGATTTGTCTAAATATAATGATGATAAATTATTTTTTCTAAACTATAATTATCAAAAGTTAAAAACCATCCAAATTATAATACCAAATGCACTAATTAAGTTTCTCAATTGGTAAAAACTTTTTTATGCATAATAGTAAATGATGATTTTTTTACAAATAAAGTAAATAAGACTTTTCAATTTTGTAAGAACTGAGACCAAACATTATTTACACATTGCAATTGTTTTGTGGCTCTAAAGAAAACAATATTATTGTATGATATTAACTTTAATTATAAATTCATATAATAAATATGTTGGGATTTGAGCATTCTAACACTCCTATGGTGTACATGCAACCCTATAAACCTTGGATCTATGTTTTCTCTATTATACATGCAAATAAGAACTTTCCAAGGCTTAAATCCTAACTAGCATATTATGAAGCAACTATACTACAAAGACTAGTTAGATGACATACCTTTTGGTGTAGCTTGATGTCTTCAAGCTTTAAGCTTAGCCCCAATAGTGTGGAAGCCTCAAGTGGAATCACAAATCACCAAAACACATTGGAAGACTTTGAGAGTAAGAATACTTTGGTTCTCTCTAGTGAAATCGACTAGCCCTGTTAGTGTGCCCACACTAGTGCCAATTTCACCAACCAAGGACATCTTTATATAGTGTGTAGACTAGGGTTAAACCCATGACCTTTCATTTCATACGATCCATGGGTTAAACACTCCATATACTATCCATGAAAGCTTAGCCCAACCTAAATGAACTTGGCCCATTCCATATATATAAGAGACCATATTTAATTAGTTCATTTTGATCACTTAATTAATTCTAAATTAATTCTTGATCAATACTAATTAAATAATATGATTCCATATTAATATATTAGAACTTATAATATATTAATATAATCATAAATATACTATTCTCAAAATATTATCCATATAAATTGAGTCGGTGAAGTGCAACCCAAATGGACCATGTCGGGTCGGGTCAAGTACATACCAAATATAGTTATGGACATAGACATTAATCCAATAGTCTCCCACTTGGATAAGTCTAAAACTATTATTGAGTATGACTTCAAAACCTAACTGGAAATCGTAGCTCTTAAAGCCGCTGTCGAACTCTGACCTTATAAATGACTTGTCCATTAGATAAGGGATCATATATTCCTCCATTCTAGATATCATATGGACTGAGACATGGATTATAATCATTCTCTCAGTCCATTTGTTGTTTCCCGATTTTCGATTCATGATGACTGACTGATTGAACAAATCAAATCAGTCCTGGCTTGGCCAAGCACTCACACGTGTCATCATTAAATCATCCAGGGGCCCACAAATATCGCTTTTATCCCGAAGGTAAAAGGAATGGATAAACTTCAACCCATATGGCTTGTTCTGCTACTTGTTGAATCATACACAAAGGCACGTTTTATAACATCGAGTTACCAATGCGTTTTCGTGCAATCAATGTACTATCAACTCATAGTAACAACTCATATCTCTAGGTTTGAAGAATATAAGATATTATCGTCTCATGATCACTCGTGCTAAAATCCATGAAGTGATTCAAATGAGTGCGGGTTGAATCCAATACTCAGAACTTATGAGTACTCATGAGTGTTGTAGCACAACTTTGTCCACCAACTTGGACCTCTACAGCCAACCCATGATAGTCTTGATTCATATCTACTTCCAACATATGACCGACTGTGGATGGTTTGAATAACTTAGTCATTCCGGAAGAATAAGCTAGTTATTATGGAAGTCAAAACATGCAAAGTGAAACACAAGAATAAATGAATCTAATATGGTATCAAAACCTATGAATATAAATATAACACTTTCTATTTATCACCATACTGATTACTCATTATTCATTGTTTCGGTTTTATCAACTTTATACTTGAATTAAAACACTAGGTGTCCCATGCTCCAAGCATGTACATTATGTTTTTCTAAACAATAGCTTTGCGATACACCAAGTATGAACTCTATGTTTGTCTATGATCTTTACTTTTGTGAAATAAACCAATTGACCAAACTTTCAATGATTCTAATTTCACACTCCAAAATCCTTATCGTAAATGTAGGAATTCCAAATCCCTATCATTTATCGAAATTTGTTTAGATTTTAAACTTAAATGCACAGACCCTCTTGTAATGAATATAAACAAAGTCACAAAGACTTTTCAACACTCATTACAGGGTATTTCAATGAAGATCAACTTCACGGAAATTAAGTCTCTTATTCAAAGTACATTGCTTTGAACATGCTTCTTGCATAAAGGTTTTCTAATCTTACACAAATAACTTCAACCTATGGAGAAAACTCAATATTCCCACTTTGACTAACACTTCTGAACAAGAGTTGCCTCTTTTCAGACTATGTCAATATTGTCCTTCCAATATTAACAGTATACTTCCAACTGTCCTTGAGCAACCAATCTTTGGTAAACCTTAGATTGTCCTCGACAATTGCTTAATCACTTTAGTCATATCCAATTCTCAACATTTTCCTCCTTAATGCCCCAAGGCATTTGGAAAATTCAGAAAGGATAAATATTATAGCACATGTAATCGATCTTGTACCCAAAGTAAATGGGACACGATTCATGATGTTTCACATAAAGACATGGTTCTAGACCAGTCTTTTGCCATAATAATTTTTGTTTGCCATATTCTCAAAATTTGACTATGAAAAGGAATGTCGTAAGCATAATCGAATTTTGAGAACGCAATACATAGAATTTTCTTAAGTTGAACCAATCCAACATGACATTCATATATATATATATATATATATATATATATATATATATATATATATATATATATATATATATATATATATATATATATATTCTTGACTAAACGTGATTAAAACCTCAATATAAGCTCTTTAGAATGATCATATACTCAAGCTAAGATTTTTAGAATTGAAATGAAGTATAATTTCCTCTCCCTTAATTATAGGAAAACAACTTTTTCAACCCCTGCAACCTCACACATTGAAACTTTTGTTTTCTATATTTAACATTGCTGACTTGCAATTCTTACCATAATTATCATGCTCCCACTAACATCATGATTATTAGCATAACACTTATGCTCCCACTAGCTTTGACATGTATCCAGAAACTACATGACTTCTAGAAATCAATACTTTATTGACTTTCTTACCAAAGTTTAGATTTCTGATACTAGATTGCTTTGATAAGGCTTTATCAAAAGTATACACCTTATCTTAGATAGCTCATAGGTGTGTCTAAACAATTACAGAACTATGAAAAGGGATGTCGTAATCATAGTCTCAATTGTTTAGACCTTTTTCCATTTCTCATAAGTCAATGTTAGTGTTCCGGTTAACCACGCACGCTCCACTAACGATGAGAACTGAAAATATCACAATTGCTATCTACTTAAAACCTACTTACTGAAAGAATTTCCTCACTGTCATTTTCATGAATCGGAGAGAAACCTTATGACACTTAGATTTTTATGGTGTATGAGTTCCTACCCATATGAATTTGTCAAAACCATAATCACAAGACAAGGTTAGTGACAAATCCAAACTCATATGGATTGAACTTGTGCAATTTTAAGTTCTTGCCACCTGGCAGCACAAGGGCCTGCCATAACTTCCAAGTAGCTGTGCAACCAATTGAGAACTCTCAGAACTACTATGAAAAGTTAACTTGAATAGGCATAGAAATGTCAACACGATAGGTTATACACCTCAAGTCGTGTGCTAGTGAAGAATTTCAGGTTTTATTCTTGATTAGGTCTTGAAACTTTCAAGAGCTTTAGGACTCCCACTGTCCTCTTGACATATAAGACTCACTTGCCAAATATACAAGAGATAGTGTGGATTCTTTATCAAGACAAACACTTCACACAATTGGTCTAAGTTGGTCTCTGTTTTATCCAAAACATTGCAACTTACCAATTTCAAATGTACAAGAGTAGATAACCTTTTACTCTTACATTTGACTAGTGTTAATAAACCTTCTTTAAAATATGTCACTCAAGTTACAATCTTGGAGTATGACTCTAAGAATTGTTTTGGAATGAAGTATGACTCATCTTTTTTATTTAACCATTTCAACAATTCATGACTCCTCTTCTTAGTCATAAAAATGCACTAAGATGACCTTGGATGATCAATTGTGATATGGTATCTTAATCATTAAGATGATCATAAACATGATACTAAAGTACTCTCCCATCTTTTTAGATTTGAGAAACTTTTATCTTTCTGCCAAATTTGATTCTTCTCATTCGTTCTGCCATACATTGAAGTATTTTTCAATGTTTCAGAATTATATTTAAACTTGTAAGTATAACCATATTTACTAAGCTTTAGTAAATCATGACAAATATTCTTTATGGGGGACCTGACCAGCACACACCCAAGTGTACCCGATCCCTTTGTCCTTCCATTGACTAATATATACATGTGAACAAGGAATTAGTCTTAATTTTCCAAAGATGAAAATTCTCATTCATCATACTATACAACTTGCATGATTCCAAGTTTTGGTCCAATTTAAACTTGGGTGATGAGAATCTTTCTTTATTTGGTAAAATTAGACACTACCACAGACGAAAGAATCAAATCCATTTTCAATATTGCTATCAATGGAATCTTATAAGCAACAATTTTTCCACACATACCATTATAAGGATACTTAAAATAAATGAAATCAAAAATTTTCCTTTTATTTTAAAACTTTGCGGAAAACCTTATCCTTACAATCCATATGAAAACCTTGTTGTTATCTATACCTAAGCAATATATCATAACTCTTAAGCAACAGCTCAAAAATTCTGATCACCGAACCATGCGATCGAAATCTATCTTCGCAATCAGAATCGGCATATACTTCCTTTAAGTTTCTTTACTTTTCTTTGATTCTTAAAACATCAACATGTGACCCAGTCACATCATGTAATAAGAATCTCCAAGTAGGAACTTAATAGAGTTAGACAATGGACTTTACCTGAAATAAAGTCAAACTTATTGACTTTACCATCCTTAGGTAAGTTTGGCAGCTTCGTACCCAAAGCCCCTTCCTTTGGCAATAGAAACATATAGACCCTTAGGTAATAGTACATGAGACTATCTTAGACTTAGCCTTTCTCTTTACCATTTGGTCAACCAAGTTGACTATGGCCAATCCCTTTCCATTGGGAAGAGAATGCTTTTCTGGATTTCCTGTGTCGCTATTTTCCATGTCCATAAAGTTTTAGGAAGTTGATCTCCTAATCAAATTTGCTTTACTAGTACACCAAATCATTTTTGATTTAGTAGCGCCAAGCAAATAGATAAGATCATTAAGGGTCTTGTCATAGTCTATTTCATAGGAGTCCCAAAGGAATTCACTATGTGACTTAGAAAGTGATTGAACATCCACTTCCTCTGGACTTTGATACCCAATTCTCCCGGCTTGTCAATACGTGAATTCATCTCCAAGATGTGATCACACATAGACCTTGCTTGCCAATAGAGATAGAGTGACCTTAAACTTTTCAAGAACTTGCGGGTTAGGGAGAATAATTGGAGGAGGTGAAAGAAGTCAGGTTCCAAGAGATTTGGGAATATCATAGATGTATGAACTTAGACATTTTTAGGAGATATTCAAGATAGTTGATCTAAAGTCCTTAATATCACACCCAATATGAAATATTAAGGCTAGGACCCAACAAACTATCTTATAACTTAGAAGAGGGATGTCGTAATCCAAGCTATAAAATATTTAAAGGTAGGTGAATGACGATTCACCAATTTCCACCAAGATAAATGAAATGTATTATTAGGTTTTAATTGGATTTGAGATTCATTGAACTTTTCAATGGCATGTTTCAATCTCGAGTGTGCCCTTCTGGTTTTGTGACTGGGATGCCGAGGATCACAAAACAAGGTGTGAAGTAACCATGCAAATTACTTGGTACCCTTAAGTGTTTACCCCTCAATCGATGTGCCGGTTAACCATACACGCTCCATCGATACTATGATAAACATTAATTTACCCTTTTCCTACCTTGTTAAATACGAGTTAGTGTGCCGGTTAACCACACACGCTCCACTAACCGACTTAAACAAAGTGCAAAGTGTAATTTCATGGATTAGCACCTTATTCACATTTTCCTAAGTAACTAAGATTGGGTATTTATAAAAGGTTTAGTTACTAAGTATTTATCATTAATACTTTTAATGAAGGGAGAATTGATAGTCTTTATCCTACCCGTTTGGCTAACGACCCTCCACCAGTTAAGGAAGCGGTGGGTGAGAGTGGACACCCATTAAACTGCCATTTTATAGGCAGTAACCTTATACCACCCTTATAGACCGGCTTCATGAATGAGGCCTACTAACGGTAAGACTGACTTTACTCTTATACATATATATAAATATTATTAACTTATAATATTATAAAGTATAAGGGTTGAATTTAACTTTTAAAATTCTAAGGGCTTACTTGGAATTAAAGTATTCATAAGTGAAAACTTTTCAAATTCCAAAACTTGAGGGCATGTTTTGAAACTATTCAAAACTAATTAATTCCATAACTTATGAGTTTAAAGTAGTTTTAATTAAAAGAATCTTCAAGTTCCATAACTTGAGGACAAGTTATGGAAGACTTTAAACTAATAAAAGAATGTAACTTTTCTTTATTTTGTAACTTATGAAATTAATTAAGGTTACACATTTTATTACTTAATGAAGTGACTCTTGAACCTCCATAATTTAAGGACAAGACTCTTCAATTTTTGTAACCATTGCCAACTTTTATGAGTTTTATGAAACTTAAATGTGACCTTTCATGTAACTTGAGGATAAGTTACACAAACACATTTTAGAATCATCTCTTAGATTAAAATGGATTGAAAACACATAATCAATTAATTTTTCCATTAATCTAAGCAACTCATAAGAACAAGATAATTCAAATCAAACTTTTTCATGTAATTAGCCTAATCACTAAACTAATACAAAACATGAATCTATTGACAATTATCTTTGAAATTGGATTAACATGAACATTACCACATCAAAAACAAGTTTATAAGTCCAAAAACATCTTAGGATAATGTTCCTAGTCCATTTCTAGCCAAAACATTCGAATATATGTTGTCTGGGGGTCCAACTCGTTGAGTGCACGAACAAACTTGGCGTGTTGGATGCATTTTGCCTTGGACTCGGCGAGTCTGCTGTGCAGACAGCACCAAAATTTGATTTTTAAGCTGTTTTTGAAAATGTAACAAGAAAACAAGCCTAGGCTCTGATACCACTGTTGGGATTTAAGCATTCTAACACTCCTATGGTGTACAGGCAACCCTATAAACCTTGGATCTATGTTTTCTCTATTATACATGCAAATAAGAACTTTCCATGGCTTAAATCCTAACTAGCATATTATGAAGCAACTATACTACAAATACTAGTTAGATGACATACCTTTGGTCTTCAAGCTTTAAGAGTTTAACCCCAATAGTGTGGAAGCCTCAAGTGGAATCACAAATCACCAAAACACATTGGAAGACTTTGAGAGTAAGAATACTTTGGTTCTCTCTAGTGAAATCGACTAGCCCTGTTAGTGTGCCCACACTAGTGCCAATTTCACCAACCAAGGACATCTTTATATAGTGTGTAGACTAGGGTTAAACCCATGACCTTTCATTTCATACGATCCATGGGTTAAACACTCCATATACTATCCATGAAAGCTTAGCCCAACCTAAATGAACTTGGCCCATTCTATATATATAAGAGACCATATTTAATTAGTTCATTTTGATCACTTAATTAATTCTAAATTAATTCTTGATCAATACTAATTAAATAATATGATTCCATATTAATATATTAGAACTTATAATATATTAATATAATCATAAATATACTATTCTCAAAATATTATCCATATAAATTGTGCCAGTGAAGTGCAACCCAAATGGACCATGCCGGGTCGGGTCAAGTACATACCAAATATACTTATGGACTTAGACATTAATCCAACAAAATATTAATTTGTTTGTTAGATAAAGATTAATAAGTTACAAAATTTGTTGATATGGTTGTTTTCAAATAAAGGCGTCATACATCAAACTATTTTTATATTTAATCGTATAAGATATATTTTGTTTCAAATAAAATGATGTGAATTATGAGCATTGATTTGGCATGCAGAATTAAAGAACGCACAAAGGACATAGTGATTTAGGTGCTAAAAGGTGTTTGATCATAGTAAATGAGTATAAAAAATGTATTAGATCTAGAACTCCATAAATACCTCACTCACTAATCACTATGAACTACATCTCTCAAGCATACCTCTACAAGTGGTATGGAACCCACCTTATGTATAGGTGTTTACATGTCCATATCTCTCTCTCTCTCTCTCTCTCTCTATCTCTATCTCTACCTCTCATGCCACAAGGCTACTCTACCACATGCTAGTGGGTCTATATGAGTCAAACCATCTACAAAGTCATACATGCATAACTGTGCACCCTAACATAAAGACATCATAATAATTAAAATATATTTATATTTTATTCGTATAAGATAATTACCAAAAAGTATGAATATGATTTAGTGATTTTAAAAGGTATTTAATTCGATTAGATAAAATCACAAAAGACCTTTTTGTTAAACACAAGTTGAAGTATCTTTTAGTTTTGAAGCTTTTTGTTTAGACAAAATTGCAAAAATGGTCCATGTGGTTTCTTATTTTATGTGGCTAAGGTCTAAACCTTTGAAAAGTTGTAGATTTGGGCATTTTCAACAAGTTTTGTAGTGGTTTTGTTCCCTCTTCCGTTACTTTAACAGCTTGGTTGTTAACTTTTTTTTAAAATGACTATTTTACCCGTAGGAACCATTTCCACAATCAAAGTACAAGGACAATTTTTGCATATCTTCTTTTTATTTTTATTGAATTATTATATATTAATAATTGCTATTTTTAATATATATATATATATATATATATATATATATATATATATATATATATATATATATATATATACGATTTATATATTAATAAATATTGTTTTATTAGATTATTAATTTCTTTTAATTAAATATTTTAATTTCTTTGTTATCAGATATTTTTAAAAGTGGTGGTGGTGATCGGGTGATGGTAGTCATGTTATCGCATGTGACTACCATCACCATTGGTTGGAAAAGGTTGGCGGGTTTCTGTCTGACCTCCGATGATGATGTTTTGTGGTGATCCCAATGATTTTCGATGATGAGGGGCAACACTTTTGCGTATTCTGGCGACTTTTATAATGGAACTAATAAAATCGTCGGGATTACCGCCAAACACCTTCATCACAGGTCCGACGTAAACCCTACTAGTTTTTTCACTCAACATCACTATCACAGGTAGCCACCTGTAACTTTTCAAAGGTTTGGACCTTATCCACATAAAATGAGAAACCGCAATGTCCATTTTTGCAATTTTGTCAAAAGGAAACAAAGCTAAACTAAATACTAGCTAGCAACCAAACATCAATAACGGAACATATGGTAGAAAGTGGCATTGAAGCAGCAACAGTCATGCCAGACAAAGAAGAAAGTAACACCTTAACTAATCCCACCTAATCCCACTGATAAAATCTATGGGATCACCAATATTAAATCTTATGTACCCTACTTGACTTGGATCGTCTCAATTACGATTGATAGAAAGAATTATTCAGAACACATTGTTGTGTGTATTCTATTTATGACCATCATGATGGTTCCTCCATAAACCTGATGATCCGATGTGGGACACAATTGATAATATAGTCAGACAATGGCTTTATGGAATTTCAACCAATGGTGACGGTAGTCACCTGCGATAACACAACTACCATCACCCGATCACCACCACCACTTTTAATGTTTATAGGATTTTGTTGCACATTGTGTGGGTTATGGAGGATTCCAACGGATTGTGAAGAGGTGGCTATCGGTGATGTTGGGTGGAAAAAGTTAGTAGGGTATACGCCGGACCTCCGATGAAGGTGTTTGGCAGTGATCCTGACGATTTTCATTGATGAGAGGCGACACTTTTGCGTATTCCGACGACTAGGTAGTGGAACTAATAAAATAAAAAAGAATTAATATTATACAATAAAAATAAATCTACTCTAATAAATGAAGGTTTTTTGCCACATATCACACTCTCATTCAATTTGTCAAATGTCATTTTATGGTTATTTTGAATTAATTTCTTTTCCACATGTCATTTTATGGGTTTTTCTATTTTAATAAATTACACATAATATTTTAATGTAATAATTACAATAAATGTAGTAATAAATGAATATCAATTTCATTAATAAACTTACCTTCTTATTTCAAAATTCCCAAATTAAAAGCTTATTAGTTTATTTTGTTTATTTATTTAAATTTAAAAGATAAAAAAATCATTTTTAATAATTCATTATTTTTCGTATTTTCTTATAAATCCAAAGTTCTTAAATATTTAGACATTTATATTTAGTTTTTTTTAATTAACCCATGTAATAAATGGGTCTTACACGTAGTTAATAATATAATAAATGATATTTATTATATGAAGAAAATAATAAACTAAAAGTAATAATCCTATAAAAAAAGGATTAATCCAGAAAAAAGAAATTAAAAATATTAACTATAAAAATTAATAATTTGATAATATAATATCAATGTTGTAAAAATCGTTCGACGTTAACTCGACGGTCGACTGATGTTAAGGGATTGGTCTTGGGCGGGAATTAATCGTGGACCAAAGATTATTAATAAAATATTAAAATTAATCAAAGCTTAATATATTTTAAGAAAAATCAATACTTTAAAATTAGAAAATAAGAGAATTTGTAATTTGAAATTTTGAAAATACGAAAATATGAACATTTTGGTATAATATTTGAAATTTTGAAAATTTGAAAATTTTTGAGTAAAAAAAATTAATTTTTTGAATTTTTATTTGACTTTTTTTATTTCCGTTGACTTTTGTTGACCGGTTAATCCTGCTAGATTAATTCTTAATTTCCGTAAAACACACAAATCCTAATCGGTTGGAGAACGTCAAACGCTTAATCCACGATTAATCCCGATTTCTGCAACCATGTGTAATATTTATTAGGATATAAGTATTATAAATTAAAAATAATATTTATTAATATATAATAATCTAATAAAGAAGAATTACTCCAATAATCAAAATTAACTAAAACAAATTAATAATGTAATATAATAATATTTATCAAAAATAATATTTATTTATATGTAATAATCCAATTAAAATATCCGATAACAAAGAAATTTTAAAAAAAAATAATTAAAAGAAGTCAATAACAAAACAATATTTATTAATATATAAATAGTATATATATAAAATAACATTTAATATATAGTAATTCAATAATAAAAACAAAAGATATATAGAAATGGTCCTTATAGTTTGGTTGCAGAAATTAGGGATGAGCATAAGCGGATACCCGCCCTAATTGTCAGGAACCGGAACCGGTGGTTCTTAGAATGTTGAAACCGGAACCGGAACCGCCAGAACCGGTTCCGGTACCGGGTACCCGGTTGTTTATTGATTTTTTTAATCATCTCATTAAAAGGTAGATAAATTAATCATTAAGAATTAATAAACCAACATTTAAAATCAATAAACATTAACAATTATATATGTAAATGCTTTAAAACGTATAAACAGAGAAAAAAATTACGATTTGAAATTGGTGGCAAATATGGAAAATAAACCAATAAACTGGATAATTAACATATAATCATACACCAGGTATGAGACCCATGTATTACATGGTTTTATTTAGAAAAAAAAAATTAATTATAAAATTTTAACAATTTAAAAACTTTGAATTTATAAGAAAAATGAGAAATTTTTTGAATTATTAAAATTAATGAGGTTTTAATTTATTTGATACATTACATATATAAACTCTTTCTAATAAATACCTTACATATATATTTCCTTACATATTAAATGTGAAACTTTAATTTAATAAAATATAAAATACAATAAAATGACAAGTGGAAAATAGAAAATTTAAAAATTCTAGAAAATGTTATGTATCCAAATGAAAGAGAAGACATGTGGCAAAAAAAACTTTCATTTATTAGAGTAGGAATAGTGTATATATGTTATCATGCATCAGGACACATCATATAAATGGTAAATTGAAAAGCTCAAGTCTTCACTTTAAAAGCTACTGTGTTACAACACACACACACACACACACACACACACACATATATATATATATATATATATATATATATATATATATATATATATATATATATATATATATATATATATACCGACGGGTACCCAACAGGTAGCGGTTCCAAAAAAAATGAGAACCGGAACCGGAACCGTTTAAGGCGGTTCCGATTTCGGAACTGGCGGTTCTAAGACGGTTTCGGTTCCAAAGGCGGATACCCGATTCCGATGCTCATCCCTAGCAGAAATGGTCCCTAAGGGTAAAATAGTCATTTTAAAAAAGTTAACAGTCAAGTTGTTAAAGTTAACGAAAAAGGAACCACAATCACAACAAAACTTATTGAAAATGACCAAATCTACAACTTTTCAAAGGTTTGGACCTTAGCCACATAAAATGAACACATAGATTATTTTTGCAATTTTGTCTTTTTTTTTAACCCAAAAGCTAAAAGGTCATGCTTCCGAAAGAAACTTTTTTTTTTCCAGTTTTTTCTTAAAAGTTAGAAGTTAGAAGCTCCCAAAACTGCGCGACAAACACATCCAAAATGTCATCTATAAATCTATAATACTAATAATATATCTCTTTCTAATAAAATAATAATGTAGTAACTTTTGTTTTACTTGTTCAAGTGCTATTGCAGGGTTTGCACAGAGTCCTAAAACGATTATAAAAAATGTATCATCTAATCCCTTACACTCTTACATAAATACTAAAAACTAATTACCTGTCATTTAAAATCGCAAGAATCAACAATCATATATAAAACAAATCCAAGAAACCCCTAAACTTTGTCATCAGTTGGTATTATTTTTCAAAAAAAAATGGAAACAAAAGTAAATAACACTCAAACATGGGCTTCAAACTTCAAAGACTACTAACTTATAGTCAATAAAAATAAAAACATAAAAAGACACAAGATATGGTTAATAATTATCACATACTTCTTTTCTACCAATAAATAAATAAATAAATCCCCCAAAATCATAATAGGCTATCTAAATACTCACTTATGGTAGTGTACTTCAAATTAGGATACAACACCGACCCTTCCACACCTCCACATTCCTCCACTTGAAAACATGTCTGAAACCCCTTCACAAATGCCGTGTAAATAAATACCATTTCCATGTTATCCGGATATGGAGTTTCTGAAAATCCAACAATTTTTATCAAGTCTATTATAGCAATGTACTTTCACAAATGTTTCATTTTATTATATTATTATACCTTTAATCTTTTTTAAAAGATCTTCTTCCTTTACATAAATCTTTTCAAGCTTCTTCCCAATCTTCCCTTCCCAAATCTCAGCAAGTTCATTCATGGAGTACATATTCCCTTGTGGTCTCAAATATAACACCT
Source organism: Lactuca serriola (assembly GCF_051521515.1). Taxonomy (NCBI): domain Eukaryota; kingdom Viridiplantae; phylum Streptophyta; class Magnoliopsida; order Asterales; family Asteraceae; genus Lactuca; species Lactuca serriola. The sequence goes on along the minus strand of NC_136412.1, from coordinate 262,035,430 downwards.
TATTTAGAGTACGTGGATCGTCCATTGTACTAATTGTGAATTTAGCAACATCTGTTTCTTTCATAAACACACCTACAATTTTTATAAAAAGTTCAGTGTTATTCTTCTTTTTTATTTTTATTTTTTGTTTTGGGATACTCATAATTTCTACCATGATTTCACAAACTTACCTTTGACATTTCCATTTCCAAATATGGTGATTTTATCTCTAGGAGGAGTTTTCAAGCCTGGTTGAACTAAAGAAGGAAGCAAGTAACTCATGAAAAAGTTACAAGATATGAAGGTGTATGGAATGCCTTGAGCTTCTACAAGTCGTCGAATTTCTGCTTTTCTTGAATAAAAGCCTTGATCCATGTCGGATATATGAGTTTTATCTGGATCTAATCCGAATTCTGAAGGGATAAATCTCTACAAGGATTACGTGTTTCAGTAAAATGTGGAGGCAATTGCTTATTTTGCTTTTTCTATGATGAAACTTTATAATGGATAGAGCAAGAAATTTAAAGGAACACGACCTCAATGCATCTAGCGTTCTTAATGGCGGAAATGAGAGGCTTCTGATCAAGGACCTGTTTCGAGTTAACTGCGCATATCACAACTTTCACTTGCTTAATCGCTTCGATAAGGCTTCCTTCATCTTGCAATGAACCCTAGAATTCACCCAACCAACATCATTCTCATTTGCGTAAATTCTATTTTCTACAAAATCACGTTCCATTGACAAAATTTCAACTTCAAAATCGATAACAAAGAGTACTAACTGAATGGACAATGTAATTACAATTTGCGACAATCAACAATGGTGAGGCTATCAAAATTGGGAATTTCGTCAATAACAGTGGTGCTAGAACTTACCTCGATGATAATGGCGCCGGAATCGGTGAGAATTTGAAGTTTGCGGGACTTTTCGGGGTCGGAGAAGCTGGTGGGTCTGACGAGGCAATATGTAGGATGAGATGCTTCGAGGCTAGCGTTTGCAAGTTCAAAACCTAATCTACCGGTTACTCCTACTATCAGTACAGACGAGTTTTTCTTCTTCGCTTCCGCTGATTGTTCCATTTCTTGTGATAGTATCGGAAATCGGTACACTAACCACCGTTTACGGCTGACCACGGCGAGACCAGGTGGCGGGTGGCGTGTGCTGCACCTTGGGATTTATAAAATAATGTGTGTACAAAAATATTAAAATATCTTGTTGGAAGAGTCTAAAACAGCTTCACATGTGTTATGGTGTTAGCTGCAAGTGGTAAAAGCACGAGTGAAATAAAAACCTCGTTGTTGTACTATTTATGTAATTTGTACACTATTCCTTTGAAAAAAAACAAAAAAAAAAAAAAACCCTACCATTTTTATAAGTTAAATATTAATGTCATGCAATGTTTTAAAAACTAGGTTGAACCTGTCGGCCGAACCAGTTGGACCGGGAACCGGGAGAGGAAGCGGTTCAACTATCACCGGTTTTACATTGATTTTTGAACCGGAATGAACCGGCCGGTTTTTAGAAAAAACCGGTTGAACCGGTCAAAATAAACCGATTAAACCAAATAAAAAACATATGAAAAAGAATCATTTACATAATAAACTTTGGTGATTTTTTTCAAATCTATTTAGTTCTCTAAATAAAAACATATGATTAATGTTATAAGTTCTTTTGATGTGTTTGTATTCATCAATAACTATATTTCGGTTCGGTTTATATTTGATTTTCTTTTTGATATATATGGATTGATATAAAACACTAAAACTTATGGTTATATGTTATTTTAATGTATTTAGATTCATCTACAACTTATTTTTTTGTGTATTTTTAATGTTTGAACCGGTTAAACTGATTGAACCGGGAGCCGGTCATCATATCGGTTCAACTAAAAAACCGGTTTTTAAAACATTGATACCATGAAACTAAATATGTTATAAGTATAAAGTAACAACAATATTGATACATGCCTGGTTTGGTGTTACGATAATGTAAAATTAACACTTGATTTCGTTATTTTTGTTTTAGATTTTCTAGATATTTAATTTTATTTAATATGTATATAAAAACATTCAATAAGTTTGATTCAGTAGTATATGAACTAAAAGTAAAACATGTTTGTCCCCCAGACGAACTAAAAAAACATACATATTTATTTACATATGACATTTAACAATCATCTAACCATCCAAGATCTAAAGTGATTTAAATAAAAATGAATCTAGTTCCAATCTCATATATTTCAATCAAGTAAAAATAATGAAAGCATGATTTTTATATATTTATATAAATATTTTGTAACCATTTAAATATTAAATACTTTTATTTTTTATAAATTCTTTAAAAAATCAAAAAAATGACCCATGTTTTAACAAATTTGAAATTTAAAATATATACATACATATATATATATATATATATATATATATATATATATGGTTAGGTTATTTTATTTTCACTATCTATTGTGTGCATGTATGATTGATTCTGGACCAATCATTTTAGTTAATTTAAGAAAATAATTAATATCCATTATATCTTCAGCATTTAATATGCATTAATTACTTTTCTTTAAATAACTAAAATGATTGGTCCAGAATCAATCATACATGCATACAATAGATAGTGAAAACAAAATAACCTAACCTTATATATATATATATATATATATATATATATATATATATATATATATATATATATATAGGTTCATGTTCATTTTAGACCATTCTAATTTTGTGAGACCAAATCTAAAAATAATTTTAAAATGCAAAATAAATAGAAAAATCCAAAAATTCTTTTTTTAAATATTATTTTCGGAACTTGAATTAACTAAAAAAATAATAAAAAAATCCCATTTTTTTTAAAAATACGTGAAATATTCTAATAGAATATTACACTGTACATATTCTAAAAAATAATTTTAAAATGCAAAATAAATGGAAAAATCTAAAAATTCTTTTTTTTTTTAAATATTATTTTCGGAACTTGAATTAACTAAAAAAATATAAAAAAAATAAAAAAAAAATCTCGTTTTTTTTGAAAAATACGTGAAATATTCTAATAAAATATTACACTGTACATATTCAAAAAAATAATTTTAAAATGAAAAATAAATGGAAAAATCCAAAAAAAAATTAATATTATTTTCGGAATTTGAATTAACTAAAAAAAAATACGTCTCACGGTCTCACAAAATGTAGGTGGTCTCAAATGAACCTAACCATATATATATATATATATATATATATATATATATATATATATATATATATATATATATATATATATATATATATATATATATATATATATATATATATATATATATATATATATAACTGATTATTAGGAAAATGATTCTAGAGAGTAACTAACTGCTGATTTTGTTCTTATTTAGTCTCTTAATTTTTTTTGTACGCAATATATCATTTAACTTGTTGTTTGTGTTCATCATAAACTTTTTGACCGATTATCATCTATAATAGTCGGTCAAAATATTAAGGTGAACACAAACAACAAATGTAATGATTTATTGTGTATATATGAAATGATATTCCACCTATAGACTTAATATTTTTAATAGTATACACCAACAATGTCCAATTATGCACATTGTATTTTATACTAGTTGAAAAGCTGTTTTTAAATTGTATTTTATGCTAGTTGAAAAGCTTGTTTTTATTTATAATTAATTTATTAGAAAATAGTTTTTAAATTAATTTATAAGTTACATGAGTTATTTTTATAGTCTCATCGTATACTAAATTACGATACATTTAAAAAATAAACCAATTTATGCACCTCAAATATAAACTTAGTAAAATTACGATACATTTAAAAAATAAACCAATTTATGCACCTCAAATATAAACTTAGTAAAATATCTCTGTCTAAATTATAAAATGTAGATATCATTTTTTACATTTAATTATGTGATATTCATCATTATATTTTGCAAACCTATATCACACAATAATTATACTTTTCTTTAAAAAATCTCATATGACCACTTAGCTCGAAAATTTTAAGATTTTCAAACTCAATATCCCCTGTTCAAAATAATGTCATTTTCATAAACCAACATCATTTTTCAACTCTTCTTTAAAATTTCTCTAATTAAAAAAAAAAAAAACAAAACATATATATATATATATATATATATATATATATATATATATATATATATATATATATATATATATATAAGAGAGAGAGGTTCAGGTGTTTAAAATAAGTATTGTTTTATTGTATGCATAAAATGTGGACCAATCATTTCAAAAACTTAAATAAGGATATATAATCTTACCTATTAATTAATTTTGTTAATTAAATAAAAATTTAATTAATCCCTAAAATATTAGATTGTTTTCCTTTAAATCCCTTGAAATTGTTATTGCTTCTTTATCACCGATTCATCCCTACTTTTTCAACCTAACCGATGCTGATGATTGAAGAAGATAAGAGGCTGGAGTTTGCCCGTTCGCCGACCAACACCATCAGCCACCATCGCCACCGAACTCACAAGAATTTGCAAGTCAAGAAGCGAAAGTCAGGGGAAATCGGTTTTGCTCTGTAAGACATTCGTTCATGTTCAAGCTTTATATTCTGATTTCGTGTGTTGATTATGATTTGCACTTGGAATCAAATTCACACAAGTCACTTTCATTCAGAGATTAGTCGCACACTTGGAACAATGTCTAATCTTTAGAATCACAGTTCTTGACTCGATTTTGAAATCACATTAACCCTAAACGAAGGCTCGCTTATAATTGAATGTGTAATTGATTTGGAATCGAGAGGTAAAATAGAAATCGATCGTATCAGCCTTCAGCGATTTCGAATATTACTAACTTGGGATTGAATGTTGCAACTAAAATCATGTAGAAGCAAAAATCGGTATTATCGTTCACTGTTCGAGCATCAGAGGATAGAAAATTGGTTTGTGTATTGCAAGCTTCATTGGAAGCCGATATCATATCTTTAAAATTCGGATCAATCACGATCGAAATTGAATTTAGAACATACATCGGGTTTAATGGATGTCAATCGGAATTCATGATAGATGTGAAGTGGTTCAATTTTGACTTTTCCTAAGTCAAACGGGGTATTCTTGTGTTCAAACTTCAAGGTTGGGATTCTAGTGCTTTTGGAAGATGGTATTCAGATGCTTGTTTATGATGGGGAATATGATTTTATTTGCAATTGGTTAGGTAAGATACGAATTCCAATTCTGTTGGAATGGAATCACGAATTCCAATTCTGTTGGAATCACAAAAGTTGATGCTTGAAGAACGGACCACAAAATTAAAACAGACCACATTATTCTTTTAGAATGTATTACTCATTGTTAGATTTTGATGTTTTCTTTCCCGATTTGAAAGTTTTATTCTTTAACAATAAATTTAATTTTTAGCAATTGTTACACGTATTCTATAAGAATTAATGTAATGTTTGTTTTTATTCTTTAATTGATGGTTCAAGAATTTGTTATTCTCCAAGAATAGATAATCTGACATTCTCATAGAATAGCATTCTAACAGAATTGTATTAGAATTATAATCTAATTAATTAAAAAAATGACAATTCAAAATTAAGAAAATCAAATATATCTAAAAATTCAAAACTTTTTATTAATTAAACTTGTGTTTCCTAATTATTAACTTTTTGGTAATTTAAGAAAGTGAATGTTACTTACTTATGCATACAATAACACAATAATTACTTTGAATAGAATATTATTGAAGAAAAACAAAATTCTTGAATCAGATGTTGAAAAATAACAAATATTCTACTAGAATATTCCTGTTCTCCATGTTTTCTTCATTTTCCACATCAATGGCAGCCCCTTCAAAACCTAAATCCAAAAAAGAAAAAAAAACATAATCAACTTTAAAATAGTATAACTTCCAGTATATTCTAACAGAATAAAACTATAATTCTAACAGAATGTGTTAGACATTAAAGACTTTTAATTTATTCTAACAGAATGTACTCGAGTCACCTGATCAAGTATTCCCCAAGTCACCTGATCCAAATTATCGACTTAATCTAATTACAATGACTACATTGTAGCTAACACAGAGGATAGTACTTTGGAAAAAGGTCAGCTTATTACAAGCTAGAATGTGGTAAATATGACAGTTCAAAGATCACAAATGTTTCTAAACAACGAGTGCTAAAAATACAGCTGTAACATCGCATGCTCGAAAGACTATAACTCAACCAATATTAATCAAATTTAAATGACTTCTAAACCTAACTTGTAGCTAACACAAAGGAGAATATGCAGAAACAAATTTCATATCATTCCAAGCTAGTATGAGAGAGATATGATAGTTCAAATATTACAAAAAAAATTGGCTGAAATATTTGATACAGACATTTTAACAAACCTTTGGCGGGCAAAATCAGATCCACAAATCTTTATAGTCCATTTGATGAAACATACAACATATGTAATTAATAAATACATGAATGTGACTAAATTTACAATAAAAAAGATAATAGAATGCATACCTGGAAGCCGGTTCCAGAATCTCTCATAGATAGAAGAACACATCCATGGCTATCGCCAAAGTCATACGTGAAGAACAGGCTGGTCGATTTCACGAATTTGGGGATTCCGATAAAGATGATTTTAGATTCCGGTTGGATTTAAGTGAAGAAGGAGTTTCAGCAAAAGAGATCGATTCACGAGGCTGGACTGTTTTTCGTCTTTTCAATCGCGATCTTCTCATCAAGGATGAAGTTAAATCAAAGGATAATGAGATTCATGCTTCTGATTCTACCTTCTGGAACTTTCTGTGTGTGGAGGCCTAAGACGGAAAGTGGATCATCACATGTTATGCTTGTGGAGTAGTTCTACCGGGTCTCTAATTAAGAAGAACAATAGTTCTACCGGGTCTCTATGTATGTGTGGGTACTTTATGAGATGAAGAGGGAGCATAAAACCCTAATCTGGTGGGGATGAGGTTTTAAAACTGATATTCTAATTTAAAAGGGGATATTATTTAATTTTATCAATTTACCATAATTAATTATAGTATAGATTACTATTATACCCTTATATTTATTATTAATGATTTATTTTTTCCTAAATTCCTGTTGGTGCATTCATGCACACAATATGTGAATCTATATATATATATATATATATATATATATATATATATATATATATATATATACACACACACACACATTCACAATTTTTATATGAATGGTTGTACAAATAGAAGTTATTCTCATATTTAATATGTTTTTGATAGTATAATAAATAAACAATAACCTTTTTTCGTGTTCGAAAATCGTTGGCAAGAACATGTTCAAAAACCATGAAGATTTTCACAAAAATGAAAATGTCGCCTTTTACTAATATTTTGTTTACGAAAATTCCCCATGTTTTGTGTTTAAGTGATCATCAAACCAAGAGAAATGAAGACGATCCCTTAGGTATCCATGTGTATAACATGAAACCTTGTATTGTCGGGACTATCACCAACAACGAGAGTTAAATTCGGAGATGAACTATATGTTGGCATCATTCGCCCAACCTTGGTGTTGGTAGGATATAGACGAAAGGTTATTGTTATTCATTGACTGAATAATGAGCCATTTCCAAAGTCCCAAAAGATGTTATGTCGAAAAACCAATAACTATTATTTATACTTTGATTGATGATTTCTTAGGTGAAAGTGTGTCGAAGATTAATCTTTCACGTTGGTGATCATCGATCGAAAAGTAGAAATTCATTCTTAGGTTTTTTAGACAACAATGTTATGTGAACAAAATGTAATATGCATGCAATTATGAGATTTGTTAAATTTAGTAGTATATGTAGTTATATGTACCCAGTGTACTATTTAGGAACAAATTTCTTAAAGTAGATGAGACAAATGTAAAATAATATGAATAATAACACACAAAATTATTGACACATAATACATACATATCAAAGCTCAAAACAAATGTGTATTTTACAACTATTTCCTTATAAAGAACAAGTGTTGGTTTAATAGCAATTTCGTCAAAATCTAGGAATAAATAGCTACTTTTGGGCGATGGAAACTCACATGAAAGATTATTCTTTGCCACACTTTCATCTCACTTGCCATCAAACCAACATGTGAATACAAATTCCTAAATCATTGGTAATCTTGTTGTCTTCTCTACCGTAAAAAAGATCAAGCTAGTTAACAAGTTATTTTTTTGCCTTTCTTAAATCTTCAAACTACATGCCAAAGAATAAGTAAGAACCTACCAGTGAAGCTTTTTTAGGCCAACTCTATAATCAGACTGGATTTATGCAATTCATGTTTCGGTTATGGCAGACTATACCTTAAATACAAGTCATTGAGTTGAAACAGTTTTCTAGTTCTCTTTTTTATCGGATGATATCTCTTGATTTGATGAATTTCTATTTCAAACAACTTTGACATTTAGATTATGACCAAGTAACCCGACTAAGTTATCATCAAATAACTCACAAAAAATAACTCTACTTAATTTGAACCAATCTCATAAAAATAATAATTTAGGCCTCGTTTGATACACATATTTCCAGGTCAAAACATATCTTTTTGGTTGAATAGACCGGAAAGACTGTTTGATTTGCACAAAAGAATGAGTCTTTCTCGGTACGATATGTCTTTCCCAGAAAGCCCGAAAATCATATCTTTCTGGCTGAATGGGCTGGAATGACAATTACACACCAAACCTCGCCTCTTTCTTTCTTTATTGGATTATTAATTTTTTTAAACAACTTTTTTAAATTTATTTTTTATTGAATTATTACTTTTTTTTCATCATTCAGCACAGTCAATCAGATGTACAATCAAACAACATGGTTTCTTTCTCAGTCCGAAAACTTTTCCAGACAATACTTTACATAAATGGTCCTCATGGTTGACAAAATCGACCAATTATGGTCCTTATGATGAATTCTTTGTTGGAATAGTGTCTAAGGTTGCAACTATATTAGGCAAGTATTTGACCCGATTGTGCATGGTCCTTTTGGGTTGCCTTCACCATAGCAACTTGATAGGATGATTTATTAAGAGAGAATAAATATTATTAATATATTATGGGAATAATATAAAGAATAATAATATTGTTATTTGATTAATATAAGTCATAGAATTAATTAGAATTAATTTGGTGACTTAAAGAGATTAATTAAATAAGAGGGTATAAACTGTCAATTGTTTGATAGTTAAACTTTAGACTGTAAATCCATATTGGATAGGGGTTGGACGAATTCTAGAAGCTAAGGATAGCTTAAAATCGTCCAAGGCTATCTAAGGAATGGATTTGGATTGCTTTAAGAGAAAGATTATCCAATTAGGGTTTAAGCTGTAACCTTTAGGAGTCTACAAGTATAAATAGACCCTATGGCAAAGGGAAATCGACACTTGATCTAAAGTAGAGAACCCCTGGCCGATTTCCTCCCCTCTCCTCTCTCTCAAATCATCCTCCTTGCTAGTTGGTGTTTGTAAGCCATTAGAGGAGTGACAATTGTGACTCTAGAGCTCCAAGACAACAAGGTCAAACAAGAGATTCAAAGGTATGATTCTAGATCTGATTTAGTATTGTTCTTATACCTAAATAGTCGTTAGAAGTCTTGGATTCAAAGCATGTTTAATTAGAAAGCCTAGATCCAAGCATTAGGGTTTTGCATGCGTACATAGGAAAGTTCTTATGGCTAAAACCCAACAGTGGTATCAGAGCCTAGCTTGGTTTTCATTAAATTGTTGCTTATTTGTTTGAAACTTAACTGCAAAATTCGATTTTTGTGTTTCTGAGTCATGGACTCGGCGAGTTCCATAGTGGACTCGGCGAGTTGGCCTGACTCGACGAGTCACTTGGTGCACTCGGCGAGTCCAAGCGTCAGGAATGGCCAGATTCGGGATTTCTTCATGATTATCTTATGGAAACTTACCTTAATCATATTAGATCAACCCTAATCCGATTTTTTGATATATATGACTATTATCTTGATCTAATTAAAGATATTTATCAACTAATAAAATATTTAATTTCCTTATATGATAATTAATTAATTATTTTGATTATTTTGGTAATTATCTTGAAAGAAATCCTGAATAAATCAAATATAGATAATTATGAAATTAATTGTTAATTAAAATTATTTGTTATTTGATCCTCCATGTTTTAAATGTTTAAAACTTGTCCTCAAGTTTTGAAATTTATATTTTGTGATTAAAAGTTTTAATTTAGACAATTTAAATTTCAAACCCTAGATTTTAAAAGGTTTAAAATACAACCCTATACTAATATAATATTACAAGATTAATATATATATATATATATATATATATATATATATATATATATATATATATATATATATGTATGTATAACTAAAATGCTAGTCTTACCGTTAGTAGGCCTCATTCACGAAGCCGATCTATAAGGTGGGTATAAGGTTGCGGCCTATAAAATGGCGCTTAATGGGTGTACACTCACACCCACCGCTTGCTTGATCGGTAGAGGGTCGTTAGCCGAACGGGTAGGATAGGGCAACCTTATCCTCTCATTAAAAGTATAATAGGAAATACAAAGTAACTACACATATTTTAAATTTCCCAATCTTAGTTACTTTAGGAAAAGTGAATTGATGCAATCCCATGAAATTACACTTTGCACCCTTGCTAAGAAGTTAGTGGAGCGTGTGTGGTTTACCGGCACACTAATTGGTTCTAAGAAAAGGTGGCAAAGGGTGATTCATTGTTTATCATAGTTCGATGGAGCGTGTGTGGTTTACCAGCACATCGAATAGGTGATCGTTACAATGAAGGCACCATGTGAATTTGCATGGTAATTCACACCCGCTTTGTGATCCTCGGTATCCCAGTCACAAACAAGAGGGGCATATCGAGATTTAAACATGCCATTGAATAGTTTCAATGAATCTCATCCGAACCTAGGAATTCTCAATACATTTAGGACTTATAGTTAGTTTTTATGGTGGAGAATTAGTGAATCGTCATTCACTTACCTTCAATTTATTTGCATGTTAGATTACAACATCCATTTTCTAATATGTAAATGTTGTTGTTGGATCCTAGCCCTAATTTTTTCTTATTGGGTGATGATTAGGGATTCATATTCTAATCTATCTTTGTCCTTTCTAATTGTAGATGTCGAACGCAAACAACGTTGCTGCTAGTTCTTTCACATTGATGAGCCTTTGCCAAAAGGTCACCTTCGATGGAACGAACTTTAGCGAATGGATAAGATACATTCGCACCATTGCTCGCTATGAGGATAAGGAGTATGTCCTTGATGAGAAGCTCGAAAAGATCAACCCTGAAATCGCTACTCCGGCTGAAATTACCGCTTTTGAAACTCATGAGCGCGATGCAACGAAGGTACATTGCATCATGATATCCACCATGAACTCCGAATTCCAAAAAGTCCTACGAGGACATGTACCCGTATGAGATGCATCAAGACTTATTGGAGAGATACCACCAAAACGCAAGACAAGAGCATTATGAGATTTTCACTAACATGATTTCCGCTAAGATGGGTCATGGAGAGTCTCTTACCGTGCACCTGCAAAAGATGCAAAGGTATGTCGACCGCCTTCGCAAGTTAAATGTTGACTTTGGGGAAGACTTGGCGATCGACATGGTGCTTCACTCTTTGCCTCCAATGTACAATCAATTTAGGATGACCTACCACATGAACAAAGAGGAGGTCACCCTAAGCAAACTCCAAGGTCTCTTGAGGGTCGCTGAGAGCAACTTCAAAGACAAGTCTGTTGCACCAACTCCCAATCCACCCATTGCTCCTGTCTTGGCCATTGGTCAAGGAAAGGGAAAGAAGAGGAAGGCTTCGTCTAAGAACTATCGCAAGGTTAAAGCCCGAGATGGTGCCTCTTTTAGTGGGACCAAAGTTGATCCCGCTAAGCCCTGCCCTAACCCTAAGGAGGCAGAGTGCCACCATTGCCACAAGATAGGACATTGGAAGAGAAGCTGCCCAGAGTACCTGCAAGCCATCAAGGAAGGAAAGATCAAGCCATCTTTCGCAGGTATATATACAATTAAATCTAATGATTCTAATCATGCTATTTCTTGGGTTCTTGATACCGGTTGTGGTTACCACATTTGTTCTAATGTGCAGGGACTAAGAAGAAGTAGGGATGTGGAGCAAGGAAGGATCAATCTAATCATGGGGAACAGAAGATCGTCGCCTGTGACCAAGATTGGAGTGTATTCTTTAGTGCTTAGTTATAATTTATGTTTAGATTTGAACAATTGTTGCTATTCGCCCGAAATGGCTAGAAACATCATTTCATTTCATGGTTTGTTTAGACAAGGTTTTAGATTTTCTTTTAATAATGAGAATGGTTCTATTTTGGCTTATCTAAATGGTGTCTTTTACTTTGAAGCTATACCATGTAATGGAATTTATGAAACCGTTATGATTGTTGATAACTTAGGAAATGATGTTTTGAACATAGATTCTTCCACTAGTATGGATAAAGCATCCTTGTGGCGTTGTCGTCTTGGACATGTTAACAAGAAACACATAGCCCAACTCCAAAAGGATGGAGTGTTGGAATCATTCGACCTTAGGGAAGATGACATGTGCGAGTCTTGTTTACTTGGAAAGATGACTAAGTCACCCTTCACGAGTACGTGTAAAAGGGGTGAGGGTCTATTGGACCTAATACATACCGATGTATGTGGACCGTTTAGATCAACCATGAAGGATGGGAACCTCTTCTACGTGACTTTTACCGATGATTATAGTAGGTATGGGTATATCTATTTAATCAAGCAAAAGTCGGAAACCTTTGAAAAGTTCAAAGAGTTCAAGAATGAAGTGGAGAATCAATTGGGCAGGAAAATCAAGATGCTTCGATCCGATCGAGGATGAGAGTACCTAAGTCTTGAATTCCACGATTATCTCAAGGAGTGTGGAATAGTTTCGCAATTGACGCCTCCTAGGACACCGCAGTTGAATGGTGTGGTAGAAAGGCGTAATCGAACCTTATTGGATATGGTTCGCTCTATGATGAGTCGTGCTTCACTACCAATCTCTTTTTGGGGGTATGCCTTAGAGACTGCCGCCCATATCCTTAACCGAGTCCCTACTAAGAAGGTTGCCAAAACACCTCACGAGATGTGGACAGGGAAAGCTCCCTCGTTGGCACATATCAAGGTTTGGGGTTGCGAGGCTTTCGTAAGACGAGATACTCACGAAAGGCTCAAACCTTGTAGTGAGCGATGTATTTTCATCGGCTACCCGTAGAAATCCTTTGGATATCTCTTCTATAGACCGAAGGAAAATGTTGTATTCGTTGCGAGAAGAGGAGTTTTCCGAGAGCGAGAACTCATAAGCCAAGGAGACAGTGGGAGGCAAATCGAACTTGAAGAGATTCAAGAGTCGATAGATGAAGGAACCTCTACCGCTGGCACTCAACCCGAGGAGGAAACTCCGGTTGAACCGATTGACGAATCCTTACCTCTTAGACGTTCCGATAGAGTTAGAGTTCTACCCAGTTTTATGGTTTTCATATTACTACCGAAGGGGACACGTATATTAGTGATGGTACACTAATAAATCTTGATGAACCTAATAGCTATAAGGAAGCTATGGCAGGCCCGGAGTCTGCGAAATGGAAAGAGGCAATGGATAGCAAGATCCAATCCATGTATGATAACCAAGTTTGGAATTTGGTTGACAATGTGCCCGGACGTAAGACCGTTGGGTGCAAATGGATCTTCAAGAAGAAGACCGACGTGGATGGAAATGTACACACATATAAAGCGTGATTGGTTGCGAAGGGCTTTACTCAAACTCATGGAGTTGACTATGATGAGACCTTCTCGCTAGTTGCGAAGATAAAATCTATTAGAGTGATGCTAGCAATTGCCGCATTTCATGATTATGAGATTTGTCAAATGGATGTCAAGACCGCTTTCCTTAACGGAAAGTTGGCTGAGGATGTTTACATGGCTCAGCCAGAGGGGTTTGTGGATCCGAAGCATCAAAATAGAGTGTGTAAGCTTGAGAAGTCAATTTATGGACTTAAGCAAGCGTCTCGCAGATGGAATCTTTGCTTCGATGAGAAAGTCAAAGAGTTTGGATTTGTACGAAGCGAAGATGAATCTTGTGTATATGTCAAAGCCAGTGGGAGTATAGTAAGCTTCCTCGTTCTATATGTCGATGACATATTACTCATAGGAAACGACATCCCGACTCTGCAGGAGGTTAAGTCCTGGCTCGGGAAGTGCTTCGCTATGAAGGACCTCGGAGAGGCTTCTTACATTTTGGGAATAAGGATAGTAAGAGAAAGAAGTAAGAGACTAATTGGACTTAGTCAGAACACTTACTTAGAGAAGGTACTAAAACGTTTTAGTATGGAAAACTCAAAGAAGGGAGAATTACCGATACAAAGTAATGCCAAGTTGAGTAAGACTCAAAGTCCGAGTACTGAAGCTGAAATAGCAGAAATGAGCCGAGTACCATACGCTTCCGCAGTTGGCTCAATCATGTACGCTATGACTTGTACTCGCCCTGATGTAGCCTTTGCTTTGAGCATGGTTAGCAGATATCAAGGGAATCCTGGCAGAGCCCATTGGATTGCGGTGAAGAATATCCTTAAGTACCTTCGGAGGACGAAGGAATGGTTCTTAGTCCTCGAAGGGAGTGATGACTTGAAGGTGCGAGGGTATAGTGACGCTAGTTTTCAGACCGACAGGGACAACTACCGTTCGCAGTCGGGCTAGGTCTTTACCCTGAATGGAGGAGCAGTGACTTGGAAAAGTTCCAAGCAAGAAACCGTAGCTGATTCAACGTGCGAATCAGAGTACATTGCAGCGAGCGAAGCGTCGAAGGAGGCAATATGGCTGAAGAACTTCATTGGTGATCTTGGAGTTGTACCTGCCATAAAGGAGCCCATGGAGATTTTCTGTGATAATGAAGGAGCGGTTTCCTTGACCAAGGAACCGAGGGATCATGGTAGATCAAGACATATCGACAGAAAATATCACTTTATTAGACATCGTGTAGAAGAAGGACAACTCGTAGTGAAGAGGATATCATCAGAAGATAACCCAGCAGATCCGCTTACGAAGGGACTGAGTAGGGTTAAGCACTTGCAGCATGCTAGGAGTATTGGGCTGAAGGATGATATTAGCATAGATTAGATAGTATTAGAAACGTGTAATAGATAAATGTAATTAACATTTGATGATTAAATAAAGGAGTTTTATTTATGAGTAATGTTACTATCTTATGTTGATCATTTAACTATTGTTTCATTTTGCATGTTTTGACTTTCAGAATAATTGAGTTTATTAGGAATAATCGAATTGTTCAAATTGTCCACAATCGTTCATATGTTGGAAGTAGATATGAATGAAGATTGTCATGAATTGGTGTGTAGATTGTCTAAATGGTGTTAGACATAGCAAAAGATTGATGCAACGTTCATGAGTGCTTATGAACTGATTTTGAGCATTGGAACAAACCCGTGCTTGCTGGAATCACCTTATGGAATATGATATAAAAGGGTGATCGCAAGACGATAATATCATATAGTCTTAAAACCTAGATATATGGTTTGTTATTTGTTAATTGATTGTACATTGATGATGCGAAAACGCATCAGTAACTCGGTGTTATAAAACGCATTGTTGTGTATAGTTGGTTAATGAATAAGTAAATGCATATAAGTCGAAGTTTATCTGTAACTTTTATCCCAAGAGGGTGAAAGCGATATCTTGGCCGCTCGATGATTTGATTTGACTTATGTGTTGGGCCCGGTCAGAACTGAATTGATGTGTTCGATTAAGTTCTATGTCAAATAAATCAGAGATCGAGAAACCTAAATGCTTGACTAATCATTCCATAGAATTGTCAGCTTGATATCTAACAGAGGACTGTACGATCCCTTATCTAAAAGACAAAATTGATTAGATCAGAGTTTGACAGCGTCTTTGAGAGCTATGATTGCAAATCGAATTGTACTTGTGCATATAGTTACTAGACTTATCCAAGTGGGAGACTGTTGGAATAGTGTCTAAGGCTGCAACTATATTAGGCAAGTATTTGACCCGGTTGTGCATGGTCCTTTTGGGTTGCCTTCACCATAGCAACTTGATAGGATGATTTATTAAGAGAGAATAAATATTATTAATATATTATGGGAATAATATAAAGAATAATAATATTGTTATTTGATTAATATAAGTCATAGAATTAATTAGAATTAATTTGGTGACTTAAAGAGATTAATTAAATAAGAGGGTATAAACTGTCAATTGTTTGATAGTTAAACTTTAGACTGTAAATCCATATTGGATAGGGGTTGGACGAATTCTAGAAGCTAAGGATAGCTTAAAATCGTCCAAGACTATCTAAGGAATGGATTTGGATTGCTTTAAGAGAAGATTATCCAATTAGGGTTTAAGTTGTAACCCTTAAGGAGTCTACAAGTATAAATAGACCCTATGGCAAAGGGAAATCGGCACTTGATCTAAAGTAGAGAACCCCTGGCCGATTTCCTCCCCTCTCCTCTCTCTCTCAAATCATCCTCCTTGCTAGTTGGTGTTTGTAAGCCATTAGAGGAGTGACAATTGTGACTCTAGAGCTCCAAGACAACAAGGTCAAACAAGAGATTCAAAGGTATGATTCTAGATCTGATTTAGTATTGTTCTTATACCTAAATAGTCATTAGAAGTCTTGGATTCAAAGCATGTTTAATTAGAAAGCCTAGATCCAAGCATTAGGGTTTTGCATATGCACATAGGAAAGTTCTTATGGCTAAAACCCAACATTCTTTACACAGACGATCCCTGTGGTTTCAAAATCTTGCAAAGACGGTCCTTTTGACTAACGGCGTTAACTTTTTCAGTTAAGTCCTATGTGAAATGACATATTTGTCCTTCATGCATAAGGACACTTTATGTAATATGTTTCTACCACAGGGACCATTTATGTATTTTTCTCTATTATTTATTATTGTTTTATTTATTTTAATTATATATTTAAGGATTTAGATTTGTTTAAATTTATTGTTTAATATATATATATATATATATACATGCTAACATTTTTTAATGTTTTGCTCAAATTATTTTTTCTAATCTTTTTAACATTTTCTTCAAGTAAATTTATTAATGTTTTTTATTTTGACGTTTTATTCGAATATTATTTATTTATTTATTTTTTTGACGTTATGTTCGAATACATTTTTCAACATATAGTATGTTTATATTTGTTAAAGGATTTCACGGCTATTGTAATTATAATTTGTAACTTAATTCACTTTCAGTTATGTTTTCATTTTTTTTTCTTTTATCAGGTTATATAATTATTATTTTTTTAATTCAAATATTTAACTATATAAGGTTGTATAATTATTATTTTTGTAAACTAATTTATTAACAATTTTTATAAAAAAGTGTAAAATGTTTGTTAAACGTGAATATGATTAATATAGATTAGATAGACATAGGCTACGCTGAGACCGCCTCACAACGTTTACGAGAACGACCAGATCATTTCACATTGGATTTAAATGTAATTATTTCGAGTTATTATTTTTTTTTTATTTTAGGAGTGTTGTAAAAAATCACAACTAGGTCCCGATTAATATCATATTAATCCCTAAGCGCTATCTGACCGATTAGAGGCTCTTGCGTTGTGATTTTTTACAACAATGCTAAAAATAAAACAAAAAAAAAAAAAAAAAAAAAAAAAAAAAAAAAAAAAACTCGAAATAATTACATTTAAATCCAATGTAAAATGACCTGGTCGTTCTAGGCAACATTGTGAGGCAGTCTCAGCTTAGCCTATGTCTACCTAATATATATTAATCATATTCACGTTTAACAAATATTTTACACTTTTTTATAAAAAATGTTAATAAATTAGTTTACAACAATAATAATTATACAACCTTATATACCTTATATAGTTGAAAAATATATTCGAACATAACGTCAAATAAATAAATAAATAAATAAATAAATAATATTCGAATAAAACGTCAAAATAAAAAACATTAATAAATTTACTTGAAGAAAATGTCAAATGGATTAGAAAAAATAATTTGAGTAAAACGTTAAAAAAATGTTAGCGTATATATATATATATATATATATATATATATATATATATATATATATATTAAACAAATCTAAATCCTTAAATATATAATTAAAATAAATAAAAAAAATAATAAATAATAGAGAAAATTACATAAATGGTCCCTGTGGTAGAAACATATTACATAAAGTGTCCTTATGCATGAAGGGCAAATATGTCATTTCACATAGGACTTAACTGAAAAAGTTAACGCCGTTAGTCAAAAGGACCGTCTATGCAAGATTTTGAAACCATAGAGACCATCTATGTAAAGAATTCGTCATAAGGACCATAATTGGTCGATTTTATCAACCATGAGGACCATTTATGTAATTTTGTCATCAAAAAAAAATTAATCGAATTAACTATTTGTCAGAAAAATCTTACTACGTAAAAAAAATTAAGAAGTTTGAAATGTCAAAAAAAAAACATTTTTTTCAAACTTGTTTTATGTCATAAAAACAAATTTCAATTTTTATTTATGGAAATTGACTTATTAAGGTGATTAATTTTTCGATTTGTGCACATCTAGGTAACTATATTTTTGTACATATCTAAATACCAAACTTTTTGGAAGCGTTCACATATGACCATTATGACCAGCTGTAGCAGGTTACATCCGGTCATAATGGTCATATATAAACACTTTCAACAAGTTCGTTATCTAGATATGTACAAAAAAAGTGTAACATACACGTTTTGAAATCGTGTATTGTAAATTATAAAAGAGAATAATATTATGTGAAATTGAGTGTTGAGTTCTAACAGATAGTTTTTACTAGAAATGAAGTAAAATTATGTTTAGAATCACTCATAAAATGTTGGAAGTCTTATGAGATTCCAATTAAAAGTCAAATAGTGAAATTTAGCGAAAATATAAAATTTGAAAATAGTGAAATTTTATTATTTAATGTTGCAGAGAATCTCGTTAGAAACATTTAGGCGAAAACCTCGTCGAAATCCGAGTTATAACGAAGAAGTTATGACCAAACGAAGATCCGTGATAAATCCGGAAAATACTTTGTCGCGTAAAAATTTAGTTTTCGATAAACTAATTTTTAGCCTTAGTGATGTAAATGAAAATGTAGAACTCGTGAAAATAATCAACTTTCATATAAAGAACACCAAAATCTGACTTCGTATGAGGAAGTTATGATTTTTCGAAGTTTCAGCTTAGCAGTAGACAGCTAAAAACTCGAATTTTAGATCGAGTGATTTTTAGCCAACACAAGCTAAACGAGAATTGAAGGTCTCGTCATTTGTAGTACAACGGTAAAAAGTCTGACGAAAACGAATGTCGGATAAAGAAGTTATGAATTTTTAACGGATTATCCTGTCCCGGTCTGTTAAAAATAATAATATCAAAAATAAAGTCAAAATTAGCCGACGAAGTCTAAACGAAAGTTGTAGAGCGTAATTTTAGCTACGCGTGCATATAAAGAACGTGAAAAACGGAGCTCGTATGCGAAAGTTATGGATTTTAGAAGTTTGAGTGCAATTTTCGAGAAATTTGCATGGATAAGGTGATGCCACGTCACCTGGCATGAAGTTACTGCGTCACCGAGGTCGTGGCACAATCTGAGAAGCAACGCGTGTCGGATTGTGATAGGACCGAAGGGAGGCCCAACCGAAGCCTTCTGAGTGTCGCATACGTGGCGTGTCCGAGGTGAGCCACGTCTCGCCTACCAGCCTCGCATCCGAGCCATGCTGTCCCTCGCTGCTGATGCCACCGACCTGCTTCGTCGCTTCCTGTCCGAGCCTCGCATGCGCACCAGCTCCCCTCCTCTCGCTTCGTGGCCTTCGCTCCAGCAGCCACGTGTCCCCTCAGCCAGCGCACCTCCGAACCTCGGCCCTATAAATAGAGACTTGCGAACATTCCCGGCTAAAATTAGAATTTTGCCATTTTTCACCCCTAAATCCATATTTTCACTATTTTGACTTTTCCTGAAGCCCCGGTATCAATTTTAGCACCCGAAACACGTCCCGAGACCCCCGAGAAGCCCGAAAATTTTATCTTTTCGGTTTTGAAGCCCTACCTTCGCAGAGCCCGATTTTCAATTAAGCTCCCGGTTTTCAACATAGAAAGTCATATTTAAAGCCGAAGTGCTGTCCAAATTACTATTTTAACCCCCGGTTAACTTAAGGTGAGTTTAATATATAGAAATAATTGTATGTTATGTGTTATATGTGCTACGTGCTTTTCAGTGTTATTATTCCAGGTTATTTTCCCGGGTTATTTTTATTTGCTATTTTTAATAGCAAAGAAATACCTTTGACCATGTGATCAGTGAAAGGACTTAGATTCACGTTGGTACTGGTATGTAGCCTCTGGCCATGTGGAACATGTCTCCGTAAGAGAATGAATTCTATTCTATGGTAGTGGCAGAAGGTTAGACAGGGCTATAAGCCTGAAATCTACTGAAATGTTAATCCGAAGTTGTATATCTTCTATGCCGTTTGGGCCAAAGCTTTATTGATGTATATCAAGTATTGAAATCATTATGTCTCATTGATCGTAAATCATTGAATCAAATCTTGAGTTGATATTGAAAGCTTGACATATGATACGCATATGCTATTGTTGTTCTTGTTCCCTTTTGCTTCTGTCATATTGGTATATATAAGGCATAAGATTATATTGTATCTATTTATTGAATTCACTAAGCGTTATCGCTTATCCCTCTCAATGTTTAAACAATTGCAGGTGATGAGTATCCAATATAGTTTTATACTGCTGAAAGATTTAGAATAGTTAATACTATTTCTATGTATTTTAATGTTCATGTATGTATATGAATAGTAGATTCCTGGGTAGATATGAAATGTAATAAAACTTAGTCGGTTTGTATCCAATCTTCTGTAATCACTTTATCAATATAAAATATTGTTTTATAAATATGCATGTAGCATATTTTGAGGAAGTAACTTAAGAATAATGTTGGAATAGTATGAAAGTTTGAGTCTTTCATAAATACGAAAGTTGGGGTCTTTCAATCATGGTATCAGAGCAATGGTTTAAGTGAACTAAATATCACGGATTGGTATTTAGACTTAAACTATTGGAAGCTCAATATATGAGCCGATTCATAATAAGTATATGGATACAAACCATAGGAAATATTTAAGTGGGGGATTGGGTAGTGATAAACCTTAATATTCTAAGATATTGAGTTACTTCAGAATTTTAAGAAAATTAGTTTAAGTGAACTAGGAGTTTTGAGAATTTCTAAGCTTAAACAAAAAATTTTAAGTGAAGATGATACGATAAGTATCTGGTATATTTTAGGTTGAATACCTAATGGAGTCAACCACTAGAATATTAAGAGGAGATAAGCTTTATATTCTAATATGTGCTAAATGATAAATGAATATAGCATGCCTTAGGGTGCTTATCTGTAATTGCTATTATTTGAGAAAGCTTAAGGTCTGTTGCCGACCTTGGTTTAGAAAATTTTATGTTCAGAATTCTAAGAATTTTCGTAATAGAATTTTTCGAAGTGATAAAGAGACTTATGATAGTTAACATCGATAAGTTTATAAATAAACGATCGCGAGATATCGTAAAATAATAAATATGAATTGTTATCGTAATAAGTGTATTAATACCAATAGAGTGGTAATATACATTTAAAGTATGTTTGATATATAATAACATCTTTGGAAGAAAGATGTGCGTTTGAAACACGTTTGGGCGAGACAAATGTGTTGGTGCAAATCCACGAAGTTGTTTCCACCGCTGTTTAGATTGAAGCAGTGATTGTTTAGAGAGTCAGAAGAACCGAAGATGGCGGTCAATACTTCGATAGTATCTCAATCAATGTTGTACAAGATTTAGAAGAATTAAAGGAAGGACTAATGAAGTTTTCAGACTCAATAGGCCAAGACTTCGTCAAAAACATTGTAATGTAGTATGCAGTTCGAGTAGTAACACTATACAAGATGTTCAGACTTAGTATTTAATAATACTAAGTGATGATTGACTTCTATCACATCCTTATAGAAGTTCCATTGTGTGTTAAGCCGACTTTAACATACAAGATTGGGATGGTGAATTGAATCATTTAGTGGTAAGTGGTTAAGCAACTTACTTGTTTAAGTAAGGTAGAATGCTTAATTAAAGAACAAATACACCCATAGTATCGTATGTGAAGAGATGTTGTAGTTAGGAATGACAGAGAACTAAGTTGAAGCTAGTAGAGCTTGCTGAGATGTAGACTTTTTAGGATAGACTCCTAAGAAGTAGACTTAGACTTACTCAGATACAAGAATAACGATTTCAAGGAAGAATAATGAAATGAACAAATGTGCATGATGGTTTGCATGAGTTAGAAGATGATGCAGGTAGTAGAAGACCGTTTGTCTCCATGCTGCTAGAGTAAATTTTGGAATAGTGTGTCTTGTAGAGTAGACACTACTCGAGAAAGAATTTATATGAAGAAATGGAAGTAAAATTTCTATCGACCTATGGAAAAGTATTAGGATATATTAAAGCGAGCATATGCATGAGAAGAATCCTAGAAGGCGAGTATAGGTAATCCAATATATGTTTGATAGAAACGTGAAAACCCTAGTTGAGTCTAGAAGAAACTATTGTATGTATTTGTTTGAACACATTCATGTGTGATAAGTTTCTTTGTGAAAACTTTTGAATGGTGACTTGGGAACTGCGAGACAACACTTGGGACGAGTATGAGTAGGTGTGAATAGTAGTAGAGGCCTATACTACTGGAAGCACATGACTCACACTTGGATCAGGAAAAAGTCACAAGGTTACCAAGAAGCTAGTAAATGATTTCGTTTTATTCATGTGTGTCGTTACCTTCGTTTCGGTAATGACTAAGAAGATTATTATCGTTCAAATCTTAATGTCATAAAGAATCGAGTCCGATTAGTATAAATCCGTGAAAGGAGTTGATTGATATGAAATGTAATAAAACTTAGTCGGTTTGTATCCAATCTTCTGTAATCACTTTATCAATATAAAACATTGTTTTATAAATATGCATGTAGCATGTTTTGAGGAAGTAACTTAAGAATAATGTTGGAATAGTATGAAAGTTTGGGTCTTTCATAAATACGAAAGTTGGGGTCTTTCAAAAAGTTTCTCAAATATGAACAAAACGAAAAGGTAAGACTAAATTACACGAATGGTCCCTCTGGTTTGGTGTAATTTGGATGTTTGGTCCTTAACTTGTTTTTTTAACTCGAATGGTCCCTATATATTTAAAAAAATTAATAAACCCCACATATTTGTATTTCCACACCATAAACCTGAAGCCATATTTGAGAAAATTTAATATGGGTCCCACCAGTCACCATCCCATCTCTTATCCTCCTTAACTTTTATTTCCTTTCCATCTTTAGTCACATTGACGTCTTCACCATCTCTTCTTTTTTCGGACCTTCAACTCTGACGAACCAACACCACAACTCATTGTCTCATCATCAAATTTTCCACTATCACAGCCCAATGCATTATAATCCTTGCAGGAAAAGAAAATTGGTATCAGAAAGAAAAATTAGAGAAGCAAACAAATTGAAAACCATAACTTGAAATGCAAATCAAAACTTGAAACTCTATTAATACCATTCTAAGCTTTAACTCATCAAACGACATGTTTCTTTATATTATTGGTCTCCATTTATGATATTTTTAGTCTTTAGTAAATTTAAATTTTTATAACAAATATCTTAAACAATAAAATTATATAAAACGATGATGTGTGTTTTCCATATCAAATCTAGAGGGTTTTTTTTTTTTTTTTTTTTTTTTTTTTTTTTTTTTTTTTTTTTACCAAAGTAGTGTATTTTAAAAAGATATTTATCAAAATGGTGTGGTTTTAAAAATATTTACCATATAGGTTAAATTTTATACCAAATCAAAATTAGAAGATAAAAAAAATGAAGTTGACTTATCAGGGTAATTAACTTTTTGGTTTGTTCACATCTGATAACTTTTTTTTTGTACACATATAAGTAACGAACTTTATGGAAGTGTTCACCTATGACCATTATGATCGGATGTAACGTGCTACAGTCGATCACAATGGTCATATGTGAACACTTCCAAAAAGTTCGTTCCCTAGATGTATACAAAAAAAATAGCTACCCTAATATGAACAAACTGAAAAGTTAATTACCTTAATAAGTCAATTTTCTTTTTTATTTATTCATATTCGAAGATTGGTATTTAAAATAAGGTGGCCATATAACTTTTTTTAAAGAAAATATGGTTATTTTGTGATATACATTTGCAAAATATAGTTATTATTCTAAATATTATTAACTTAATAGTATTTAGAAAATATGGTTATTTATCTTAACCAAACAACATTAGTTGAAGAGAGCAAGTCTAGCCGTCAAGTTCAAAACATTCTTTGTAAATATTTTTATTCCTTTTCATGTCCATTGAATATTGATATACTTGTTTTTTCATATACAAGACTCTCATTATATATAGTTAGGATCCATCACCTCAACTAGTATAATTCTTTCCTATAAACATTTTTTGAGCAATATAAGTCTTTTTACCATTTAGTTCATTGAGATGATCATTGTTTTCTTTACTACTTTATCCTACTTATGAGATTGGTTTATAGGCTGAGTTAAATTTTGAGGTCTAAATACCGCATGAAGAACATCAATATACAAGTCCATAACATAAGAGATAAGACTAGAGAAAGATAAGTTTGGACTGGACTGTTTAATGATTTACGTAAAGTAATCCCCCATAAATACACTCGATGAATACATAAACACGAATTAAAATAACTTTACAAATTATTTTTTGAAACCAAATGAAATGCAAAATGATCCATCCATATAAATTACTTAATGTAATTCTAGTATTGTCCATTTTGTTTAACACCAAGACCAATGGGATGAGGCAATTGTTTCTTGAAGTGGATTGGTGTAGATCTAAGCCAACTTCTCCCCCCAATCATGGTCTTATTCACAAAAGGTGCACACTCATCACGTGATAGCTCACGTGACCATCCAACCCTCTTTGATCTATCTGCCCCTGGACCATAACACATGTATTCTCCATAATACACCGTTCTAAAAAAACAAGATTCATTAATCAATCACATTGTTTTAACTTTTTAATGATCAAAATTAAAAAAAAATAAAAATAAATAAGGCACTTCAAGATAAAGTGTGCACCTTTGTTTGCTTGGATCATCCCAATCAAGCCATCCCTGAGGTGATACTGTGTCTGACATAAAAGTCTGTGCAAATATGACACGTGAATATGGACCCCATGGCCTTCCGAGAACCGTGCCACCAACCAAACCCGTTATTTTACAACCCACGAATGTTAATCCTGTATTCTCTAAAGGTGAATTCCGATGTTGAGCTGTTATTACTCCAAAACTTTTAGCCACCGAATGTAAATGACAACCCTGAAACACAGACATGACATGATGATGTGACAAAATATATAATTTTTTGTTGAAATAAATAGTATCAATTTGAAAATGTATATTCAAATAGTGGATCATGAACTTACTTCAAAAATAGAAGCAGCATTTCCACAAATGAAATCAACAGCACCTTCGATGTAGCAATTGTTGTAGTAATGTCTACCAGAATCATCAAGCAAAGTGTCTTGGTAAGAGATGATTCGGCACCCATAAAATGCAGCTCGATCTGCTGATACCCTCAATGCAATACCTTTCCCGCTAGTCCCAAATGTGTTCTACAAAATTTGAATCATTTATCAGATTAATCGAAACTAGTTTGCAAATGGCGATGTTAAGGTATGAGTGAGATAGAGAGTACTTGAATTGTGAGATATCTTGCAATGAAATCAGAAGCCATTACAGATACTGTTGGAGAATCGAATATGTCTCCACCGTCGTTCCATGTGATAATGGTGTTGTTGGCATCCGTACCACTCAAAGTTATGAAGGGTTTATCCGCAGGAACAGCGATTTTCTCTCTGATCAAACCACAAATTCAATCGAATGAAATGTAAATCTAATCGAAAGTGGAGTATGACTGTACGAAATGAAGTAAGAATGCACCTGTATGTTCCTGGTTTGATCGAAATGTAAATAAGCTCGGAGTTATTAGAAGAAACCGCATCAATGGCTTTCTGTATCGTTGTATAGTCACCTTGTCCTGATTGATCTACAACTATCAAAATCGCATCCGTAGTAGAAGAGGGAACCGCCATTGATGAAAACGATCCGGAGCAAACATTCAGAAGCAAAATCAACGGATAAACGATAACTATATACGTGACGAAGCCCATGTGAATTCAGATCCGATATAGTAGATGTATTAATCAAGCGAAAACAGACCAAACCCACTCCTTTTCGCTAGATTGCAGGCTAATTAAAGGGGTAAAATACTAAAATTTTGAGTTAAAAAGGAATGTCAACTGAAACTTGAGCCGATTTCTTGCAGTTACAGCTGGGTTTTCTCTGAAATTCATGAGTAAATGAATGACGGCGAAGGGAGGATTTTTCTAACCTAATTTTACAAAAATGAATGAAGAAATAAATGATTCGATTGAAATCTACACTACACGCAACTTGATGATGAAGAAGAAGGGTGCGTTGCAAACTTGCAATGCATGTGATGTGGGGGAGTGGGGCGGAGAGAACACGGAACGTGTAATGATTTTGAAAATTGCTAACTTTCCCGCATTCTCTTTGCTGTGTGCCTGCCCTATTTTATGAAACATGCTTCCTACCAAAAACGGTAAATTACAAAATTTGTCCACTCCCAAAAATAGGGGTAAGCCAAATGGACCGAAAAACGGTTCTGAACAGTTCAATGGAATCACGAGTACAAAGACCGACCCGTACGGATAGCGTATATATAAGTGACGGTGTTATTGTGATTTGAAACTGAAATAAGATAGGATTATGATCACATTAGGAAGTGATTTTGGCTCTTCAAATTCCAGGTTGGTCCTCATTATTTACCCCGAACTGGTAACACCGAATTGGTTTTGAACCGAAACCGATTAAACCAAATATGAAGAACCAATAATCGGCCCATCTTATCATACGTAGTCCCGGTCCAAACAGGTCAATCTAATCAAACGCTCACCTCTTCTCAAAATACATAAACTATGTTCTAGGCATTTGGAATAGGAGCGGACACAGGATTTCACAATAGAGATTGCACGATAATAGAAAAAATAAAAAAAATGTAAAAA
The DNA here is from genome assembly GCF_051521515.1 of Lactuca serriola. NCBI lineage: Eukaryota > Viridiplantae > Streptophyta > Magnoliopsida > Asterales > Asteraceae > Lactuca > Lactuca serriola. The sequence continues at coordinate 262,008,152 of NC_136412.1, read as the reverse complement.
TTTCGAAAAAATTTCCACTGCGGCCAAAAAAGTGAGGGGTTGCCGGTGCCACCGGTGACCTCCTAAATCCGCTCCTGATTTGGAAGGGTTTCAACAAATTCAAAAACTTATTTTGATTAAGATGCTAAATTACATGGTCATCAATCAAAGCTAATTAAATGGTCTTCAATCAAAGCTGGTTTTTTTAATCATATTGTGTGAATGTCATTTAATCATTCAATTATTTTTGTAGAAAAGAAAAATATGTTTAAACGTAATCTTGCACATAGTAACACGAGGTGAGGCTTGGTGGCACCATGAGGGTGCAGTAGTAACAACACTCCAACCGAATGTAGTGTGTTACGGTGAGGTCCCATGCTGTGGAAACTATCACATTTTCATACTTATTTTCTAACTGGTGAATTATATTATATTATATTATATTATTAGGTGTGCGACATATGTATTACATGTGTTTATTTAAAAAAAATACATATGAAATTTTAACAATTTAAGAAGTTCGAATTTATAAGAAAAATAAGAAAAATTTTAAATTATTAAAATTAATGAGGCTTTAATACATTGAATACATTACATATATAAATCAGTTCTAATAAATACCTTACATATATATTACTTCACATATTAAATATGAATTTTAATTTAATAAAATAAAAAATACAATAAAATTACAAGTGAAAAATAGAAAATTCAAAATTTTTAGAAAATAACATGTGTCCAAATGAAAAAGAATGGGGCATATGGCAAAAAGATTTTGATTGATTAGAGAGGATATATATATATATATATATATATATATATATATATATATATATATATATATATATATACTAGTTTATAACCCGTAGGAACCACGGTTATAAAATTAATCAAACCTTTATAGTAAAAACTAAAAATTATTAATAAGTTATTTTAATAAATTATTAATTTAAGAGATATTTTTTATTAGTTATGTGAAATTATAATCATTGATTCAAATAAATATATAAAATTAATTTTTAATATATATTAGATATTTTTTATTTGTAAATTAATGAAAACAATAATTTAAAATTTAAAATTTAAAATAGAATCACATTAATGAGGATGTCTAATAAATTTAAAATGAAAAACTAATAGATTGACAAGTGGCAACACATTAATTAAAATGTCTAATATGATGACACATGGCAAAAGAGCTACTCTTTTATTAGTGTGTATATATATATATATATATATATATATATATATATATATATATATATATATATATATATATATATATATATAGTTCAATAGAAAAGTATTATTAATCAACGAACCAAAAAACCAATCCACAGCGTCATAATTTAAAACAATCAATGGCAAAAAGAAGTATTGTATATTTTTATACAATGGAAATGCATGTAACGGATTATACCAAAACTCGTTTTTTAGGCCATAAATCACTGTATATTGTGCAAATTGTTAAAACCCATTGTCCAGTTGAAGTTCTAATGCTAAATTCTCAATTCCTATTACACAAGAGTCCGTTCGATGGTCCGTATACCAACGTCAATGTGTTCAAGAATTTGATAATTTGATTATTCGCTCCTTCTTTTGTTGATCTTCAATTTTTCATCGCCACTCGTTAGCGTGAAGTTGTCTATTGTCAAAATCAATCATCCATACTACTGTCATTCAACATAGTGTTGTTTTTTGCATTTTCCCATCTTTACAAGAGGCTATAACTTCATCAATCCTCACTTTATTTTTATGCCTTTGTCTCTCTATATGCGTCCTTGTTAGCGACTCCCCTGTTAGGTATGTTAGGTATAGAAGAAAACGGTAAACGAAAACAAATTTGAGAAACATGAGTTATCGGAAACGAAATCAAAGCACACATAACACAGGGATTTAAGTGGTTCACACTATCTTGTGATAGGCTACGTCTAATGTCGATCCAGAGAGAGATAGATAGAGAGAGAGAGAGAGAGATTTTATTCAACACATGCTTTTCTGCTACAATGTTATAGATACGTCCGTTCATAAATATATAAATGAGAAAATCTGACGTAAACCTAAAAGGTCAAGCCCGACTGAAAAAACACAAAAAAAAGTCCTAAAAAATTTCAGTCTTTAAAATTCCAGATCTGATCATAAGTCTCTAGATCTAACAATCTCCCACTTTGAGGCTTGATCATCATTCACCTGCCAAGCAAGTTTGTATCCTATGTAACACTTGTCTTTCTCTCTCTAGTCTCTACCTCCTATTCAAGTTTCTAGAAGCCTAGTTGAAGTCATGCACAGCTTCAACTTATCAGTTGGTACCACCTTAGTAAACATATCAGTTTTATTCTTCGTACCAAGGATTTTCTTCAAATTTAGTGTACCATCATTTATCAGTTCTTGTATGAAATGATATCGCATCTTTATGTGTTTCGTTCAGCTGTGAAACACCGGATTTTTCGTGAGATGCACTGCACTTTGATTGTCATAGTGGAGAGCATAGTCTTCTTGTTTTGTCCCAGTTCTGACGAAAAATTCTTCAACCATATCAACTCTTTGCCTGCTTCTGCAATGGCCATATATTTTGCCTCCGTAGTTGAAAGGGCAACACTTTTATGAAGTTTGGACATCCAACTCGTTGATGTACCTCCGATAGTGGAGCACATGACGAGGAGGATGATGATTAGTTTTATCCTTTTATTTTTATTTTGTTTTGTCTAAGTTTATTTGTGTTTTTTTTTTTGTTTTGAATTAGTTTAATTTGGTTGTAAAACTTTAAGATTGTTATGTTTCTTTTCAACTTCCTCTGGTTGTTTATTGGCAGAATTTTGTGAGAGACAAAACGCGACTAATGGAGATATACAGATATGAGAGCTTAAACAAGTTTAGCCGGATATTTAGAGTCAAGAGTCGAGACCCACAATTTTAGATAAGTGTGGGGTTAATCGAGAGAGATGCGAGTTAGAGAAGAGTCACGTAATATAGAGTTAAGAAGGGTCTTAATCTATTAAGACAAAAGTTTGTATCACACTCATTTAAAGAAGCTTGGCAAAGATGCATTCTGTGAGACCCAGTTCTCACAACGTGAGCATTTATCTCTCACATCGTGAGCCCAATATCAACGACTTTCAGAATTCGATTTCATGCGACTTCATGTCGTGATCACTAACCCTCGCGTCGTGAGTCCATAATTTCAATGATATAGAAGACCTTTATTGCATATTTCTTTCACTATTTCCCTTATTGGAAATATCATGAAGCTGCTAATGACTCATTTTCTCGACCATGTAATGTGACATATGCTTTCCCACTTTGGTCTATTATACTTTGAAGATTTTTCTACATCACTCTTATTAAAGATTCCACTCCCGAATTCATATTTTGTTGGCACATTTACATATCTCGCTCGTTAAAGATCCAAGTTCCATGTTTGAAGAAGTCCAAGTTCAAGATGTTCAAGCTATCCACACAATTTCAGAATTCGATCTCGCCACTACTACCCCAAGGGAATCTGTTCCTTTTTCTCCATTTTCTTGTTTTTAATTTATTTTATGCATACAATGAAGGCATTGTATGTAATAAGTGTGGGGTAGAGGGTCGAAAAAGTAAATTGCTAGAAAATTTTAAAATTTAAAATTTTGAAAAATTTAGAAATAGATTTGATATAATTATCTAAAAATTAAATCTAGTAATAGAGCCAACATATGTTATAGTATATTTGTGGTTTCCCAGTTCTAGTGAAAAGTCATGAGAACTGAAAGGTAATATGGTAGTTTATATGACATAATAAGTTTTGCGGCTTGTACCTGAAATCTATCTAGGAGAGCTTATGTAGTCATTGCACTTAGACGAATATCGTTATTCAATAAAGGTTGAAATTAATCTCATTTGCTTAAGCATGTAGGTTTTGAGAGAAAAAGTGAGTTATAAAAAAAAGAGAAATTACTGAAAAGTTGAAGAATTTTGGAGCTATCAAAGTATGAAGATCAAAAGATCAAAATTCCGAAGAATCAAAAGTTAAAGATACCAAAAATCAAAGAAAAAGGTGGTGAATTCAAAGAAATCAAAGATCAATTATTCAAAGAAATTGAAGAATCCCAAATAGCTCCATTGTGGTATCTAAAGTTGTAATTTCTAGATTATGAAAGATTTTTATGGATTGATTCAGAGGGTTACAGAAATGAGTATCATATAAGCTAAGGGGTGAAGGTTCATAAGGATTGTGAGTATTTAGGATTGGGAAGTTATTAGGAGAATTAGATACAATTATGTGCATCGAGGTCCTGGTATAATGACTAAGTTTAAAATGGATTGTTCTATGTGATGCTAGTGATGAAGGTTTGAATTAAAAATAATTAGTTTTGTTTGAGGGAAAGAAAAAGATAAGCGTGGGGTATTTGATATTGCCATATTTATACATAATTTTAGGCAATATGTGAATACATTTTGATTAACATTTTGGTTATTTGCATAGATAAATGGTACTTATAAGATTAAATTACATTTTGCAGCCAGAAGAAGCCATCTTAAAGAATAAGGACTGGAAGCGACAAGGATTGGAACTTTGGGGTTTAAAAGCTTAAAATATAAAGATTTCAGCTGAAAAAACGTTCTCAAGACGTGAGGCGTGAAGGCTCACGATGTGAGCATGATGATTCTAGAATATAAACATCCGGAAGCAAGAATTTGTGTTGGATACGGATTACTATCGAGCTCACAACGTGAGATACCTTGTTGTCGACGTGAGGAGAGTCAATTCGTATATATATATATATATATATATATATATATATATATATATATATATATATATATATATATATATATATCCTTGATCCTCACGATTTGACGAGGTTGGTTGGAGATTAAAAGTTCCAAAAGTTGTTTTTTTAGAGGAATAAAAGCCAGAAACTTGGTAATAACACCAAGGAAGAAGAAGAGTGATAAAAACTTTATTCTAATTTGGTACAATTTACTATGTCTTTATTAGTTGAGATTGATTGTTTATTTGTTGTTATGAGTAGCTAAATCTACTTGTTTCTGTTAGCTAGATGAAGCTGAAACTCATGGTTTGGTTATATTAATATAGACTTTTCTTGTTGGTTAATGGCTTGTGTGTGATTGTTATACCTAGCATGCTTAATTTAATATTAGATTGCTTTAAATTCATACTCTGTGTAGTTTAGTGACCATTAATCTGCATGAATTAGATTACCTAGTAATTTAGTGAACATTAGATTATTAGAGTTAAGATCAAACCAATCTTAGATAAGTAATTAAAGTATTGAATTTGGTTGTGCTAATGAACTCATATTATGACCATAATTGTGTTTGTTAACTCAATCTTACATAGTTCCAATCATATCTAATAATTGATTATGTGTTAAGTTATGTATGACCATGCATAGCTCTACATGAATTAATTAAATATTAGTAAATTTGGACTTGAATTGCTAATAATAAAATAATTGATAATCAACGGGAATTGTCATAATTAATAGCTAAACCATTGAGGGAAAATGGATTCGAACTAACATAAGTGTTTTTAATAATTGATTGAATAGTTGTTGAGAATTTAAGTTTGTCTAACTTGCAAAATTAGATTAAAACTAATTTACTTTTGCTAGAATTTTAGGTTAATTTAATAGTAAGTAGGTTAAATAATTAATCTCGTTCCCTGTGTTCGATATCCGACTTTTGTATTATACTATTTGTGAAAGGGTACACTGCCTTGGGTCGAATAGCAAGTAGAATAGTATGTAAAATTAGGTGTAGCTATTTGCATGCATCAGACATATAAATGCATCTCTCCTATCATAAAATCTTGAGCAAATCCTTAGCCCTAATCTAGCATGCAGTTCTCATAGTCATATCATATATCATAATAAGCATGTATTGGTATTCTAGGAACCACTTACTTGAGTTTGGCCGATTGCACGCATCACACCCCTTTCTTTGATTAGAAACCATTTAATAAAAGATTTATTTTATGAAAATTTCCACCAAACCCTCAGTTTGAGTCCAGGCATACACGAGGGTATGCCCGAATCCCTCAAACTAAGGCTCTAATACCAACTTGTAACGTCCCGAAAAACATAGGATACAAATTTCATTTTTAATATAATAAAAACACTCATTTATCCTTTATCCAAACATTTAGGAGTATTTCAATTAAAAACAATTATCAGAGTATATTACTAAAATCACGAGTTACGGAAAACACGGGTGTATGCGCGACGATCAAGTCGGGCCCTTCCCTTTCGAACTGGAAGTACCTGAAAACATAAACCACAAATTGTAATCACAAAGCTTAGTGAGTTCCCCAAAATACCACATAGCATACATAACATACGAGTCATACATATCAACATGCAATAGGAGGTGTTATGTGTCAACCATAGTTTTTCCATTATACCACAAGCCATATCATGGTCTTTCTTTGTCAAGCCGGGGACCAAAACCATTCATCTTATAGACAACTTCTAGGAGTCACCTCCTAGTCTTCCATGTAAGCATCACAAAGACAACTAGCATATATATACAACTACTTATCTACTTAACTGTCAGAGTCCAAACTCTGGTCTTGCATATAGATCTACCATGAGCCACCTCCTGGTTTTTCATACAAATGCCATGTAACAGCCCGGAATTCCAAATATTGATATAATTATGTTTTTGGGGTGATTTAAGAGGGGACTCGGCGAGTTGGAGCCTAGACTCGCCGAGTAGGATCGCAGACCGGGTCGCGGGTTCGCGACTGGACTCGACGAGTCCGATATGGACTCGGCGAGTCGACGCTGTTCAGCGGAAACCCTAGCCGTTTGGTTTTGGAACGTATAAGAGGCACTTATAGGCCGTCATTGTCCGTCTTTAGTCGACCGAGAAGAACCCTAAACGGCTGTGGGCATCTGGAGCAAGATTAAAGGATATTAGGGCCTTGAAGGAATTGTTGTGCAAGGAGGAGAAGAGTTTTGGCTAAAGGAACAGCAAGGGATTCGAGTTCTGCGGGTTGGGGACACAGAGAGTGCGTCATTCAGGTAATATTTCGGATCTTCTTCTGATATGTTGATGTGTGCATGGATTTAGGGTTTATGGAACCCATTTGGTGATTAGATGGATTAGTACCTTGTTACCCAGACGACTATAACCCTGTATTAGGACCTTAGAGGTCCAGAAGGTCCCATGCTTGTGTATTTCGGGACGATACTTATCTCAGGAAGCAGTTTGATCGACTGCATGGCATGGACTCGACGAGTCCGATGAACAGACTCGGCGAGTAGCTTGAAGAATAACTGGGACTCGTCGAGTTGTTCTTCAGACTCGGCGAGTTGAGTCGGGGTGGCCCCGCGATTCTTCCAGGAGGAACTCGTCGAGTAAAAAGGGGATACTCGACGTGTAGAAAGGGTGTCTTAAGGAATCGGTGAGTTAAGGGCGAGCGGACTCAGAGTCGTTGAACTCGGCGAGTCTTGGGGTGACTCGGCGAGTTAGGTCGCGGGTTGAGTGAAGTTCTGAGCCTGGGGACTCGGCGAGTCTTAGGGTTGACTCGGCGAGTAGGGTCAGTCAGGGGTTGACTTTGACCTTGTCTTTGACCAAGGATTTACCAGTGGTTCCAGGGGTATTTTGGTAATTGTTGTTTATCGTTTGAGTTCAGTGCATTGGTGGCTATCCAGAGGTGGAGATCGTATCAGTGCTCGGAGCAGCTTGAGCTATCTGTTCGGTCGGTAGTTTCGAGGTGAGTTATCCTCACTATATCGCTAGGGTTTATGGCACCAATGCCAACCCTTTTATCGGATGGGAATCCGGGTAGTTGTCAGTTGTTATATATTATGGGCCGGAAGGCAATACATGTTATGGGCCGGAAGGCATTACTATGTGGACCGGAAGGTCATGGCTTGGAAAGGCGTATGTATGCATTTAGTATGTTGACTGATTCATAGGGTAATGTTATGATAGTGACCGGCTAGACCGGTATCTTGTTAGAGTAATGCTATGATATGTGATCTGTTGATCGATTGTTGTCTATGAACTGCTATATGATTATTTGTTATGTTATATATGCATTTTATGCTTATGGGCCGGAAGGCGATATGTTATGGGCCGGAAGGCGATTATGTTGTGTGATGGACCGGAAGGTCAGGGCCTGGAAAGGCGTATATGTGGTTGGTATTCTGGGGTATCTCACTAAGCTTTCGGGCTTACAGTTGTGGTTTTATGTTTCAGGTTCTCAAGAGTCTGTGGCAAGGCAAAGGCGTGATCGTACCGTTCCTCGCGTTGGTGTTTTATGATATGAACCTGGGAAATTACTCTGTTTAATAATGTATTGAAAACCTTTTTGCAACAATGTTAATAAAATGGGTGATTTTGAAAAGTTTTAATTGTTTTGAAATTTTGGATGTTACAAGGGTCACCCCCTAGTCTTCCTATAATACATAAACCAAATGGGCCGACATTGATGCTTTCGACCAATAACATAGTGAGGAGACTCACCTCGACAATAAAACCCACGAATAAATCTCTGACTGCTGATCTTGCTAGAATCCCCGTGCTATCAAACAAATAACACCCAATTAACATTTGGGTTCCAATACAAATCCAACAATCCATATATGGCGTAAAAAGACCATTTTATCCATCACCTAGTTTGGTCCAAGACTAAGACCCAAACTCCCAATCACAAAGGCCCACAAACTAAAAATCATCCAAAACCCACTTATGGAAAATTGGACCCAAACCCTTACAAGGGCCTTACCCTAAAGCCCATTAACTTTTCCATAATCCAAAACACTTGTTTTCAGATGGCCCAACAAAGCCCCAAGCAACCAAGCTCAAAAGATAGCCTAAACCGAAGCCCAAACCATGTGAGGCCCAATAGACCAAGTACACGAGGCGTACAAGCACGTACGTGCAGCATACTCGCTTGGAGGCTTGGACGCTAAGTGCACCTACTTGTACGCCCAGCGTACTCACCCCATTCTGCCTAAACTTGATTTTCCATTTAATCCATTAAGACAAAGCTCCAAAGCATAGATCTAACTCCCTTGAGCTGGATTATCACGTAAAGTTGCCAACTTTACATTCATACACGGCTAAATGAAGCTCTTAATCTTAAAACGGACTTAATAGTTACTTAATGCATGCATGACACTAAAATTCACATAAACCTTGCACCTTTAAGCTCAAGGATACCATAAAAAATTCAAATCTAAAGAACAAGCCCTTAAACAACCCAATTCATCCATAGACCCAAAAAGGAGACCAAAATCATAACAACCTAACCATGAAGAGATCTAGACATATACAAGCCAAGATGCAAACTTGATACCTCAGAAAGCTTCTCCACAAGATGATAATTTTGGATCCAAAGCCTTTCCACTAAGCAAAACAACTTCAAGCTTCTCTTCTTTCCTTCCCAAGGGCAAAATGTGCACCAAAGCCTTCTAATAGCTCAAGAAAACCACCAAGAGGCTAAAGGGTTGATTTAGGGTTTTTAGGGTATGGAGGTTGGCTTAGAAATGAACAAAAGAGGCTAACATAAAGCTTATATAGGGTACATCATGTAAAATTAGGGTTTCTTACTCACCCTCGTACGCCTAGCGTACTCCTCGTACGCCAAGCTTATAAGGTCTCGCACCCTGATCCCATTCTCATAGTACGCTAAGCGTACACCCCATTACGCATGGTGTAACACCCTTCGCATCAGTACGCCCCGTATACTCCCTTGGTATGCCCCGCGTACTAGGGTTTACCCTTAAACCCTAACTTATTTCGAAGGCCATAACTTCTTTGATATAACTCTTATTCCGACCATCCTTATATCCTTGAAAAGGTAAAGAGAAGCTCTATACTTTAATCAAATCATACTTGCAATAAAGTTCCCCGAACGAAAATCCAATTTCCATAAAAGCCCGCTACCTTATTACCAAAATACCCCTTGGTCCCAAAACCAAATCTGAATGTCTGAATCATCCACATTACATCACCTACACCTAAATGGGTAATGATTCAGAACAGGGCATTACAATTTGATTTCATGAAATCTAATAGGTAAAAGATTTTTTTTTGTCTTGAATACTTTTGGATATACTTGGGTGAAAATTGGTTAAACTTGATGTAGAATCATTATTTAGATGCACGACTAATAGCTCAAAAACCACCTAAAATGTTCCTTTCCAGGCTTCTTTTTCTCCTATCAAGGTGGTAATCTTTATGTAAGTAGTGCATGAGAAAATGGGAATTAATGTGATAACCAGCTGGATACAAATTGTTTCATTTATCGTTTAAATCTGTAATGATAACCAACTATTTTTGCTGGATATAGTGATACAATTTTATTTTTAATTTTTAATTTTAATTTTTATTTTTATAGTTGTAGATGTCTCTAAGCATGATAAACAAGCAATGATGAATGAAGAACACATACATGATAATGAACCAAATGTTGTAGAAAATGATACGGCCACTGAAGTGAGCAAATACATAACATGGCAACTTGATTTCAATACTAGGCTTTCTGAGGATGATAGATTTGAAAAAATCGAGTTGCATGATTATTTAGCTAAGAAGTTGTTACCAGATTATAAATGTTTTTGACATATTGATGTGGTGGAAGTGCAATATCCTAGATTTTCTATATTGTAGAAAAATTGCATAGAGATGTCTTAGAGATTCTAATTTCTACGGTTGCTTAAAAATCAACTTTTAGCATGAGCAGCAATAACGTAATGAAACAACATAGCCGACTCAAACCATACATAGTCGAGGCATTAATCCGTCTTTAAATCGTTGGACCAAAATATAAACCCTAAAAAATATGATTTTTTACAAGTGCAAATATGCTGGTATTTGATAATAAAATTATAGTTCATTAACTATATAATATTGCCAAAGGCAAATTAAGAAATGTACCACTTTACTACACCAAAATAATAAATACTATCATATTCTAACAGATTTAGTCTATATAAATATGGATGACTTCTAATCGGATAATATGAATGATTTCTAATACACCAAAGTAATAAATACTATCATACTCTAACAAATTTTAGTCTATATAAATAGGGTAAATTACACGGATGGTCCATGTGGTTTAGGGTAATCTACGTGTTTGGTCTCTAACAATTTTTTTTAACTCGGACCATCCCTACTTTATAATTTTGTTGCACGCTTGGTCCCTGACCAATCTAAAAAGTCTAATTTACCCTTATCCATTTCTTTTTTAATTAAATTTGTATTTATTTGTTTATTCATTATTTGTTTAAATATTATTTATAATTTAATAAAAAATAATTTTTCCACATCTATTAAAAATATCGGTCCAACTCTTATGTATATATTTTATTTTTATTTTTTAATTATTAAAAAAAACATAAAACACACCCACACAATAATCACTAGACCCCAACGAAACTTTAAATGAAAATCAAATACACCAACCATCTTAAATAAATCCCGTCCTTTAATTATCGAATTTTAAGAACCTAAACCTAGACCACATCACCGGTGATACCTCCACCTCTTTTGCTACAAGTCCGCCCCCTTTGCTGCCACATCTTCATTGGAGATTGTGTTCACAATCGTGGTCTCTCTTTCTCTTACTTGGTTGTCAGAACCCTAAAGAACACTAAATTAGTGGGACCTGACCACCGGTGGCATCATCATCACTGTCGATCGCGCCGACAACATTTGTAACCCACTATCATCTCCCACGTTTTCTCCCCCACCCATATCTTCTGCCTCCAATACTATCTTCCTTAAAATCCTCCGATTTAAAGAAATCTATTCAGGTCGATGGTGATGAGGGAAGATGGATGAGATGTAATCGACACTGAAGATGAAGGTAGTCGGAGAAGATGATCGGACAAACACAAAAACATCTTAAGAAATCTGAATATCTTTGCCAAATTTGTCAAGAAATCAACCGTGGTTGAATGATGAACCCAGGTAAATTGGGTTTTTTTTTCAGCAAAACCAAAATATCAAGAAGTCAACAACCTAAAAGAAAAAATCATTTAATTCCATCTACGCCATCTTCGTGTTTTATCAACAAAACCAAAATGAGGAGGTCGGAAGTTCCAGGTCCAATGCTGGTTTTGGTGATGGGGGATACCAGAATTTCATGTTTCCTGGTGTTGTTTTCTTGCAACTGAGGAGATGAGAGAGGAAGAGAGAGAGAGAGAGAGAGAGAGAGAGAGAATATATATTATCAGGTAAGAATGAGGAGGTAAGTAGATGAGGAGGCCGATGATGTCGACGAATTCGAGTTTGATTTCATTGGCAATGGTTTCAGAAAGAGGATGATTATGAGGGTGGGGGTTTGGGTATCTAAAATCGCTGGTTTTCATGGCCACCGAACACCGGATGTAAAGCAGTGGCAGTCATCGAAGTGAAGCTATGGAGGTCGCCGGATGTGATTTAGTTATGGAAGCCGAACATGAAGGTCGAAGGGGAGGAAATGAGGGAGAAAGAGTTGGACGAACGTTTTCAGTAGGTGTGAGAAAATTATTTTTTATTAAATTATAAATAATATTTAAAAAAATAATAAATTAATAAGTAAATAAAAATTTAATTAAAAAAGAAATAGATAAGGGTAAAATAGACTTTTTAGAATGGATAGGGACCAAGCGTGCAACAACATTATAAAATAAGGACGGTCCGAGTTAAAAAGGTTCTTAGGGACCAAACACATATATTACCCTAAACCACAGGGACCATCCGTGTAATTTACCCATATAAATATAAATGATTTCTAATCGGATAATCCATATGCACTTTTCCAAGTAATAGTGTTGATCACTTTAAGAAATTTTCAACCTATATAAAAATAAAAATCATTTGTCAAATGTCACACTCTCAATTTATTTGACACATGTCATTTTGTAGAATTTTTGAATTATTTTTTTTCCACTCGGCATTTTCTTATGTTTTCAATTTTCTTAAATTAAAATTTCACATTTTAAGTAAGAGTTTATATATATGTTATGTATCAATTGTATTAAAATTGACAATAAATTCTAAGAGACGTTTCTTTCTTTCATTATTTAACAAATTCGAGCTAGCAATTAATTGTAAAATACTTATTTGTATTTGTTTCTCCATTTAATATATTTTAAGGTCCAAGACTTTATGAGTTTATGAGGGTTAGTGTATCTTTGTACCTATATCTCATTATGTAAAGAGAGGAAGAATTAAATGGAGAAAAGAAATAAATAATTTTGTTAATGTTGATTATTGATCGTTTTTTTTTGTGAAATGGTCAAACTTAATATTCTTTGAAATTTAAACAAATTAGATGCACATAAATTGTTGTATAAAATTAGGTGTTTGAGTTTTTGTTTTTGTAGGGGATAAAATCATAAAGACATCTATTTTCAATGTATTTTAACTCATCATAAAGCCAAGCACCTTAACCGATTAAAATGAAATTAAGAATGTTTTCCTTTGAAAAAAATAATCATCTTATCTAAAACTGCTGGAAAGGGATTTTTTTTATTATTTTTCCAAACCAAGTATAGGAATAAAAAAGATGAACTAAGGTCCCGTTTGATAGTTTCTGTCTGGGAAAGTGTTGTCCGATAAAGTGTTGTTTGGGAAAGTTTTCTGACTGGGAAAGAAACCATGTTGTTTGATTATACATCTGATTGACTGTGTTGAATAATGAAAAAAAGTAATAAAAAATAAAAAATAAATTTAAAAAAAGTTATTTAAAAAAATTAATAATCCAAGAAAGAAAGAAAGAAAGAGGCGGGGTTTGGTACATAATTGTCTTTCCAACCCATTCAGCCAGAAAGATATGATTTTGGGGCTTTCTAGTAAAGACATATCTTACCAGGAAATATCATTTTTTTGTGCAAATCAAACAATCTTTCCGGTCCATTCAGCCAGAAAGATCTGTTTGAACCTGGAAAGATGCATATCAAACGGGACCTAAATGAAATTTTTGCGAAGAAAATCTAAAATGCATAACAAACACGGTGTATGATTTTGTGAATTGTGGATGAGTTAAAATAATGAAAAAAAAACTTTTAAACTTTTCCTTACATTAGTTTCTTTTCGATTAGCCTTTTCAATACATTGTGGTTAAAATTTTCTAAAAATCATTATTAGTTAAAATTCATAACTAAATAGTTAGTTATAAAAAATTAATAGAGTATCTTATAAATTAGAATTTATTCGTCTTGAAATGAAAGTTCCATTAAAATGTTCCACTATTGTGGAGGTTTTGGATTTACGAATTGATGAATACATAATAGGGTTTAGATTTAAACCGGAATCGGAACCGTTAGAACCGTTTTGGGTTCCGGGTTTAAAGAATGGGTTTATCCAAGTTTCGTCAGTCCGAGTTTGGGTCCATCGGGTTCGAGTAAACCGGGACCGGAACTAGTGTTAGGAACTAGAACTGATTTTAGGGGTGAAACCGGTTTATGTGAAAACTTTAAAACATATATATCTAATTCGTTTGCAATCAGAATAGCATGCGGCTTTTCCCAGTGTGTAGCTTAGAGTTTGTATATGATTTTAGAATAAAATTATGTCAATTTTGGTTTAATATTCAATGACTTCAAATTTTCTGAAGTCAAGATATCAAAGATAGATTAAAAAAATACTTAATGTTTACATTTTCATATTTTCAGCTTTATTATTTAAAATATGACAATAGTTTTTTTAGTATAAGTTGAATTACTTACTTATTTATTATATTATTTATGTTTATTTTATGTAAAAATATAACTTTAAAAAATGTTTAATGTTTATATATTAATACTAAACTTTTATTTTTAATAAACCATTGTGATACACGGATCTCACACCTAGTGATATATAAAATCAGATATCCGAATTTGTTTTGGTTCGAAGTTACCCAACCCAACTGAAAACCAAATTCGGATATAACCCAAACCAAAAAGCAACAACGAATTTTGAAATGTGGTTTCAAACTTTCAATAACCAGCTTTGGGGGGTTCAGTCCAATAATGAGCGACCTCTTATCAAAACAATGAATTTCATATATTTAAACTAGTCGAATCCCCGCACGTTGCGCGAAAATAGAATTATATAGTTAAAATAATAACTTTTACCAAATTATTATTTAATATTTCTACTTTGAAACAAAATGTTAGTAGTAAAGCAAACATATAGTTAACATATTAGTTTTATTAAACATTATAGTTTAATTTTTAAGTCATTGTGATATATACAATTATTTTGATAATATTATAAACCGTTTAAAATTATGTAAATTATATATCAAATGAATGATAATATAACGGGTAACAAAACGTATGAACAAAAATATGAACTACAACTTTTAGTAACATAAAAATAGAAAATTATCTATTATAACATTTATATTAAAAAAGATATATATACAACAAATAATAAAAAATATGAAAAATAAACACTATAATTTTTAATAACATAAAACACTAAAACATCTATTATAACATTTATATTAACTCTTCATATTTAAATCATAAATCTTTTCAAATACATTAATGTTTTTAATGAGCAAAACTTTACAACCTTATAAAAGAAAGGAAAATAAAAAGTTATTAGTGATTACTAATTAATAATCATAAGTTAAAAACTTTTGAGTTATAACTAATAAATATACATAAATTAGAAAGCTTTTGAATTGTAGTGTGAGTTTCAAATGAATTCAGTACTTGGAAATGTATATTTATTATTATTATTATTATTATTATTATTATTATTATTATTATTATTATTATATTCTTCTAAATAATTGGTTTTGATTCATCATTTTAATCCCTTCAATTATTAAACATAAAAATATTTAATTATAAATTTATAACATATATAGGTGCATATACATGTTAAACAAATCACATATAATATATATATATATATATATTTGTAAATATCATATGTAATTCTTGTCGTAGTAATATGGATAAATTACTTTCATATGAAGAACATATCATGATAAGTCTCATAATTACATATCAAATGTTCAAAATTATGTTATCTTTTAAATATTGTCTTTTAAATATGTTGTGTAGGATAACCCAACAAAAAAATAATAGAAAATAAACATAATCAAAATAGAAAAACTACAATCAAATAAATAAGAGCATTGGGTGGTTGAATATATAAATAAAGATGTTACATAAACATACATTTAAATCAAAAGAAAAAACTAACATTCGCAACTTTGCTCAAACAAAAAAACCTATATCCATTTTTATGAATTTTTTTTCTTCATTTAACATCATTCAACCATAGAAACTTGATGACAATTCTTCACTAACCTACAATCAAAATATTTTTCTTGAAAAAGAAGAATCATAAAGATATTTCAAGCAAAACATTGATGTTTGGAGAGTCACATTCAAGATTGAGTAATACACACAAATCACATATAAAGATTAAATGAGAAACTGAATATAAAGAAAGAATAGAAAAGCTTCATTTGTATTGGTTGAAAGAAAAAATCATATTACAATGGTCATCGATGCGACATAACCCATTTCTTCAAATCATTATATTTGGATCGTGAATGCTTCAACTATATGAAAACTTTTGAATCATAATATCTTCAAATCCTTCTTACATGTAAGATTTTATATAGCACAAAAGACACAAAAGATTGACCTTTTTATAGTAAACTTTTTACTAAATGCTAATTAAACATAATATAAGTTATAAAATTTTTTAGTATTAAATCATAATTAAGAAAACTTTTGAGTTGCATTAGTTAAAAAAATGGGGTTTCAAATGAATGTGGTTTGAGAAAGTTAAAAAAAGGGGTTTCAAATGCATGAGATTCAAGAAAAAATACTAGCTTTATAAGTATGTATGATTTTAAAATGTGGTTTCAAACTTTCAATAATTAGTTTTGTTGATTGGGTTGAGTTGTAGGTTTGGGAACATCTAACTTCTAACGTTTAAAAGAACGTTTCGTTTTGAACAAAAAACATTGTTTAACATTATAAGCTTTTAACATTTTGTTTAAACAAAACGCTCTAAATCCAAAAATTATCTCACGTAACGTTGAACAAAACACTACTAACTACCGGTTAATTTTGCCGAACACATCATGTATTTATATTATGGAACTTTCTGAAACTATGATGTTTAATAGTTGGGTCGGTGGGCCCGCAATAAACATATCTTTCACCTTAATAAATTATAGATATTTATCATTAGACTCGAACAAATAGAAAATCAAATTCATTTTTATATTCGTAACAACCCTTTAATATTTAGACTCAACTTTAAATAAAGCTTATGTTTATTTTCGAAACTACTTTTTACCCTTTATTCTTTTGACCAACTTACAAAGCAAATTTATTATATAAAATCGTACTACCAACTTTAAAATAATAATTATATTTGTTTTCTCATACATTCTATTTAATTATTATTTAAAGTATTTTATATGACCTCTATATAGTCGTACAATGTGATCAGCTATTTTCATTATCAATTTCCACCTATTTATTTTAGTTTCTTATAAACCACATTAACAAGCAAAATAAATATCAAATTTAAATTTTCATATATAAAGTAAAAATTGAAAGCATGAAACAAACACATGATAAACGCCGTAAGCAAACTGAAAAGTAACAAGTTAGATTTTTCGTCCAAAGTCCAAACAAAACGTTCTAGAAGGTTTTGATTCAAAGTAAATCATACAAATAAGCAACCTGAAAAGTCATAACTTAGAATTTTCGTCCAAAGTCCAAACAAACGATCTAGAAGGTGTTTATTAAAATTAAGTAAATCATACAAACATAAATTAAATATTAAAATATTTATTAGTATTCTATTTATTTCGGAATTTTGTAATGTAATAATTATTAGGAAACCAGTTTCCATTTTGAGGAATATAAAAACATCAATTATTTGTTTTAGTCAGTCTAGTTTAAAGCTAAAACGAAATTGTTTTATTTTATTTTTTGATCACGTGTGTTTTAGAGTGATTAATTTAACCAAGATAAATTATTATATTTATCTGGTTCGTGATACAGTTTGAAGTCAAGTTGATTCTTAACAAATACTAGACGGTTTGATATATATATTTTTGAAAATGATTTATTAGGATAACTATATTTCAAAGTCTTTAGAAATATTATCTAAATAATCAAAAAACACCATCAAAATAAGGTTTTTGTAACCTTTGGTAACTAGCATTACCGGTAAAAATTAATTAAGGAAAAAAACAAGATAAAATGACTCAAGAGGGTAATTATATATTAAAATTATTCAAAAAAAACACATCATCTAAATAAGGTCTTTGTACAACAAACTATATTTTTGTTCAAATCTTATCCACTAGTAAAGGACTTTTGTAGTTAAAAGATGACTACATAATTATTTGTCACATGACATAATATATGGTGACATGACATTAATTGATATATTTCTCATTTAAGGATTGATTTAGGGCTTCTTCATCAACGAAAGATTTTTTCTTCTCCTCTTATTGCTTCTTTTTCTACTAAATCGGTGATCTCCAATTCAAGCTCACGCATTTGAAGACATGTAAGATATTTGAAGATGCAAAACTTGTGGTTGTTGGCATCCTTCTCGAATTTGGACATCAACCACAAAGACTAACCCTCACAAAAAGTTTAGGGTTTATCTCAACTGAATTGTAACTTTAACAATAAGCTTTATCATGTCTTTCTCTTATATATTTGTTTGGTTATGCAATTCATTTTTTTAAATATATATATATATATATATATATATATATATATATATATATATATATATATATATGTAAGTTTTTGATATGGGTAGTATAACAATCTTGAGTAATGTACTCTTTTTAAAATATATGCCAATTTGTAGCATGACTGCAACAATGTTTTGATAAATATTTATGTCAATTTGTAGTATGGTGATATCTACTTGTTTGAATCTTGCCTAGCTACATGTCATGACTAAAATAGAATGGATTACAAATTGTTATGCATCTTCTAGTTTCACAAATACTAGAGCTATTTATAGACATTTACCCTCTTTTTTTTTCAAAATTTAGTCATTCGTTTATGAAGAAGCCTTAAATTTATTTATAAAGGTGGAATATATCAATTAATGTCATGTCACCAATTGTTATGTCATGCCACTAATAATTAGGCCATATCATCTTTTAACTGCAAGAGCGGGGTACAAATGGGTAATATAGGAAAAAATATATATAGTTTGTTGGTGTTTTTTTTGTACAAAGACTTTACTTGGATGATGTTTTTTGAACAATTTTGAAATATAGTTATTCTTAGGGAGTAAAGCAGAAAACAAGAAAAACCAAAAGCACACAAGACACAATATTCACGTCGTTCAGTCAAGGTGACCTACGTCCACGAATAGGATGGGGTATTCTTTATTTATGAGCTCTCAAACAGAGGTTACAAGTACAAGTCAATATAGATTCGTCTATCCCTTTAGAATACAAGACATATCAAATAACTAGCAAGCATCCCTATTTATACTGAAGGGATTAGAACTAAAACCCTAATGGGTCAAGCCCATTGGCCTATAGGGCCACAGATGGTGTCAACCAATCACAATCTGATATGCGACATCTTTTAGAAAAATCATCCATGACATACAACACATGGACACCAACAACGCACATTATGGAGCACCATGAGCCATAGTGGAGCATCATGATGCATATATGGCGCATCATGAACAATATCGAAGCATCATCTATCATGGTGGCACATCATGGTGTATTCCTTCAGCATCTTTAACTTCTGAGCATCCTTGAATAATCTTGATCGTCATAGAGGACTTCATAACATATGTGGCTAATCAAGGGATATCATGGCTCATCAGGGTACCAAATGGTGCAGCTTGTACTAAGATGGCACATCTAGTATGTGTTGGGTTTTGAGCAATCTAACACTTCCTAAGTGTGCATGCAACCCTAATAAACCTTGGATCTATGTTTGTCTAAATACATGCAAAATAATAATTTTCCAAGGTTCATAACCTATCTAACATGGCATGGGGAACATTTAAACATAAAAGAGTTAGATGAGATTACATACCTTTTGATGAGATTGATTCCTTGGAGTTTGAGAGCCAAGCACCAATAGTGTGAATGCCTCAAATGGAAATCACAAATCACCACAAACACTTGGAAAACTCTAGAGAGTGTATACACACTTGCAATTTTCGGCCACACACAAGCACACACACAAGTGGCTATTTCATGCAACATAAGCATGCTTATATAGTGTACATGGTTAGGGTGAAACCCTAATAAACCATGACCTTTCCTTTTCCAAGGATCCATGGGTTAAAAGCTCCATGGATCATCTATGGACTTCCATCCAAGTCTAGCCCATTAACAAATGAGTGTTAGCCCACACCATATAAAACCAATAGCCCATAATCTAATTAGTCTTCCTTTTAATCTCTAAATTAATTAATAATTAATTTAAGACTAAGACTAATTAAATAACATAACTTCATATTAATATATTATAACTTATAATATATTAATAAACATATGTGTATAACTCTCATAAAATTATCCATAAATAGTTCGGGTGAAGTGCAACCCAAATAGACCATGCCGGGTCGGGTCAAGTATATACCAAATAAGTTATGGACTTAGACACCTTATCCAACAGACTCCCACTTGGATAAGTCTAATAACTGTATTTGCCTATATAACTTCAGGAACCAACCAGCAATCGTAGCTCTCGAAAACTCTGTTGAACTATGAAGCGCCATTTTAAGACAAGTGATCATATAATCCTCTGTTCTCATGATATCAGCCGGACAAACACATGGAACTATGTCTTGCTTATTGTCTGGCAGTTGTTTCTCGATTTCCGATTTGTTTGACAAAGAACTTTACTGAACACATCAGTTTAGTTCTGACCGGGCCCGGTACATGGGTCAACACAAAATCATCGAGGGGCCCAAATATCGCTTCTATTTCTAGAAGGAACAGATAAACTTCGACTCATATGCTTGTTCTACTACTTGTTGAATTGTACACAAAGGCACGTTTTATAACATCAAGTTACTGATGCGTTTACGTGCAATCAATGCACAACCAACTCATAGGTAACAACTCATATTTCTAGGTTTGAAGACTTATATGATATTATCGTCTCACGATCACTCGAGATAAATTCCATGAAGTGATACAAGTGAGCGTGAGTTTATACCAATACTCATAACTTATGGGTACTCATGAACGTTGCAGCAACCATTGCCATGTCTAAACACCTTTAGCCATCTACAAACCCAATTCATGACAATCTTGATTCATACCTACTTCCGACGTATGACCGATTGTGGAGGTTTGAATAAATTAATTATTCTAGAAGTCAAAACATGCAAAACTGAAACAATAGTAAATAATTGACAATGAGAGTAACACTTTACTCATAAATAAATCACAAATTTTATTCATCATCAAATGTCGATTACATTTTACAAGTTTCAGGAAAACTATCTAATCTGTAAAACTAATATCGTCCCTCAGCCCGATGCGCCTCGCATGCTGAAAATGCTTAACCCTCGTCAGTCCCTTCGTAAGGGGATCTGCAGGATTCTCATCTGACGACACCCTCTTTGCCACGAGGAGTCCTTCTTCAATCTTGTGTCTTATGAAGTGATATTTTCTGTCAATGTGTCGGGATCTGCCATGATCTCCTGGTTCCTTGGCTAAGGCAACCGCACTATTGCTGTCACAGAAAATCTCCATAGGTTCCTTAATAGCTGGTACAACTCCAAGGTCTCCGATGAAGTTCTTCAGCCATATCGCCTCCTTTGCTGCTTCACTCGCTGCTATATACTCTGATTCACAAATCGAATCAGCCACCGTCTCCTGCTTGGAACTCTTCCAAGAAATTGCCCCTCTATTTAAGGTAAAGACCCAGCCCGACTGAGAGCGGAAGTTATCCCTATCAGTCTGAAAACTAGCATCACTATACCCTAATATTCTCAACTCATCACTCCCACCAAGGGTAAGGATCCAATCCTTAGTCCTCCGCAGGTACTTGAGAATGTTCTTTACCGCGGTCCAATGAGCCTTGCCTGGGTTCCCCTGATACCTGCTAACCATGCTCAAAGCAAAGGCCACATCAGGGCGGGTACAAGTCATAGCATACATGATCGAGCCAACAGCGGAAGCATACGGTAATTGGCTCATCTCAGCTATCTCTACCTCTGTACTCGGACTCTGAGTCTTACTCAGTTTGGCATTGCTTTGGATCGATAAATCTCCTTTCTTGGAATTCTGCATGTTGAACCTTTTCAACACCTTATCCAAGTAGGTACTCTGACTAAGTCCAATTAGTCTTTTACTCCTTTCTCTTAATATCCTTATCCCTAGGATATAGGCAGCCTCCCCTAGTTCCTTCATAGCAAAGCACTTCCCAAGCCAGGACTTAACCTCCTGCAAGGTTGGGATGTCATTTCCTATAAGTAGTATGTCATCCACATACAGTACCAAGAAGCTAACTATACTCCCACTAGCTCTGACATACACGCAAGACTCATCTTCACTTCTCGAGAAGCCAAACTCTTTGACCTTCTCGTCGAAACAAAGATTCCAACTACGAGATGCTTGTTTTAATCCATAAATGGATTTCTCAAGCTTGCATACTCTATTAGGGTACTCTGCACTGACAAAACCCTCTGGCTGATTCATGTACACATCCTCAGCCAACTTTCCATTAAGGAAAGCGGTTTTGACATCCATTTGCCATATTTCATAATCATGAAATGCAGCAATGGCTAGCATAACCCTAATAGACTTAATCTTTGCTACCGGCGAGAAGGTTTCATCATACTCAATACCCTGAGTCTGAGTAAAACCCTTCACAACCAGTCGAGCCTTATAAGTATGCACTTTTCCTTCCATGTCGGTCTTCTTTTTGAAGATCCATTTGCACCCGACTGTTTTACGGTCTGGTACATTGTCAACCAAGTTCCAAACTTGATTGTCATACATGGACTGTATCTCGCTTTCCATAGCCTCCTTCCATTTAGCAGATTCTGGGCCTGCCATGGCTTCCTTAACACTGCTAGGTTCATCCAAATTTACCAGTGTACTATCACTGATAAACATATCACCTTCCGTAGTAATATGAAAGCCATAATAAAACGAAGGTGTGTTCCTAACCCGTGTGGAACGCCTCGGAGGTACAAACATGTCAGCTTGCTCAACAGGAGTTTCCTCCTCAGGTTGATTGCTAGTGTCTGAGGTTCCTTCACCAATTGCTTCTTGAATTTCTTCAAGATCAATTTGTCTCCCACTGTCCCCTTGGCTTATAAACTCTCTCTCACGAAAGACCCCTCTTCTTGCTACAAAGACCACATTCTCACTGGGTCTGTAGAAGAGGTAACCAAAAGATTTCTGTGGGTAGCCGATGAAAATACACCTTTCACTTCGGGGTTCGAGCTTATCATGAGTTTCACGCCTCACGAAAGCCTCGCAACCCCAAATCTTGATGTGGTCTAAATTGGGAACCTTCCCAGTCCACATCTCATGAGGTGTTTTGGTAACCTTATTTGTAGGGACTAGATTAAGGATATGGGCGGCAGTCTCTAAGGCATACCCCCAAAAAGAAATTGGTAGCGAAGCTCGACTCATCATAGAGCGAACCATGCCTAACAAGGTTCGATTACGCCTCTCAGCTACACCATTCAGCTGTGGTGTCCTGGGAGGAGTCAATTGTGAGACAATCCCACACTCCTTAAGATAGTCAAGGAACTCGGTACTAAGATACTCACCACCTCGATCGGATCGAAGCATCTTAATGTTTCTGCCCAATTGATTTTCTACTTCCCGTTTGAATTCCTTAAACCTTTCAAAGGTTTCTGACTTATGTTTGATTAAGTAGACATACCCATATCTACTAAAATCATCAATAAAAGTCACATAATACCGATTAGCATCCCTTGTGGCGGTTTTGAATGGCCCACATACATCAGTATGTATTAGGTCCAACAAACCCTCACCCCTTTCACAAGTTCCAGTGAAGGGTGATTTTGTCATCTTTCCAAGTAGACAAGATTCACAACTATCATCTGATTTAAGGTCGAATGACTCCAAGACTCCACTCTTTTGGAGTTGGCCTATGTGTTTCTTGTTTACATGTCCAAGACGACAATGCCACAATGATGCTTTATCTAGGCTAGTAGAAGAATCAATATACAACACATTATTTCCTAAGTTGTCTACAATCGACACAGTTTCATACACACCATCACAAGGTAACGCTTTAAAATAAAACACATTTTTAAAGAAAGCATTAATACCACCACATTCATTATCAAATGAAAAGGTAAAACCTTGTTTGTACAAAGCATGAAAAGAAATAATATTCCTCGCCATTTCAGACGAGTACACACATTTATTCAAATCTAATTTTAACCCATTATTAAGAAACAAAGTATAAACTCCAATCTTGGAAACAGGTGAAGCCTTCCTATTCCCCATGATCAAGTTTATCTTCCCGTGCTCCACATCCTCACTTCTTCTTAGGCCCTGCAAATCAGAACATATGTGAATACCACATCCTGTATCAAGCACCCAAGAGTTAGAATATGTTGAGTAATTAGACAATATAGTGTAAATACCTGCATGGGTGGGTTTCACTTTCCCATCCTTTAGATCCTGCAAGTACTTAGGGCAGTTTCGCTTCCAGTGCCCCTTGTCCAGGCAATAGTAGCAATCAGCATCCTTGGGAATGGCAGAAGGAGTGACAGAACCGCTCTTGGTCTTCGATGAGGAGCCTTCAAGAGACTTTCCCATGGTACCCTTCGAAGGGTGCTTCCTCTTTTTCCCTTTGCCTTGCCCGATAGCCAAAACAGGGGTAGATGTTGGAGTAGGAGTAGTAGAGGTAACAACCGCCTTGCCCTTAAGACTGGTTTCAGCGGTCTTCAAGAGTCCTTGAAGCTTGCTGAGGGTAACTTCCTCCTTGTTTATATGATATGTCATACGAAATTGGTCATAACAAGAAGGTAAGGAGTGCAAAATGATGTCAATTGCCAACTCCTTATGGATGTTCACATTCAGCTTCAGCAAACGGTCCACATACCTTTGCATCTTTTGCATGTGAGCCGTGACGGATTCACCGTCCTTCATGCGGGTAGTTATTATGGAGGAGATTATTTCATACCGCTCCTGACGAGCACTTTGATGGTACCTTTCCATCAGGTCTTGGTGCATCTCAAAAGGGTAGAATTCCTCATAGGACTTTTGGAGCTCGGCTGTCATCGTGGCCATCATGATGCATGCCACCTTAGTAGCATCTCTCTCATGTGTCCTGAATTCAGCGATCTCCTCAGGAGTAGCAGTAGACTCATCAATCTCTTTTAACTCCTTATCGAGGACATATTCCTTGTCCTCATAACGAGTAACCATCCTGATGTTCCTAATCCAATCCATGAAGTTGGAACCATCAAAGATGACTCTCCCACAAAGATTCATGAGAGAGAAAGAACCAGTTGGGTTAGAGCCTGAAGCATTAGTGTTGGAAGACATCTGAAAGAAGAAAGCAAGTTTAGATTAGATACATAGAATCCTTAATAAGACACCCAAATGTAATATTAAGGCTAGGACCCAATCACAATATATTATACTTAGAAGAGGGATGCCGTAATCTAAGTAATAATATATTTGAAAGGTAGGTGAATGACGATTCACCAATTTCCACCATGAAAAACAAAATGAATTATTAGGTTTTAATTGGATTTGAAATTCCTAGATTCTTTTGAGATTCATTGAGCTTTTCAATGGCATGTTTCAATCACGATTGTGCCCTTCAAGTTTTGTGACTGGGATGCCGAGGATCACAAAACAAGGTGTGAATAACCATGCTAATTCACTTGGTACCCTTAATATTATCACCTAATCAATGTGCCGGTTAACCACACACGCTCCATTGATCTATGACAAACATTAAGTCACCCTTCGTGATCCTTACTAGTCCAAGTTAGTGTGTCGGTTAACCACACACACTCCACCAACGACTTGGTAAGGTACAAAGTGTGAATTCCATGGACTAGCACCATGTTCACATTTTTCCTAAAATAACTAAGATTGGGAATTAAAGAGGTTTAGTTACTTTATAATAATCATTATACTTTTAATAAGGATTTAAAGTCATTGTCCTACCCGTTCGGCTAACGACCCTCCACCAGTCAAGCAAGCGGTGGGTAAGAGTGGACACCCATTAAGTTTCCATTTTATAGGCAACAACCTTATACCCACCTTATAGACCGGCTTCGTGAATGAGGCCTACTAACGATAGAACGACTTATTCTTATACATATATATAATAATTAACCATTAATGTTATAAATAGTATAAGGGTTGAATTTTAACTATTAAAACTCTAAGGGTTGGAATTAAAGTTTATTAAAGTGCGTGAAACTTTACAAATTCAAAAACTTGAGGGCAAGTTTTGTAACTATCCAAAACTTTTCATTTCATAACTTATGAATTAAAGGTTCATAAAAATGAAGACTCTTCATTTTCATGTAACTTATGTGTTTAAATGTGTGTGTTAAAGAAAAGTGACCTTTGGATATCCATAACTTGAGGACAAATTATGGACTCCATTAAAACACATAAATGATCAAGAATTAATTCTAAACAATTCAGCAAATAATTCCTATCATCTTCTAAATTCATAAGAACATGAAGATGATCATCAAAATTTCAAGAATTATATGAACACATAAAATCATGGAATTTTGATATATGCTATTGTAAATGGATTAGAACAACCATTACACCAACTAAAACAAGTTTTAAATCACCAAAACAGTTTAGGGTAATGTTTCTAGTCCATTTCCAGCAGCAAAAGTCGAAATTCTACATTCTGATCATTCTACTCGTCGAGTGCACGAACCTACTCGGCGAGTAGGATGAATTTTGCCTTGAACTCGGCGAGTCCCCCCCATGGACTCAGCGAGTCCATCAGCCAGACAGCAACAATTTCAACTTTTTTCACTATTTTGCATCAAGTATCAAACAAGTAAGCCTAGGCTCTGATACCACTGTTGGGTTTTGAGCAATCTAACACTTCCTAAGTGTGCATGCAACCCTAATAAACCTTGGATCTATGTTTGTCTAAATACATGCAAAATAATAATTTTCCAAGGTTCATAACCTATCTAACATGGCATGGGGAACATTTAAACATAAAAGAGTTAGATGAGATTACATACCTTTTGATGAGATTGATTCCTTGGAGTTTGAGAGCCAAGCACCAATAGTGTGAATGCCTCAAATGGAAATCACAAATCACCACAAACACTTGGAAAACTCTAGAGAGTGTATACACACTTGCAATTTTCGGCCACACACAAGCACACACACTAGTGGCTATTTCATGCAACATAAGCATGCTTATATAGTGTACATGGTTAGGGTGAAACCCTAATAACCCATGACCTTTCCTTTTCCAAGGATCCATGGGTTAAAAGCTCCATGGATCATCCATGGACTTCCATCCAAGCCTAGCCCATTAACAAATGAGTGTTAGCCCACACCATATAAAACCAATAGCCCATAATCTAATTAGTCTTCCTTTTAATCTCTAAATTAATTCATAATTAATTTAAGACTAAGACTAATTAAATAACATAACTTCATATTAATATATTATAACTTATAATATATTAATAAACATATGTGTATAACTCTCATAAAATTATCCATAAATAGTTCGGGTGAAGTGCAACCCAAATGGACCATGTCGGGTCGAGTCAAGTATATACCAAATAAGTTATGGACTTAGACACCTTATCCAACAGTATGATGATGTGTATCTCATCCAAGAATGGCTCACCTCACTCACAAATGATGTATAGGAATTCTAAGTGGTGTATCCTCCTACCAAAGTGGCATATCTCCTTCTTAAGTGGCACATCTGGCTTGCCAATAACACATCACCCTTTCAAATGGCACACCATGCTTCAAGAGTGGCACATCTATGCTTAAAATGGTGCACCTTGAGCATGGATGGCGCATCCATGCACCAAGGTGCTCCATACCCCCTTTTAGAAGATCCTTTCCTTTAGAACTTGATTTGTTCCTTTATTAAATGATCCATTCCCTTTTTAGATGATTTGTTCCTTTCTTACACGTTACATGAACCGTAGGTGCTCCATTGAGTTCCAAGTTGTAACATCCCAAAAATACAGATAATATGTTTGTTTATAAATTCATTCAATTCATAAGCAACTAATACCAAAATATTCAAAATAGTCACATTGTATCATATTATCATAGTATAAATTCCAAAATCACGAAGTGCGGAAAAACATTGAGTGATACGGTACGATCAAGTTGGGACCTTCCTCTTCAAACTGAAAGTACCTGAAACAGAAACTGAAACTATAAGCACAAAGCTTAGTGAGTTCCCCCAACATACCACATACTAAACAAACATACTAACGAATATGCTAAACAAACATACTGGCAAGCATATCTGGTTGTTGGCCAACCCCTTTGGTCTATTTCAACCAGATACTACTAAGCATATCTAGGTGTTGGCCTACCCCTTCGGTCTATCTCAACCGGATACTGCCAAACATATATGGGTGCTGGCCTACCCCTTCGGTCTATTTCGACTAAATATCGGGTCTATTTCACCCCATACTACTACCACATAATATCATAACGGTAATCACCGAGTCATCAAGAAAATATAGACATGACTGACAATTATCACAAAGATAATCATCATGCTATAACATAAACTAGTGTGCCAACCTTGGTGCCTTCGACCCACAACTACTGTGAAGGAAGACTCACCTCAGACTGTGGGTACCAACTCACACTTAGCGGATGACTCGCGAACTCCTCTCCCTACCGCATAAGCACAAAACCCTAATTAGAAATTAGGTTACAAACTAACCCAAAGGTCCAAAATCCTAGTCCTTGACTTAAGGCAAAAAAGGCTCCTTTACCTTTGCATTATTGGGAATCTTTCTCTCCAAGGACCAAAACCACAAAACCCAAAAAGGAATCAAAGCTCATCATAGGGCCTCTAAGGCTCAATATGGCCCAAGAGCCCCAAACATGGCCTTAGGCCCAAAAATTACTTGCTACACTCAGGTGGGCCTGAGACCTAACTTTCTCAAGTCTAAATCCCAAAACCAAATGAGCCCAAAATCTTCCAAGCCTACAAATCGCATGTGCATAGCGTACTTGGCTTGTACGCCCAACGTACGCTGGTGTTAACCAAGGTTGAGGCGCTGACCTAGTATGTGTAGCGTACACTTGAGTACACACGACGTACTGGTCTGCCAACCCAAACTTAGCTCCATGTCTTAATCCCTTAAGACCTTACGTCCAAAACTTAGATCCCGACCCCTAGAAACTTCCTAAGACATAAAGTTGCAAACTTTATGCTTTTACATGCAAGGATGGGGCTCAAAACATGAATCAAGTCTATAAGCACACTTGGATGGTCCCTAACACTTGCATGGTTGAGGCTTAACCATCAACATCCGATTTTTATGACTCAAAACACCTCTAAGAGCTCAAAAGGACAACTCATATGGTTTAAAGTCTCTTAACTCCAAGAATCCAAACTATGGGACCAAAAGATGACATTTTCCAGCCCAAAACTAGATATAAACATGGAATGGTCAAGGTTTAAGCTTTATACCTTCAATAGGTCAGAAATGATGTCAAACGTCTGGATCTACAAGCTCTTCCCACGTCCTTGCTTCTTCTCAAGCTTCCTTCTTCTTCAAAGGCTTTAAAGAACACCAAAAATCACTTAAGAAGCTCACAAATGCACTAAGGTGGCTTAGAGTTCGAGTTTTGCACTTCAAGGGCAATGGAGGTTAAAAGGGTAAGGGAATTGGGGGACTTAAGGTCCTTAAATAAGGTGCAAACTAGGAATGGCAATGGGGCGGGGCATGGTTTCCCAAAACCGCCCTGATATTTTTCAGGTTTCTTATTGGGGCGCCCCATTGGGTGTCGGGTTTTTCCGTCGGATTTCGGGTATCTTATCGAGTTTATAATAATTCATAACAAAATCTTTATTCTGTTTTAGGGTACCCTGATGTAGTATAAAAAATATATATTCTAGCCTCCCTTTTAAATTAAAAATATGATGCATCACTTTAATAAAATAAACTGGATGTTATATTAAAAATCATTTGATTTAAGTTTAGTGTAATTCCTCAAAACATAAAAAATGATCATTCACACAAGATTTTTAATAACTAAAAAGATTGTTTGCGGTAAGTATTTTATCTTTGAATGCGTGCAATTAACATCAAAAGGATTTGAAGATATATATATATATATATATATATATATATATATATATATATATATATATGCATGCAATTAATATCAAAAGGATTTGAATATATATATATATATATATATATATATATATATATATATATATATATGTAACGACCGAAAAATACAACCAATTTTAAATTTTTCAAAAACAGCTCGATCCCATTAAATCTTTACAAAAAGGTTTTCAATACAAAACACTTAACGTATTCCCAGAATCATATTACTACACAATCATGAGGAGCGGTACGATCACGCCTTCGCCTTGCCACGGTCTCCTGAAGAACCTGAAAAACATAAAACCACAACTGTAAGCCCGAAAGCTTAGTGAGATATCCCCAAAATACCAACCACATACACCATACACGCGTAACATGCCACAACATATCTGATCACAGAACAGCCATGCACTTCGGGTCTACTGTGTGACTGGTCCGCCGCACCGGCCTACAGTCCACCTGGTCCACCCTCTAAGTCTAGCCACAAACCTCGAGTCTACAGTGTGATTGGTCCGCCCGCACCAGGCCTTCAATCCACCTGGTCCACTCTCCACATACATCGAGTCTGCAGTGTGATTGGTCCGCCCGCACCGGGCCTTCAATCCACCTGGTCCACTCTCTGAGTCTACAGTATGACTGGTCCGCCCACACCGGGCCTTCAGTCTGCCTGGTCCACTCTCCGAGCCTCGGCACGTCTGGTCCGCCCTCTTGGGGCCTACAGCCTATCCGGACCGCTCGCTGGGCCTTCGGAACAACCGGTCCGCCCTGGGTATCTTGGCCTACAGCACAAAGCAGGACCCGCCTCAACCCAACTCCAGTCCAAACAACCATGTGCACATATACATACAATCATATAGCAATTCACAGTCAACAAGCAGATCAAACAGATCACATAACATATCATCATCCTAACCAGGATACCGACCTAACAGGTCACTAGCATAGCATCTCCCTATCTCTTAGGATACCGATCACAATCAGGTCTCTAACATATATCATCCTAGCTCTCAGGATGCAAACATATCACAGCAACAACATAACAACAACTACCCGGATCTCAATCCGATAAGGGCCGGCCTTGGTGCCTTAGACCCTGTTGATATAGTGAGGATAACTCACCTCGAAACTGCCGGCTGAAAGGATAAGATCCTGCTGCTCCAAGCTCCGACACGAACTCCTCCACAGAACACCAACACACTTAACTCAATAAATACCCTTAATTACCAAAATACCCCTGAAAGACAACTGGTCAACCTTTGGACAAGGTCAAAGTCAACCCCTGACTGACTCTACTCACCGAGTCAACCTGATGACTCGCCGAGTCCCCATACATAGAACTTCCCTCAATCCGCGACCTAACTCGCCGAGTCACCCCGAGACTCGCCGAGTCCAACAACTCTGAGTCCACTCGCCCACAACTTACCGAGTCATCCCTTGACTCGCCGATTCTCGACTCAACCAGAAAATATTGGGACTCTTTGACAAGACTCGCCGAGTCCAAGGCTATTTTCAACCTACTCGCCGAGTTGTTCATACAACTCGCCGAGTTCCAGGCCATCTTCATCCAACTCGCCGAGTTGTTCTTCCAACTCGTCGAGTTCCAGCTCATCTTCAAGCAACTCGTCGAGTCTACCCATGTGACTCGCCGAGTACCACCGGTCTGAATCCATACAGAAGCATTCCAGGCCATGCAATTGATCCAAAACATAGATCTAGCCTCCTACAACCCATCCATCACGTAAAGTGGCAAACTTTACGTGAATCCAAAGAGATCTATGCATTTTGCACATTAGGGCTAAGGTTTGGGACATGATAGCTTTACTACACACTCAAACACAGGGACTTTCAGGCATTCCAATCTCTCTCCATTCCAGATCTGAGGTAGCAACCTCAGATCTAACCTCTAAACTCCAAAACACCAAAAGATAAGCTCCCCACAAACCCTAAATGATGAATCCATAAGAGTAACAACCCAAGGACGAGATATTACCTCAAAAGAACGCCCCAACTACAATGGAACTCGAATCCAAGCAAAGTCCCTTGCTCCAAGCCTCTTCTTGTTCAAGATCTCTTCAACAACCACCTCTCCAAGCTCCAATTCACTCAACAATGGAGTTTCTCCACGAAATTAGGGTTTCTGGGACTCAAGGGGTGATAAGGAGGCTGGGGAGGAAACATAATGTTCCTTATATAGGGCTCAACTTCCGGATTTAGGGTTTTCTCCATTCAGCGCCTACTCGGTGAGTCCATCTTACTGACTCGCCGAGTCGGCTACTTAACACGCGACCAAGTCGCGACTCTACTCGCCGAGTCCACCCATGGACTCGCCGAGTCACTCTTTCCCAATTTACTCTTTTAGCCCTTCAACTCTACTCTTGATATTTCGGGATGTTACAATATATATATATATATATATATATATATATAATCCGGGCGGGGCTGGTCGGGGCGAGGGTAACCCACTTCCTGCCCCGATCCCGATAAATACCCCTTACCCGACCCGAAATGATCGGGTTTCGGGTTTCCCCGTTGGGTTCAGGATTTTTTTCCATCCCTAGTGCAAACCCTAAAAACTAGGGTTTGCTTCAGACTTGAGTACGCCATGCGTACACCATGTACGCCCAATGTATGTGGTTAAGATCCGCGATCAAACTGTGGCTAGTACGCTAAGAGTACTCAATGAGTATGCCCCGTGTACTTACTAAGGGACTAAAATGAAAAATATTTTACATTAGGGACTTAAAGGGAACTTACTAAAACTTGGATGCTACACAAGTGCTCCATTGAACTCAAAATCTCCATGAGAATGCTCCAAATGCTCACGTCACATTTAACAATATCCACCTTGACTTGAGAATCCTCTGAACTCCACCTTAAACAAGAACTTCCTCTCCTTTCCTGCCATTCATACCTAAAGGGACCTATCTCGTACGAATATTAACCAAGTCTAAGCAAAGCTTTGAACTTATTTGTAGGCAACAAATTTGTCAACGTATATGTTAGGTTTACCTCGATATCAATCTTCAGAATTGAGAACTTATCTTCTTCCATAATGTCATGAATGAAATTCATCCTGACATCAATATTTTTCGTCTTCTCATGGTATACAGGATTCTTTGCAATACTCAACACACTCTGACTATCACAATACAAGACATGCTTCTCCATCTTCCGGACAAGACTCTGAATAAGTTTGTGCATCCATACATCCATCGTTATTCCTTCCGTCATAGACATGTACTCGAATTTAGTTGTATAAAAAGAAAAGAGATCTTATTTCATTAGCTTCCAAATGATGGCACATCTGATCAAAGTGAATATGTAACACATCTGCGAGTTGCGTTTCAACAAATCACCACCATAATCAGAGTTAACATATCCTACCAAGTGACTTTTAGTATTAGCTCCTAACACCAAGCAAACATATGGTGTTCCCTTCAAGTATCATAAGATCCACTTGACCGTTTCCTAATGAGCTTTCCCTGGATTGCTCAGAAACATGCTTACTACACTAAATGAATAATCCAAATAAGTTCTGGTACAGACCATTTCATACACGAGAATTCCAACAACACTAGAGTATGGAACCATGCTCATGTACTTCCTTTCTTAATTAGTTGTGAGTATAGTATCTAGACCAAGTTTAAAGTGAGCCGCCAAAGGAGTTCCAACTGGTTTTAACTTATCACAATAATGACTGCAAAACTTTCTTAATGTACTTTCAGGGTCGCCTTCAAGTCCTTTATTTCAGCTATGTCCTTGGCTGCAATGATCATGTCATCAATATATATATATATATATATATATATATATGAATCTGGTGACAATTCCTTTGAGTGAACATAGTTGGCAAACTAGTTCCGAGTGTAGGCATGCGAGACATGAATGAATCAAATCTCTTATACCATTGCCTTGGAGACTGCTTCAAACCATACAAGGATTTCTTCAGCAAACATACATGATCATTCTTAGAATCAAGGAACCCTTAGGTTGGGACATGTAAATCTTCTATTCTATGTTCCCATGAAGAAATATAGTTTTCACATCAAGTTTTTCAAGCTCCAGATCAAATGCACTCATCATTTTCTTGTGCTTCACGACAAGTGAGAATACCTCGTGATAATCAATTCCTTCTTTTTGAGAAAACCCTTTTGATGCCAATCTTGCCTTGAACCTAGCTAGTTTAACTCCTAGTATCTCTTCCATATTCTTAAAGATTCATTTTCATCCCACTAGTTTTGCTCCCTTTGGTAATGGAACTAGATATTATGTTTCATTTTTCTCCAATGATTGCATTTCTTCATTCATGAACATCAACCAATTCAATGCTTCTTTACTCATCACTACCGCTTTAAACGATTTAGGCTCCTCAGTGTCAGTGTGTTCTCTAGTTGCTAAAGAAAAAGAAATGGACTCAAGTTCACCAGAATTGACACGTCCCACACATCTATCAAGTTGTTGAATAACCCTCTATGATCTCCTCCTTGCAATAGATTCGTACCTATCATCTCTTCCGATATTAGCACCACTAGACGAATATCCCATGGGTTTCTCTTGGGTTTCATCCTATCTAGGTTGTTCATTGTCGCATTGTTGTTCATCACTTATCACAATTCTATATGGAGTTTGAGATGAAAACTTTGCCTTTTGGTTAGCTCCCTAATCATTGTTCCTTGCTTGACTTATATCACCTCCTCATTGGGTACCCATGGTATATTCATCAAAGGTTACATCTATGCTCATGATAAGTTTAGGATTTGTTCCTTCTTCTGTACACTACAGTTGATAACATTTAACTTCTTTTACATATCCTAGAAATATGCACTTCATTTCCCTTGGCACAAGTTTACCATCATTCACATGAGCATATGCGGGGCATCCAAATATGCAAAAGCCATAATATTCAGAGGGTTTTCCAGACCATAAATCTTGAGGAGTCTTGAAGTCTATAGTAGTTGATGGTGATCTGTTCACCAGATAGCAAGCAGTGTTAGCTGTTTCTGCCAAGAATTACTTAGATAAGTTAGCAAATATTCGCATACACCTTGCACGTTGCATTAGTGTCTAGTTCATCCGATCTGTCACTCTATTTTCTATGGTGTGTGTCGTATAGTGTGGTGCCTCACTATACTTTCTTTCTTGCAGAAGTTATCAAATAGAGCATTGCATAACTCCAATACATTGTCAGTCCTTATGAGTCTTGACCTGTTTTCTAGTCTTTCTCAACCATGGTCTTCCACTCGTTGAAATTCCCAGATACCTCATATTTAGTCTTTAGAAAGTATAACCAAACCTTTCTTAAATAATCATCAATTAACCTCACAGAGTATGAGCATCTACCATGAGACTTCACTAGTGTAGGACCCCACAGATCTAAGTGAACATATTCCAGGATTTCCTTGCTTGTGTGTTGATCGGTATCGAAGTTCACTTTGCGATGCTTTCCCTTAACACAAGCGTCACAAAACTTTATTTTTCCAATAACCCATCCACCAAATAAGCCTTGTTTACTTAGAACTGAAATTCCCTTCTTACTCATGTGCCCTAACCTACGATGCCACAACTCTGTCTTATTATCACCTTTATTCAAGGATTAGGAGATAACCACCGTTCCCATAACCATACTGCCTTCCATGATATAATTTTCTCCACGATTCATCTTTCCTTTCATTTTAACTACAGAACCTTTGGAGACTTTGACCTAGACACCTTCACTTGCACACATCATCTTATTCTTATCCAAAAAAACCAAGAAAATTCAGGTTCTTCCAAAGATCTGGAATGTACCATCAATCTAACTTTCAGACCATACCATCATGCATCTTTATCTGCATAATGCTACTACCCTTGATACTACACACCCAATCATCACCCGTCTTGACTGTGTCATTCCAATCTTTGAAGGAGTCGAAATAGTCATGATTATATGTCATGTGACAGGATGTTCTGGAATCCAAGACCCAAGCATCTACAGAACTAAATGTACTTACTATTGGGATTTTTCAGTTACAAAACCAAATGGACATGCATAAATTTTCTTAACATTTAAGGGTACATGCAACCTAAAATGGATCTATGTCTTTTTCACTTCTAATAGCAAAACACTTATGAAAAAAAATACAAAACTAAACTCTATGAATTGAAATTCATGGTTAATAATACATACATTTTTTTTATTCCAACAAGCTAATCAAGATCTTCTTGTCTCCTTGGAAAACCTAACTCCAATAGTATGCAAGCCTCTAATGCATCACATCTAAAACACAAGGAACCCTAGGATTAAAGGAGAAAGGGGAGAGGAGGAGGAGAATTTCATTCTACGCCTTCAGGTATCAGAAAGCCACTAAATTAAGTGGCCCGACGGTCCTATTTATAGTCTAGGTAACTTGCAGATAAATCCAAATTTGAATAATTAAAAAATAGATTTAATCCCAATTCAGATCCTTTCCTTATCAACAACTAAGAGGCTTACAGAAACCCTAGAATATCCTCCAAAACGGTCCATACCGTGGATGGTTCTAAAAGTGCTTATTTAGTTCAATTACTGAACAATTGCAACTCACCGCTTGCACCTTTAATTAATTCTAATTAATCTCGAATTAGTTCCAACTTAATTCTAACTAGTGGGTGAGCGCGTAGTGAACCACGGGTCACCTTTGTGGCAATGAGATGTGTTTTGTTTTATTTACAAAGAATGACGATGAGAAAAAGATGACAAAAAAAAACTCAAAATGGAAGCACAAATCGATATATGGAAAAGGGACAAAATGATGGTAAAAAATGATCAAAGGGACTGAAAGTGAGAAATATTAAAACACGTTTGGCAAATTCGTAATGAAATATAAGTAGTAAGACGAAAAAAGGGACAAAAAGAAGGCAAAAATGGTCAAAGGGACTTAAAGTGAAAAATATTAATAGATATGTGGCCAATCTCTAATTACAACATACCAGGGATTAAAATGTCAAACTCTATAAAATATTGCGGCAAAATGTTGAAACATACAAAATAATGGGACTTAAAGTGGCAAATATTAAAAGTCATGGGCCAATCTCTAATTACATGTTAGGGACTAAATTGTCAAACTATACAAAGTATTGTGGCAAAATCTTGAAACATATAAAATATGGAGTAAAATTGTCAAACTATAAAAAGTATTGTAGCAAAATCTTAAAACATAAAAACTATACTATTATAGTGACCATGTCTATTAATATAGTATTAGTAACTAATAATTAACTAATTCCATCAATTTCTAATTAATTTATTATTCATGTAAAAAATTAACAAATAATTAATTAACAATTCTAATTAATATATTAACTATTAACAAATCATTTTATATCTCTCCTTTGATCAATACAAGCCATTTACTGGCATGAGGGAAACCCAAAAAGGACTTTACTTTTATTCATTAACATTATACCAATTTATTTAGGACCTTAGACACTTAATCCAACAGTCTCCCACTTGGATAAGTTGTTAATTAAAGTTGCAAGTACAACTCCGAATAACTAGTAAAGAGTGTTTTCCAAAGACACTGTCAAACTCTGATTACACATTGGTCCTAAGTTAGGTGATCAGCTATCCCTCCATTCTAAAAGATATCATATTGTAACAACACGAAAATACTAATAAAAACTTACATTTTTCAAACCATCAAAACCATACAACATTTGTTCAAAACCAATCATCATAAAAAGGTATCTATCAAACATTATAGTATAATAATAATCAATGCAGAAAAAACCATCAGGGGCGTTGTGCAGTCAATACGGGACCTTCCCTTTTGAACTAGAAGTACCTGAAAATATTTAAACTGGACCAAAAAGCTTAGTGAGTTCCCTAAAATACCACATACCATATATAACATCTGGCCCCACCTATATATTGGGCCTTGCCGATCATGTAACATTCGCATTTCAGGTATTCCTATTTTTCCCTAAACTTAAAACTATTTGCATTTGATCCCCTGGTCAGTATGTTGGGCGTGCTCTAGGAGTAAGTTGGGCGTGCTCTACGTTGGGCGTACTGGATCGAAAAGTTGGTCGTGGAGGCATCCACGTACGTTAGGTGTACAACCACCTGGGAAAACCCCTAATTTTTAGGGTTTTAGTCCTATTTAAACACCTTAAGTTTCTCTTGGACCTTCATATGACCAACCTCCATCCCTCTAAACACTGAGAACGAAACCCTAGCCTCCATTTGAGTGTTTGAGAGCCATTGTTGTGATATTGTGGTGTTTTGGGTGCCTTAAAGAACATGAAGCTTTGTGGTGAAGCATTGGTGGAGTTGGATCTTGAAGATCTAGAGCCTTCATCAACTTTGAAAGCTTTATGAGGTATAAAACTTCCACCTTGATAACTCCATTTTCTAGATCTAGTTTAGGGCTTTGTTTTGGTATATTTTGTTCCTATGAGTCCTCCTTGTGAGTTTGATCCACTTCAGGAGCTAATAATGCTAGATCTTAACCAATCTGATGTTCCTTGTGCATAAATATGTTATCTTGTTGTGTTATATTGGACCATGCATGAGTTACGACTATTGTAATGGGTCTTATTGGTCAAACACGAGTATTGGATCCGATTAAGTCATGTAAAACTGTAATCTTGCCAACTTTATGAGTTAAGACCTTAAAATGATGTAGATCTGAAGTACGGAAGTTAAGAACTTAAGTGATTAAGTCAAAAAGTGAGGATTAGTCCTCTGGCTAGTACGCTGGGTGTACTTGGTCAAATGCCCATTTTTCGAGTTAATGCTCGTACGCTACGCGTGTGAGGAGTACGTAGGGCGTACACTGTGAAGTGGGATTTTATTTGTTTTGGGACCTTTTTGGACTAAGACTTCTTTTGGGCTTTGGGCCTTAGCTGGATTTTGGGTTATGTATCTGTTGGGACATATTTGGACCTTAGGTTTATGGTTTGGGCCTTGGGCCACTATAGAGTTATTAGGCCAAGCTAGTTGGGCCCTATAAGAAAAAAAGGTAAAATAGTCTTTTACCCTAGAGGTTGAGGATGATGAGTTGGGACCCCGGTTATGGTTTATGAACTAATTATTAATTAGGGTATCATTTGATGACATTTAGTGTGGGGATTTCCCGAATCAGCAGTCTGAGCATTTATCTGGTTCTTTTAGCAGTTTGAGTTGAGTTTCCTCCCAATGCTTGGCGGTTCAAAGGCATCAATGTCGACTCATGTATTATGGTTATCTGTATGCTAGCTGTGTTTATGTGATCTTGCATGTGTGTATGTATAGTATGTATGTCGGGCTGGGCCTAATGGGTGTGATGGGCGGGGCCCATCACATGATATAGACATATATGTTCTGACCAAGGCTCAATGCGAGGCGGGGCCGATGGTTGTTGGGAATGGATCATTGTATGTTTGATATGTATGGTATGAGGTATTTTAGGGAACTCACTAAGCTCCATGCTTATAATTTTCAGTTTATGTTTCAGGTACTTCCAGATTGAAGGGGAATAGCTCGGGTTGATC
The DNA here is from genome assembly GCF_051521515.1 of Lactuca serriola. Classification (NCBI taxonomy): domain Eukaryota; kingdom Viridiplantae; phylum Streptophyta; class Magnoliopsida; order Asterales; family Asteraceae; genus Lactuca; species Lactuca serriola. Next base: position 261,968,414 of record NC_136412.1, on the reverse strand, counting down.
GCATCGCACACAACATGATTTCCTCCTTATTTGACCTCGATGTATTAGGATGATTGATTGGCATACTATTGATTCGACTTACTTTTATTGATACATATAGTAATAGATATTTATACATATGTATAAGGTGCATTTTAAAACTTTTGAAAAATACAAGGCTCAAATCATATTAATTTAATTAACATTTAATAATTAATACTTAAATTAAACATGATTTAAGAATTATCTGTTACATACAATTTTAATTAATTTTCTTAAATCTTATCAGGATAATTATATTATCTTATAATAGATAATTATCTTGTTTAATATTCCATTCATATTCATATTAGGATTCTTAATTATTTAGTTAACATATTCATATTTTAGATATTTAAAATAACATGGATTAACCAATAATTATCCTATCTTTTGAATAACGCAAGAGAAACCCGAAATTTAGATTTCAAACAGATCTCACGTCGTGACAGGAGACTTGTCACGTTGTGATGACACAGATTGTCAAAATTTTATCTTTTCTGGTTTCATATTTTATGTACCATTAATGTGAAAATCAAGGCTTTGATACCACTATTAGGATTTTTATGTTACAAAAACAAATGTACATGAGGAAATTCTCTTAACACTTAAGGGTACACGCAATCTAAAATGGATCTCTGTCTTTTTCACATCTAATAGCAACATACTTTCGAAAAGCACAAAACTAAACCCTATGAATCGAAATTCCTGGTTAAGAATACGAACCTTATGTTTATTCCAATTAAGTTAATCAATACCTTCTTGTCTCTTTGGAAAAGCTAGCTCCAACAGTATGCGGCTTCTAATGCGTCACAACTAAAACACAAGAAACCCTAGAATTGAAGGAGAAAGGGGAAAAGAGGAGGAGAATTTCATTCTCCACCTTTAGGTATGAGAAAGACACTAAATTAAGTGCCCCAATGGTCCTATTTATAGTCTAGGTAACTTGTACACAAAGTCATATTTGAATAATTAAATAATAATTTTAATCTAATTCTAATCCTTTCCTTATCAGCAACCAAGAGGCTTACAGAAAGCCTAGAATATCCTCCAAAACCGTCCATACCATGGATGGTTCTAGAATTGCTTCTTTTGTTCAACTACTGAACAACTACAATTCACCCCTTGCACCTTTAATCAATTCTAATTAACCCTGAATTAATTCCAGATTAATTCTGATTAGTAATTAAATAATTTCATCCATTTCTAATTAATTTATTATTCCTATAACAAATTAAAAAATCATTAATTAACAATTTCTAATTAATATATTAATCACATAATATATTAACAAATCATTTTACCTTTCTCCTTTGATCAACCCAAGCAATTTCCTGGTGATGATGGCAACCCAAAAATGACTTTACTTTTATTCATCAACATTATACCAGTTTAGTTAGGACCTTGGACACTTAATACAACACTTACATTCATCACATCACCACCGTCCCCTTCATCGGAACTCTCCTGAACCACAACAATGTTATTGCTGCTTGATTCACTCTTGAACTTTCCATTCTTCAGTTGTATACAATTTCGCTTGAAGTATCCCTTCTCCTTGCAGTTATAACATTTAGCATTTGATGAACCTTTAGAATTCAATGTTGAACATGATCTCTCTCTATTTCCCCATTTCATCTCTTCTATCATTCCTCTCCCTACGAACAAACCGGAACTGACAACTTTTTCTCCAACTGAAAGTTTTCTTTTCAGTTCCTTAGACATCAAAGAATCCTTCACATCATTCACAATGATCGTTATCCTACTATAGAGCATGGTATCAATGAAATTTTCATATGAGTTTAGAAGAGAGCATAACAAATGAGCGTCTGATCTCCATTTTCAATCTTCACGTCAACTCCTTATAGATATAAGATGATATAATTAAAGTTATCCAGATGATATTTCACTTGGTTACTTTCAGACATTCTGAGATTGTACAAACGTTGCTTCTGATACAACCTGTTCGTCACAGAGTTGTTTTGGTACTTGTCACAACATTTATTCCAGAGCCTAAAAGCAGTTGTTTGATTCATAAGCTCCCACAGTACTTCATCTGTCAAACTTAACAGAATCGCATTATGCGCATTCGTCAGTATGACCACCTTCTTTTCAGCCTCCATGTCCTTTGGCAATTTTACCTTTCCTTCTAGTGCCATTACATATCCTTATTGAACTAGAAGAGCCCTCATCTTTCCATAAAGGGAAGTCATTTGAACCATTTAACTTCTCCAAATCAAACATGTGAGTAGAAATCTTCGATTACATGAACACAAATCGCAACTCTACTACCACTTGTTAAGAAGTAAAACAAAAAACAAGCAAAACCAAAAGCACACAAGACACAATATTTACGTGGTTTGGTCAAGGTGACCTACGTCCATGGGCAGGAGGGGACTATTATTTATTTATGATCTCTCAAACAAAGGTTACAAGTACAATTCAACATAGATTTGCATATCACTCTAGAATACAAGACATATCAAATGACTAGTAAGCATCCCTATTTATATTGAAGGGGTCAGACCTAAAACCCTAATGGGCCAAGCCCATTGGCCCATAGGCCCACATATGGTGTCAACCAATCATAATCCACCATGCAACATCTTCTATAACATTCATCCATGTCATACAACAAATGTGCATCATCAACACACATGATGTAGCACCATAAGCCATAGTGGAGCATCATGATGCACATGTTGTAGTCCTTGAACATCTTTAACATTTAAGCATCCTTGAACACTCTTGAGCATCATAGATGACTTCATAGTTACGTGGCTCATCAAGGGATACCATGGCTCAACAGGGAACCAAATGGCGCACCTTGAACCAAGATGGCGCATCTAGCATGATCATGACATATCTTGTGCAAGGGTTGGCGCATATCCTCCAATAATGGCACACCTCCCTCAAAAACGGCATATGAGGCTGCCAAGTTGGCGCATCCTCCTTCCAAATTAACACATCTCTTTTTCAAGTGGTGCATCTGGCTTGCGAATGGCGCATCACCCTTTCAAATGGCGGACCATGCTTCAAGAGTGGCACATCTATGCTTAAAGTGGTGTACCTTGAGCATGGATGGCACATCCATGCACCAAGGTGCTCCATTTTACTCCCAGGTGCTCCATACCTCTTTTGAGTACTCTATACTCCCTTTTAGAAGATTTGTTCCTTTGGCACTTGATTTGTTCCTTTGTCAGATGATCCATTCCTTTCTTACATACTCCATGAACCCCAAGTGCTCCATTGAGTTCCAAATGCTCCATTGGACTCAAATTCTCCATGAGAATGCTCCAAATGCTCAAGTCACATTTAACAGTTACCATCCTAAATCATGTTCTCTTGTTTATTTCCTCCTTAATTAATTTTTATCGGTAAATGTCGGTTACCAAAATGTTATATTTGAACAAAGTGTATAGTTCGTTGGTGTTTTTTGTATAAATATCTTTTTTGGATGTTTTTTTTGGACGAACCAAACTTCGATGATGTTTTTTGAACGACTTTGAAACATAATTACCCTAATAAGTCATTTTCCCTATATACTTTTGTTTCCGCTTGGTAGTATACCACATGTAGCGAAAAAAGAGCAAATCAGATTCTCTTGGGCATTGTTTCAAGACTCATCATGTGGGATAAATCATAAAATTTTGAAACAATATTCTAATTATGTCATGTTTCGAGCTATATGCCTCCTTAATGTTAGTAGACACCTTAACAAATAGACTATAATGACTAAGATACTTTGTGTAGCATGTATAACATGAAAAGGAAAAAAAGAACAAGAAATACCCTTTTTTCATACAATAAATAGTTAATTATTAAAATGATCAGACATATATATGGTGTTAGAAATTAGAAAATAACCATGTTTTCTAATTTCATCATAGAACGATCAACAAGCTCGCGGAAAAAGCCTCACAAATTTGCAATTTATTTTTTTACGATACAATGTGTTTGTGCATTTGATTCACATAATACATGGAAGTCAAAATCTTGGAAGCATAGACATTATGGTTTCATGGAAAAAGCCTTGGGGATTTAGGGGGTGTTTGGATAAATAGTTTTTAGCTTATTAGCTTATTGCTTATTTGCTTATTATGGTGGGAATAAATACTTTTTAAAAGTGTGTTTGGATTAGCTTATTGCGGTGGGAATAAGCAATAAGCATTTGAAGTGTTTGGCAAATAAAACAGCTTATATGAGTAAAATGATCAATAAGCAATAACCAATAAGTATTCCCCTCCAATAATGGCACACCTCCCTCAAAAACGGCATATGAGGCTGCCAAGTTGGCGCATCCTCCTTCCAAATTAACACATCTCTTTTTCAAGTGGTGCATCTGGCTTGCGAATGGCGCATCACCCTTTCAAATGGCGGACCATGCTTCAAGAGTGGCACATCTATGCTTAGAGTGGTGCACCTTGAGCATGGATGGTGCATCCATGCACCAAGGTGCTCCATTTTACTCCCAGGTGCTCCATACCTCTTTCGAGTACTCTATACTCCCTTTTAGAAGATTTGTTCCTTTGGCACTTGATTTGTTCCTTTGTCAGATGATCCATTCCTTTCTTACATACTCCATGAACCCCAAGTGCTCCATTGAGTTCCAAATGCTCCATTGGACTCAAATTCTCCATGAGAATGCTCCAAATGCTCAAGTCACATTTAACAGTTACCATCCTAAATCATGTTCTCTTGTTTATTTCCTCCTTAATTAATTTTTACCGGTAAATGTCGGTTACCAAAATGTTATATTTGAACAAAGTGTATAGTTCGCTGGTGTTTTTTTGTATAAATATCTTTTTTGGATGTTTTTTTTGGACGAACCAAACTTCGATGGTGTTTTTTGAACGACTTTGAAACATAATTACCCTAATAAGTAATTTTCCCTATATATTTTTGTTTCCGCTTGGTAGTATACCACATGTAGCGAAAAAAAGAGCAAATCAAATTCTCTTGGGCATTGTTTCAAGACTCATCATGTGGGATAAATCATAAAATTTTGAAACAATATTCTAATTATGTCATGTTTCGAGCTATATGCCTCCTTAATGTTAGTAGACACCTTAACAAATAGACTATAATGACTAAGATACTTTGTGTAGCATGTATAACATGAAAAGGAAAAAAAGAACAAGAAATACCCTTTTTTCATACAATAAATAGTTAATTATTAAAATGATCAGACATATATATGGTGTTAGAAATTAGAAAATAACCATGTTTTCTAATTTCATCATAGAACGATCAACAAGCTCGCGGAAAAAGCCTCACAAATTTGCAATTTACTTTTTACGATACAATGTGTTTGTGCATTTGATTCACATAATACATGGAAGTCAAAATCTTGGAAGCATAGACATTATGGTTTCATGGAAAAAGCCTTGGGGATTTAGGGGGTGTTTGGATAAATAGTTTTTAGCTTATTAGCTTATTGCTTATTTGCTTATTATGGTGGGAATAAATACTTTTTAAAAGTGTGTTTGGATTAGCTTATTGAGGTGAGAATAAGCAATAAGCATTTGAAGTGTTTGACAATTAAAACAGTTTATATGAGTAAAATGATCAATCTGCAATAAGTATCCCCCCCCCCCCCCCTGTTTATTAAAATCAGCTTATTTAGTTTATTCCTATCGTAATAAGCTGATTTTTAAAGACTCCTATTTAAACACTTAAATTTGCTTATTACGGTGGGATTAAGCAATAATCAATAAACAATATATTTTTTCCCTATCCAAACACCCCTTTACTAAGGAAGAAAAATGACCCACGATCTTTATATAATGGGATAATTACATAAAAACCCTTAATTTTGGAAAAAGTGTATGAATTTACATTTTTGTGGATTTTTAGGTTCATTAATATTGAATACTTGCAACTTTTTGTTTTCGAAATTTACCCTTTTGTGTACTTCAGGTTAATTAAAACTCTTATATTTGGTAGAAATGTTCAGTTGTACATTTTTTCTGGTTCATAAAAGCCTTTAAGTTTGGTTTTCTAGTTTATTAAAACCCTTAGTTTCACAAAAATGTTCGGTTTTACTGGTTAAATTTGAAAAGAAAGATAAAATCCAAAAAAAGTTGCAAGAATCCTGTATTAGTGAACATAAAATCCAATAAAGAATAATTTCATATACTTCTTTTAAACTTAAAAACTTTTATGTCATTATACCTTATATTATACATTCGGAACCCGTTTTACTTTTTCTTATTGCCTTACTAGGCTTGTTCTAATAATTTTTGTCATTCCAAAAAAATATATCAGAAAGACAAAAAAAAACATACAGAAATATTATGAATATTGCATTTTTTCATGATTTAGCCAAAAAGAAAATGACACTGTTCATATATTTTACAAAGCACCTACATATATGCAAGAATGATTTGTATCCACACATTACTTGATTTGTTGACTACCTTCCACATTACCTACAATTAACAAACCTTTATCAACTGTATTTGTATGCAATCATGAAATACCCCAACAACCATAACATATTTTGCTATATGGAAATTAATGAAAAAATGTCTGATTGTCGCAATCTCTAAATCACAAATAGAAAACCGGTTTGACTTCAAATCTATACTATTTTTATTCAAGATTTATATAGTAGGCATACGATATATCCAAAGACATCAAACTAGGACATTTACCTTTATTATGTCTAACGTATTCCATTGTGTTTTATAACCATTTGTTCCAACAAATGGTCATCTATAAATTTACATCATGAAGCAATGAACTCACCTTAAGGAGACACATTCCACCTCTATGTATTGTTTTTGTTCGAAAAAACATGCGATTGAAGACAAATATCCAAATTTGTTTTTTCCACGTCATCACCTCTCAAATGCAATTGTATAAACCAACTCTAATTCCAAATTCCACAATTATAACAAGCGGAAATTAAAAAGCCTTGGTCGACTCTAACACATAAAATATCAGGCATAACATATATAACAGTCTATCACCCACCCATACATATTCCCAAACTAAGTATTATCTCCATGACCAACCACTTTTTGTATAAAAGAAACATTATCTATGTGTTAGTCTTGCAAATCATGAGTTTCCTTCACCAAGCCTCCCAACATGGTAGAAGACTTTAATCTCCTATCACCATTTTTGAACCCTCCTTGACAGTCTTGAATTGACTTAATGTTAACACCCAAAATGCATCATTATCCCTAAAAACGACATCTCAATTTAGATAGAAGACAACAATTCGACTCGAATAAGCTTCCAATCACAAGGCATCAATTATCTTTTCCCTTTAGGATTTGATCCTATTTAATACAAGAAATTTTCATGTCTTTATTATATCCTCCTTAAAAATGTGTTACAATAACCTTCTAATAGCTTTAAAATTGCCATTGAAATCCAAAGATGGAAAAGTAAAGCACTCCAAGACTCTCCAAAATTAATTTGAGGAGAGTTAGTTGGTCTCCGATTGAAAAAGAGTCAACATCCTATCTTGAAAGTTTAATTTTCTCAAGAACCGAAATTCAAACTTGTCTATCCCTATTGTTACCAATGATTAACCCCAAGTATGCAAGGGGTAATTTTCCAATCTTACAACTCAACATAGTGGTAGTATCAATTACTAATTCCGTATCAACATTAAAAGGTTACTCTTCAACTAGTTAATTCAAAAAGCTAAGACCAAACTACATATAAAAGACAAGTTAAACACTTTTTTTTATCCTAATCATTTACATAAAAAAAAAATGCTGAAGGCATATTTTTATTTTTTACTTTTTAAAATCAACGGACAGACCTCAAAAAATAAAGAAAAAAATGAGAAAAAAGAGAAGATGAAATGAACACATTTTTTTTCTTTTCTTGCTTATGAAAAATCAATTCATTTCTTCCTTTGGTATGAGCAAAAAACCTGATATTGAGAGGCTTAGGTCGACAACCATAACGACGTTAAGGCCAAAGCCTCACCATCCCAACCTCATGTTGTGTTAAGCACCATCAACTGCTCAACGTCTCTCGAGGCCACGTTTCTTCATTTATTTATTTTTTTTAAATTTATTTTTATATACATTTAATTTAAAATAATAATAATGAAATGGTGTGGTGATGGGTATTTCATAACAAATATACTGTTGTCCGGAGAGTAACATGAAATATGAGACTATTTCATAAAAATTATATGTAAAAGTGACCAGATCCACCCAAAAACTCTATAACAAAAGGTAAAATAAAAAGGAAGTTTTATTTTGCACGTTGTATGAATATTTTAATGTTACGTTGCCACTTTCCTATACGATTCCAGCCACTTTCTTGGTGGCGGCCGGTAGGGGGCGGCTCAACCCTCATATAACAAGTTAACACCAACACAAGCCAAGCCACCCACTCAACAGTCAACACGCTTCTGTTTCTGTTCAGATTTCAGATCCAACAACACAATGAGTATGAGAATGCAAACTTTAAGCGAAGAAGTAGAGTACAACTGGACCGCCGATCGCCGTCCCGGCCGTGATATCGTTATCGCAGTTGATCATGGCCCTAAATCCAAACACGCCTTCGATTGGGCACTCCTCCACTTCTGCCGCCCCGGCGACACCCTTCACCTTGTCCACGCCGTCTCCAGTAAGTGCAATTTCTCTGTTCTTCAGTGTTCACTCTAATTTAGCGTTTCAAGTTCAATACACAGAGTAGATCGCTACCTCTCACTAAAAAATTCCTAATTTCTCTTCCTTTTCGATTTTTCTGATTGATACTGGTTGTTGTCGTTAGGTTTAAAGAACAATATCGTTTATGATGTATCGCAGACGCTAATGGAAAAACTATCTTTGGAGGCCGTGAAGGTTGCTATGGTGAGTAATTTTTTCACCGCTTATGGTTAAGATAATTTCGCTTGTGGATTTATGTGTTCTTACACGATTATAGTTATTAAATCTATGATGTTTTGTGTGTACTTAATGATGATCTCTTACTTGATGTGTAGAAGCTTATATATATACATTAGTTACAGAGTTTATATGTATATGTTAGTTAAATGAAAGAACAACTCCTAGTATCAATATATACTCCATCAACCAAATTGGAGATGCATGATTTGCAAATGCCAGTTATTGAAATTAGGGGGAAGACTTTAGGAAGATCTTCTTTTCAAGTGAATCGGGGGACTATAAAAGATTTTATAAATTATGATAAATCTTGGGACTTTGGCATTTCACATGTTGACTTTTGGTATATAAGTTTGTGACGTACTTTAAAATGGAAGAAATCATCTCTTTACTAATTTTTAAATTGTATGTTTCTGAAACCCTAATCCACCAACTCCTAAATAGTTTGAAGGAGTATTTAGTGCCTGTGACCCCAGCTGTCTTAGATATATAAACATATATGATAACTCAATACATGTGATGAAGTTGTTATCAAGATTTTCATATGTATAAAATTTACCTCTTCTCTCTAGCTGGAGTTCATTAAATAGGGCATTATCCTATGGCAAACCCTGGATTTTAAAAGCCAAAAGTATATGCTTCCAATGAAAACTTACTCTATTTTTCCAATCTATGGAAATCTTATCATGTGACTTTATCTGTTTTCTACAAAAACAATGAGACACATGTTTTTTAAAAATGTAAAGAATGCAATTTTGAGTTATAATGTATATGCACATAGACAATAATATAATACTCTGTAAACAGCTTGTTGCATTTATAACTGTATTTTTGTAATTTCTGATTTTGTAACAAATTTTAAAATTCTATTTGATTAGGTAAAAACAGTGACACGAATAGTGGAAGGAGATGCGGGTAAGGCAATTTGCAAGGAAGCAGAAAAAGTGAAGCCAATAGCTGTTGTCATGGGTACAAGAGGCCGCAGCCTAATGCAAAGGTATTTATGGGTAATTAATATTTAAAAAATATTGACGTCTTAATCTTAATAGATTAGGCCAGCTTTTGGCTTAATCCATTAAGTCATTCTGTCCAGTTGTCGAGATTAAGTAAAAAAGAAACAACCGTATATAACTGACTACATTAAGCACTTAACTATTAATCCCATTAAGTAAAAAAGAAACATACCTTAAGTTTTTATCCCCATTAAGTCCATTAAGTAAAAAAGTAACGATATTTTTTGTTTTTTACTATATGTGTTAGTTTTTATTATTGTTATTGTTATTTATTACTTTTGTTGTTATTGTTAACCAACTTGTTTTTTTTCATGTCTTCAGTGTATTACAAGGAAGTGTAAGCGAGTATTGCTTCCACAATTGCAAATCAGCACCTGTAATAATTGTTCCTGGCATAGGTATGAAATTTCAATTCTTTTTCATTATTTTTAAATTGTTGTAAAAATGGGTTTCTGAATGAATTTATTATATAAAACAGTAGAAGCTGGGGAAGAATCAGTGGTTCCGATGGACTAGAGATCATTGTAGATGGTGATTTCTTGTTCAAATTGATTGTTTTTTATTCTTAATTTGTACATTGTGTGTGTTGTATTTATTTTGTAATCTTTTATATGCTAATATTCTTATGTTTGGTTCTATAATATTATTATTCTAATATAGTGGAAGACCATTTTATGTTACTCTCTTTTCAAAATAAATGCAACTTCTCTATAACAATGTTTAAATCTAGAGTAAATTGCATTTTTGGTCCTTGAGTATAGCTGATTTTAGCAATTATAGTCTCATTTTTTTGGGTGCATTTTTGGTCCCTGAATATTGAAAAAAGAGTTAACAGCTAAATGGTAACGGAGTGAGCTGGAAGGACTAAACATTAAAAGTTTTGAAACCATAAGGACCATCTGTGAGGTTTTTTATAGTTAGGGATGAATCTTCAAATTTTGTGAAACCATATCGACCATTTATGAAGTTTTGTCTTGTTGAAAGTAAAATGATTGTTTTTGCTCCCTAAGTGTAGCTGATTTTGCAACATTGGTATCAAGAATAGTCCTTTTATATGGAACATGGATAAATAAAAGTGTTACAAAAACTTCAAATAAGGACTGAAATTACAAAAGAAAACTTTTGGGGACTGAAATCGAAAAAACCAGTTAAACCTAGGGACCAAAAATGTAACTTACTCTTAAATCTAAAACCAGATTCTGATGGGAAAACAGGACGAAAGTGGTAAATAAAATGGTCCTAAAATATCTCTGGTGAAGAGGTTGAGTGATATCCACACTTTTGGCAAGAGAATCTTGTTGTGTATTTTTGGTGTTATTATTCCATGCAATTGCATTATGTGAAGCAGAAAAATTCAAAGGAATAAATCTGTGGCTGTTGGAGTGGGCCTAAAGGAAAAAGCTTATATGGCATATCACAATCGAGTGAGGCAAACAAATCAAGTAGATCTTGGTATGGATCAGGCCGGATCCACCCGTCATTGTTACATTTGGGTTGAAAACGAACGAAAGCTGCGGCTCTTAGACGCCTCAAGACCAAGTATATGCAACCATATTCATACGCAGTTTTCATGGTCCCCCTTGTCTTTCTGTTAATTTAACCGATTAACAATGACATTAGTTCACAGTATATACTATATATAATTCACAGTATAGTTGGTTCTTGGTTAATATATTCATTAAACTGATCTGAGGTTCGAGTTCAACAGACACAATGTGAGATTTTTGGTTCCAATTAGAACCGGAAATAAGTTTGGGGCTAGAGTTGGGTTTAGGTTGACCTTCCTAATTAACAAGTTGAGATTCTCAGGGCGTGTTTGACATTGAGCGTTTGAGAGCTTCTAGTTTCTAGCATTTTACAAAACTCTATGTTTTGAACAAAAAACTTTGTTTAAACTTTTAGTGTTTAGTTTAAACAAAACATTCTAAATCTAAAAACTATCTGAGAGAGTGTTTAATAAAACGTTATCAGCTATCTGCTACGTGTTACCAACTAGTTTTGTTGAACATGCCCACCAACTCAAATTATTAGGTAAATGGTTTGATCACATGTTAGACCAATTTGCTTTGTTTTGTTTGTTTGTAAGCACAAGTTGTTGATTAAACGGGCTGAGCATGGGGTGGCTCATTTTAAATTTTAATGTTTACATAAATTTTATAGACTTCAAACCTAAATAATTGTCCATAGGACATTTCAACTTCATTACTTCTAAGGCTCGAAGGTATGGAGCGGGAAAGGGGAGCGGGAGGGTTTTCCTCTCATTGGAACACCGCCACCTGGTTGAGGGGAGCAACCTGCGGAAAAGAGGTGGGGGGAGGGGGTGCCGCACTCTCTCTCCTCGTTCTATTGGGCAGTTTTTTTATTATATTTTTTAATATTTATAAAATTATATACCTACTAAAAAATATGAAAAATATATTAAAATTCATGGTTTTTAATTCCCTACAAAATGAGTATAATATATGCATGAAATATATATTTTAAAAAAATAAATAAATAAATAGTGATAGGAGCTTCCTACCTATTCCTTGGGTTTTAGGTGAGGGAAAGGAAAATGAGGGAAATGGTGGTGTGGCCGACAAAAAGTGAGAGAAACTCCCCACCCATACCCTTCGGTCTAAGCAACTTAACTTTCATTTTAACAATCTAATCTGACCTCTAAATGGAATATGGACTTTGAAATTCTCAAAATCAGAGATAAATTTGTGAACGGGCGTATCCAAATGCTTTTATGCTCAAGACTTTAGGGTTTCGTCTTTGTATTCCTACTTTATAAAGTATAAAATATAAATTAATGTATATTTAAATGAGAAGTGGATCGACATCAGATCAGAAATTTCAACTCCAACTTGATTGATTTATTTAAATGTGTGGAGAATTTCAACTAGACCCGTTGATTTTTTTGGGTTTTGCCATTTTTTTCTAACCATATCCAATATAGATTGGGCTGCTTGTGGACACATATGGCATAACCGGTTCAAATAAAACCGAACCATTGGCTTATATATGTTAAAAAAACATGTTTTTTCCTAGAAAAACCGAACCAAACTGATTTTTAAACCGAAAAAATCGGTGATTTAACAAAATTTCACTTCCAAAAAAACCAAAAAACCAAACAGATTATAATCGAAACCCGTTTAGAGAAAACTAGTTTTTCAAAAAATCAAAATTGGTTTAAAACTGGTATTTGTGCACCCCTAACCTTGTAAATCAGATTTTCTTCTCATATGATGCTTGTGGGACAGGACAATGTGGTATAACTTATGTGTTGCTCGAAAAATAACATTTTTACATAAACTAGCCAGTGAGTCATATGGAATTACACTTGTTAGCCCCCTTGAAGAATGATATTTTTCGTCATTTATAGTAGAGTATGTCTCTTTCGGTCCCAAAAGTATACCTAGACGACTCATTGATAGGTTTATGTCTGTTTGTCTTTGAGTTGTCGTTGGCTAGCTGCATTTAGGTGCTTGCAGTCTTTGATGTTATTTATGAAAGGAATATATGGTTTTAAATCGGGGCTATTATGAACCATCCGGCATTCGAATATGGTTATTTCGTTATCCCACTAGCCATATAGATCGTTATTCAATTATGGATGAAAAATTGACTTCACATTAAAATCTTGCATTTTCACTGTTCATTTGCTTTGCAACTTGCAATTTGTTGTCCATTAATTTTGATATTGGACCACTATTGAGAATGGCTATGATTATTGTTGAAATGAATTCATACTGTGTCATATTCTTGGTCCCTGTTTATGTTTCTTTGATCTATTAAATGTGGAAAAATCTTATCTATATCATAAAAATCTATAACATAAGGTGGAAATGTTGTAATATGCATTCTATATTCTAATTATTGTTCCTACAATGCCAATATCCGTACTTGCATATACGATATATACTTTAGGCAAATGAGTAAAGAATAATGATCAATAACAATTCGGTTTAATACATGTCAAAAAATTTCTTTCACTCATCACATCTCCATCTTCATATTGCTTACTTCATTTGAACCTGAAAAAAAAAATACAAGTAATCTCCTTTAGGTTATAATAATATGCTTCATTTTATTGATTTATCATTTGTAAACTAGTAAAGCTCTTATTACGTTATCTTTACTCTAATCCAGTACTAAATCGTTGTTTGATAGATGATGATTAAGCTCTGAATTTGACGAGTAAAAAAAAATATCAGAGAAGTCAAGACCGAATCACTTTTAAGTATGGTATCAAACTGACCAAGTCAGACAATTTTTTTATCGGACCCAATAAGACGTCAAACAGCACTTAAATTTTTAGATTGTTTCTATTACTATTACTGAAATTGATCGAGTGTCAATTTCATGTAATTATTTTGAAGTTCTACATTTATTTATTTATTAATGAAAATGGAAAGGTTGTGGTTATCTAAAGGACCCATTTTTTAATCATTTTTGGGTGGAAGACAAGGATAAAGAAAGATACCAACTATGCAACTTTCTTGGTTATTGAGCTTGGACCCATTCATTCTTTTAGAAAATCATTCCAACATTTGGCATCATTTTTCCATGACTTTTAAAGATTTTTTTTAGTTACCTGTAAATTGATGGGATTGAAATGGTATCAATGTTCCTTGTTCAAATTCCATTTTGTACAGATTCTGTAAATCAGCATCCCACGTAGCAGTTGGCTGGATTTGCTGTAACAAAAAAGGTCGGATCTTTCGTAAGAAAACCGAGACTTTCCTACTTGTACTTTCTGCCTCTATGCTTGTACCATGTACTGCGTAAATATTTTATTTGATTTTTTGAAAGTTACATTTGAAAGAATGAAGGGGAAAGAGCAGAAGGAATTACATTGAAACAAGATGAATCCATAAATGTTTCCGGAATCGGAATTGGGGCATTAAGACTTCTTCTTATTGCCATTTCCGTTGAGTTAATTTCCATGTCTAGTCCACAATATGAAACCAACTGCTCCGTAGAGTTTAACTGAAAATATGTGGAAGTAGCCATTTCCGAAGAACACCCGAGTCCCGGAATTGGGGATTGAAACACCTGATTATAGCAAGAAAATAAGTTTGTTAATTACTAATAACTTAAAGTTACCACAAATCATAACGTTTTGCTATCATTATTATTAATCTTGTTAGTTACCTCTTTCGTGAATACACTTTCAATGTTGAAATCTAGCTCTGGATTCACCGTAGCAAGCTTCATCGACAAAAACTGTTGGAATCCAAAATATACGAATGCTTAGTATTTTTTTCTCTTTAAATTGTTATATGTGAATTAAATCACTTAAATCATGCATGAAATAATTATTTTACTTGAAAACGGATCTTTTATAATGCATTTGTTACATATATAACATGATTAGAGACAAGATTAAACTGAACTAGATTAATGCATTTGTTACATATAACATGACTAGAGACTAGATTAAACTAAGGGTAACAAATCTTTTATGATTTTTTATGATGATAAGACATTTATGTCTTTTCATCAGACAACATAGTAGACAGAGAGTTAGTCTCTATCATGTTGTTTTAGATGACATTGTGTCATTAACATCAGTTTCTTACAGTCATACGTATTATAATACACAGGGTCATTATTGTACTATGTAACAAACTGCTAAAAATTCCCTAATGATTTGATTTTATACCTCTACTTGTTTTTGAAGGGATTGAACGTAATTGATAATTTCATCAAGCATTCCAGCCTTCCCCGTAATCTTATTACACCCTGGAACCAAATCTTGCAAGTACTTCATTCTCTCACTGATTTTCTCCCTTCTTACCTGTTTATCATTAATCATCATGATCATCATCATCATCATCGTCAAATTCAGTCATAATTATCGATCTTTACGTGGAAAAAAGAAGCTTTTTTCTTGGGTCACATCACATACTCTTTCGGCTAAACTGTGGCTGTCGGTGGCTTGACCACGACGTGCACGAACATGAATATAATCCGGTTTTTGAACCTCGGAAACCTTCGATTTCTCCTTTGATGAAGCGTTCGTAGAAGCTTCTTTACTGTTACTGCTTTTGTTATCGCAATTACTATATTGATGTGTGATTTTGGAATCTCCTTCTTCAGCACACCCTTTTATCTTCTTATCTTTTTCAGAAACTACCTACATATGTCACACATCAAACAAGTTAATTTAATGAAACTTACCATTAAAACGGAATAATAACAATAAAAAAATAATAATAACAATATTGACTAAAACTAAACCTGTAGGCTTTGACCCTTGTCGGCTTTCCTTTTCTTAGGTGACACCGAAACTGAATTCGAATTCGCCGGTAGAAATGTCTGATCTCCGCCTCCTGGTGTGTTTTGATTCATATACCCATAACCCAACTGACCACCGTACGCGACAAACTCCGGCCACCCTGGGTCGGGTTTAACGACGTCTAAAAGCTGTCGTTGAGGTGCGGATATAGACGTAGCGAACAAGCGATGATCGTTTCCATTGAAAAAACTGGTGTTGTTGGCGCCGGAGGTTAATTCTGGATTCATCTTTGATGAATAAGAATGGGAGTTTGAAGGATTACGAAGGTGGTTTGTAGTGAAGAAGATTAGGTAGGTTTGTACTACGTTTTACATGCCAAACTCACGTCGTCTCAAAGACCAATATGCCGATGCTTCTCTGTTTTCATGTAAAAAGACCTTTTTGTACGTCAAAGTGTTTTATCTTTTTCTCTTTTTGCAATGTAAGGATAAGTAGGGGACTGGGGGTGGGGTGGGTATAAATATATAGAAGTGGGAAAAGGTCGCCGGAGAGTGACATCTGCCGGAGTCTGACACAAGTGGCCGGAATAAATAATAAGAGGATAGAGGAGAGAGAAACAAGTGAGGGTAGAGAGCCACAGGGAGTGGCCATGGGCAGTGGCCCCACGAATGACATGACTGCCACGTGGGTATGTCCTCCCTAACTCCTATTTTATTAATTTACTAGTATTTTTTAAATTCGTTAGCCCCTATTTTTATCATCAAATCCCAACACCCTACTTCATTTATTTTTCTCTTTCAAGTCATCAGTTCCCAATTCCTAACTACTACTCTATTATACTATCAGTCGTATGTTTCTTAATTACCATTTTAGACAATTTCAGCTGTTACTTCTTTAAACGATATAATGATTTTAATTTCTCTTTAAATTGTTATCGATTTATATATTGATTTACAAACTCGTTGTACCTAAATTGATGAGATATCATTTCCTAAAAAAGTATATTTTTGTTGTACAAACGGATATATGTATATACATGTAGATAAATAATGCATGGGCCGATTTCTTTGAAGTTATTAGGTACGTGGTTTAGTCGCATTGATTGTAGGAAATTTCTTGGGACCTTCACGTATCAATGAACATCACATATAATAAAATTTTACTTTGTATATCTCTTCAGTTACGATAAAAGTTTTAAGGTCGTTATTTTTGAGTTTGGTTTGTATTTTAGGCTTTGCAGTATGGGTTGGAGGTGGCTACGCGTAGAACCTACATGGCAAGGCCACATACGTGTGGATACCATCCTAGATATGCGTAGGTGCCTTGTAGCATGGGTGCGGCTACGGGTGAAGACGGATGTTCTGATTGGTTAATGATTTTTTTGACCGTTTCCTCATATTTCTTTTGACCGTTGCGAAAAAAAATTCAAACTAAAAGTTAATATATATATATATATATATACACACATACACTCTCTCTCTCTCTCTCTCTCTATATATATATATATATATATATATATATATATATATATATATATATATATATATATATATATATATATATAAACAAAGATATTTTCAATCACTCTTTCAAATACACTTTCAAACATAAATATGAATAATTTTGCGGGTTCGATTTCTTCTTCATCTGATGATGATGATTCTGATGATGACTTGGTGTTGCACACGTTGTCTGCGACACGCGAAAGGGTGCGACAAAGAGGCGAAAGTTCAAATGTGGAGAAGAAGCATAGAATTTCGATAAATCGGGATCATATCGCAGCACATGGGCTTTTGGTACGTGATTATTTATCCCCTGATAGTTTGTACGACCTATTAAAATTTGAAGAACGATTCCGTATTAGTAGAAATTTATTTTTACGTATAACTAGAGATTTGGAAACCAATTATGACTTTTTCCAATTGAGATGAGATGCTAGAGGTAAACGTGGTTTTAGCACAATACAAAAATGCACAACAACTCTTAGGCAATTGTCATACGACATAACTACAGACGCGTCAGATGAGTATTTGAAAATGTCTGAGAGGACTGGTCGAGAATGTGCTTATCTTTTTTGTGAGTATGTTATAGAGCTTTATGGTGACATATACTTGCGACATCCTACTAGAAATGATATCAAACAGTTGTATGTCGCACATGAAGCTGAACATGGCTTTCCATGAATGCTTGGCAACATTGATTGTACGCATTAGGAGTGGGCCAATTGTCCTAACATATGGCGAGGTCAATTCACACGAGGTGATCATGGTGTGTCGACTATTATACTAGAGGTCGTTGTTTCACATGACCTATGGTTTTGGCATGCATTCTTTGGTATGACGGGGTCAAACAACGACCTGAATGTCAGGGGCGGATCCAAGGGGATCCCGGGGTAGCCCGGGATACCCCTCAATTTCTTTCGGGAGTGTAATTTTTATTTACGCATCCCTCAAAAAAATCGGTATAATGTATATATATGCATCCCTCCACTTATAAACACAAACAAATAATTGGTCTGTTGGTTAAGGCGTTGGCTTATTCAAGCAAATGTTTTGAGTTCTATTCTTGCTTCTTATATATTCTTTGTTTATTTTTGTTTTATTTTCCCAGCTATTATATCCCACATCGCTAAACACATATAAACTCAGCCATTTTTTTCTATTATATAAACCTGTTATGCTTATGCTTTATTTGATATCTACTTTGAGTCCCACATCGATTCAAGTATCAAAATATACTTCAACTTCATGTTTATATAACAAGACTTGAGGTTAGCTAAGTATTCGATTAAGATTTGGGTTTAAAACCGAAACCCAAGTCCCGGGAAAAAAATTAGGTTACCCTAAAAAAAAATTGGGATACCCCTTTACTTTGGTCCTGGCTCCGCCACTGTTGAATGTTCTTGGAGCATCTCCGATATTTAACGATATTTTGCAGGGTAAAGCACCAACTATGCCGTTGTGAATAAACATCAATATAATTATGGGTATTACTTTGGGGATATGATATATCTAGAGTACGCTATGTTTGTCAAGTCGTACTCATTTCCGGCCGATGAAAAACGAAAATTGTTCAAGTTAGCACAAGAATCGACAAGGAAGGATGGGGAACGGGCGTTTGGGGTCCTCAAACAAAAGTGACATATTATCAAACATCCGAAACGGTCATGGGACAAGGAAAAATTGATGAAGGTGTTGAGTGCTTGTGTTATATTACATAACATGGTAATAGAAGAAGAGGATATAACTATTTGGAAATACAAAATAGTGAAACACATCACAATCTACGTTATTATTTGACTGAGCATTTATGGCAAATGCAATTCCAACAACACGATGACAATGACGACAACGAGGATGAGGACACAGATAACGAAAACCGGGTCGGTGGTGACCCGGAAGATGAGTAATATTTTGTATGTTTTTTTAGTAATTTAGGATTTAAATGTTTATGTTTTTTTAAAGTAATTTAGATATTACATTTTCGTTTTTTAATTTAATGTAAGATGTTTTTAATTAAGATTTATGTTTTATAATAAGTTTTTAATTTATTCTAATGTAAAAAAAGAAAAAAAGAAAAAAATGATGTGGAGTGGTAACCATTTCCAAGGGTTAGTGAGTTTGTAGTGGAGGTGATGTGACGCTGATGTGACGTCACTTTTTGAGTAGATTGAGTTTGACCATACACATTAGCCTTATTATAGGGGTTAATAAGATTAACGATTAATGCAATTATTTTGTTTTTGATATCCTTGCATTTTCCTTAACTAATCTTCTTTGTCTTCATCGATGCCTATGTCCTTCTAAGCTTTGGGATTTTATAGGGATATTTATCATATTATGATTGCAATGACATAAAGAGTCTCCAAATTGCCTTTCCCAAACTAACTATGTATTCATGGTTACAAAAGCCAGTTAAGATCGATCAGAGTGGGATAACCGTACACCATGATGGGTGACGAGTCACCGCAGTAGTTCAGTGACCACTAAACCGCCTATTATGTGGTAATATAGTGAGGGTCACCACGCTTGAAGACTTTGGCTGTACCCCTTTGTTTGTGACGATTTCTTAACAACTTTTCAAATTAAAAAAAATCTCTATTATAAATACACATAATTTATATTTCCAACCACATAACAAATACCAAACACCTTATATATATATATATATATATATATATATATATATATATATATATATATATATATGACTAGGTTATTTTGTTTCTTACATCTATTGTGTGCCCATAAGCACAATTCTGGACCAATAGATGAAAAAAACCATTGGTCATGATCTGAGGGTCTATGATATTACAATAGGGTAACATGTACCATATAATCACACAAATTTCAGCAGAATGGTGTTTTGGTTAATTAATCTATATTAAAAAAAGGAAATTTGCGGATTTTAAGGGATAATTATTTTTTTTTAATCTGAAAATTTTAAATTAATTCAAATTTAATTATATTATAATTTCTAATACTAACCGATTTTATTTTGTCAGAATGACAGAGTCAAACATAAACTAGTAAAGATATTGTCGATTTTATTCTTACAGAATATGGTTCATTTAATATATTTTTTTATAATTAACATGCTTAAAGATTTATACAACATATTATCAAGAATAACATTTTATAAAGAATACAAATTTTATTCTTTAAGAATCACTAATTATATTAATTCATAAAGAATAAGACTAAACAATTATTACATTCATTCTAAAAAAATATGACTAATAATGGTTTAAGCATTACATTTATTTTTAGAGACTAAAACTAAGAATGCTTAAATAAAGAAAAAAACCATCAAAATCTAACAAAAATAGTAATCTATTCTGAAAGAATATTATTGTTAATAAACATCTTTTACATTCTGGCATAATACATTCTGCTAGAATACTCTCGTTCTCCATGTTTTCCTTCTTTTCCACATCAATGACAACCTCTTCAAAACTTAAATCTACAAATAAAACATAATCAACTTTCAAAGATTAAAACTTTTAGTGTATTCTAAGAGAATAAAAACTATAAGTTCTGATAGAATGCAGTAGACATTATTAATTCATTTTGTTAAATTGATGCTACTGAAATCATATTCTGTTAGAATAAGTGACGTTCATTCTAGTTGAATGTAAAAAAATACATTCATTCTACTAGATTATCATAATTGCATAGTCATACAACAAATATCAAACTTTAGACCATTACTTAGACACCATTCTATCAGACTAATACTTATTCTTAATGTATTATTCTTAATATACATTACCAATACATTCTAATAGGATGAATTTAATATTCTAATAGAATACTAATTTTCCTACTACAAAAACTATCTTTACAACCTTTACGGAAATCATTCTAACAGATTGAAAAGTTGAAAACCATTTTTAAAACCTTTACAGACACCATTAAGGAGATACCATTCTAACATATCAAAAACATTATTAACAGACATTCAATTGTGCATGACCACAACAACACAACCATTTACATATTCTTATAGAATACTAAATTACAATAACCATATTTGACCACTTTACATCCACTATTCTAACAAAAAAAAACATCTAGACAAAATATAACACAAACATCCGGTTAGAATCATATAAAAACATTTTTTTTTCCTTCTTAAGTTAGCATCATAAACAAGAAATTAATTGATTGCATTACCTTTTAGTCTACCAAAATGCTATTAATTTCTAAATAGTGAAAAGCAAATAAATTGATTTCATTACCTTTTACTCTGTTACCTCGAGGCAAGTAGTGTGCACATTTCTTCCTAGAATAATTTCCTTTGTTTCCTCTTTCCTATTTATCGATTTTAAACCGTTTATGTGGGAAGCATCATCAACAATCGGTGGCAGATGATCATTGATCACAGTAGTCGAATCAAAATCCTCGAGGCAGTACCTTTTGATGGAGGCGGCGGATATGAGTTTGATGGGAAGTGGATGACTACTCGACGAATGTGGTTATGGGCAAGCGAAAAGGAGTTCTTGCATCTGCGATTATTGTATTATATAGACAAATCGATTGTTGTGCGTGAAAACCCAATTTGAGTTTGGGTGTGCAATTGGTTAATGTTTTTGGCGACACAGGGGAAGAAGTGGCGACGATCGATGGTTTTTATAGGGTTTAAAAACTGATTGCAATTTTATAGGGATTTGATTTGATTTTAATTTTGGAATTTATTTAATATACATGCAACATTACTAATTTACCCTTATTGATTTATTAAAAAATTTAATTTGTGCTAAATTCTGATTGGTCCATATGTGTACACAATACTTGTTGGAAACATTTGAACCTAACTATCTCTCTCTCTTTCTCTCTCTCTCTCTCTATATATATATATATATATATATATATATATATATATATATAAAATTTAAAATGTATTCATTGTCATCCACTTCGTCAGATACGTTAGCGTTGTGGGAATTGACATTTATCGGGGACGTTATGTAAACAACATTAGATCTACAACAAAATGAAGTCGGAAGTTTATGTTCATAAACTAGAAATCCTCCTTTACGGAGAAATCCTAAGGTCGATCACAACCATCTTGAATGACTACTTTAACGATGAAGCAACCTATGCTGACAAATCCAAACGTCAATTCCGGATGAGAAAGAATTATTCCTATGCATTGTTGAAGATACGAAGAGTCAATTTCAATATTTTCAATAGAAGTAGGATGCAAGAGGCAATAAAGGTTTCTCTCCAATTCAAAAATGTACAACAACAATTCGTCAACTAGCATTCGATATGTGATCAAACTCATGTGATGAGTATTTGAGGAAATTAGAGCAAACGACACAGGAATATCTATACATCTTTTCTAAAGGATAACATAACCTACCATTCATCGCTATTGAATTCTTCAATTGAGATCAAGGGTGACTCCCAACGCAAGTCTCAACCCCATTGTATCAACCGGGAACATAACTCCCATCCTGATATCCTAAGATTTACACTTTCATTCCATCTGAAATCCTCTGATTTTAAGGTGAACTTCCACTAAACTGAAATATAAAATCCTCAACCCACCATAGAGGTTGACAGACTCACACCTAGTCCCTCCATTAGACTCCGATTAATAGTCCAACTAATAAGAGCTAATCAAGTCTAACCACTACACGGATGCCAACCAATGACCGTAGAGTTATATCACTCTAGATACAACCCAATACCTTGCTCAAACCAACCCCACTGGATCTCACCCACACTACACAATCGAACGGGCCCCACATTTCCTCAAATCCAACAATCCTCATACTATTCAAGGAGTGGTCCTCCATTAATACTATCCACCTCGACCCAGACATGTGATGATCTTTCCGTAGTCCAACCAGCCAGTGACACAATGGCCTGTCTCATACTAGTGAATGATACGATCCCGCCGCAGACTTACAACACTTACACAACTGCCTATCCACCTGGTGAATGCTACAGCTACCCCGTAGTCTTACAACACTTCCATACGACCATGGACCCACCCATAGTCTTACCGTCCATCTATTATACCAACCATAACCATTGTGAGTTGAACCCTCATCTGACTATAACCATATAAAATGTTCAGGTTATGCTTCAAACCCCAAAGCCTTCATCATACAAGAACATGAAGAGAGGCTCTAACACAACCCTTAACCTAAATCCATCCACACACCAACCATGCATCACTACTGATGCACAATGAAACCTGAATATCCATTATTGTGGTGCAACCTTTAGACCAAACGATTTTCCCCCACTTAGATTCAATTGTGCTCTCCTAATCTACTAAAAGTTGATGGATTCCCAATCCATCTCACAACCTTACAATTCAAACTTGTCAACAACCAGGGAATACAAGAACTAGCATTCCATTACTAGACAACCTCAGCGATCAAACACATTCCAAAACCAAAATAACACTTCCTAAAATCTCAAAGAGCTCAATAATCCCAAATACCTTCCATAAAACAACTCCAAATCCTTAAGCCACTTCATCCCGTGCCATAGAACTATAACCCTTGACCGGAACGGATGTATCACTAATCCATCTATCCACTTATCGATAAATCAATGAACTCTATATATCTCTATCAAAGTCCATTTAAATTCTCTAGACAATCCAAGTATCCGAACAAACCCACACGATTAATTCGTTACCCACACTTTGGAGTGAAGATTCTCTTCTGCTCTTGCCCTATCAACTGACATCCCTCCTGAGCGACACAAGCGCTCCTGATCCCTGACTTCATTTTCCCAGATAGGGATAACTAGTTTCCATGAGATCTTTTACCAAAAGCTCCTGATGCGAGTACCACACTTGCCTTCTTGAAGACACGAGTTGGTAGATACTCATCCTACAATTGCGTTCGGAACAATCCTATATACCTATCGATCATGAAAAATTTTCACCAACTCGAGTTTCAATATTCCCATAAACCTGACGAGTACTGATCTTACACCCATGATAAAACCCATTCCTTATTTCCTAGAAACCATGAATGAAACGACCCAAAATACGACCCAAAATTTTTTGTTTAAATAATACTAAGGATATCAACCATTTATAATATATCATGAAATCGTACGTTATAAATCCCAAAAGTTATAATAGATGTGTCATGACAAAAGAACTGTATCAACACAACATAGTATCTGAAATAAACTCCCAGGACAAAAGCTGAAACTGTGGTGTATGCAATGTGTAACGACACATTTTTCACGTCCAAAAATTTCATTTTTCAATTAATATTTAGTAAAATCATTTGCAAATAAACATTGTCCGATCAAACCATTTCATAAACATATACTATATCTGAAAACCAAAACATGTGAACTATCAAAATATCAGAGTATGAATCCCAGAACAATCCCATGAATGCGGAAAAACAGTGTGCGTGTATGATGTGCCGCTACCGCGCCAGCTCCTTCCCCTTCGACGAAGAGGTACCTGAAACCAAAATTGTAAACTGTAAGCACGAAACTTAGTGAGTTCCCCCATCGTACCACATACCATACGATCATATAACATACATACTGCCAGACTATTCTGGGGTGCCTGACTACCTGGTGCGACCATTCTGGGGGTGCCGACTACCCGTGCGGCCATTCTGGGGTGCCGTCCTACCCGTGTCAAGCCATTCTGGGGTGCTGACTACCCATCGGTCCTAACAATCGATCCTCGGGGACTATTTCACCCCTACTGCTACTATCACATATATCATAAGATAAACATACTATCGGACATATCTGGGGTGTCCGAACTACCCTTCGGTCCTAACAACCGAACTTGGGGACTATTCCCCTCCTACTACCACTATCACATATAACATATGATGCTAGCATATAAACATATCATCGTATACTGTCAGACATATCTGGGGAGTCTGACCTACCCTTCGGTCCTAACAACCGAACTCTACTACTATCACATATAACATATCAGGTAGTAGCAAACCTAGATGATATCACAAAGACAATCATCTAACATACAACTCCTACTGGTGGGCCGACATTGTGGCCATAGACCCACCGCTACTGGAAGGTAACTCACCTCAAAGTAGCTGCTGATTCGAGCGGGAACTGACTGTCTACTGCTACTGCTGCTGTTCCAAAAGTCCTCCGGCTATAGTTCCCACAAAACATTCAGTCAAATACTGCTAGCTGTACTTAGGGTAAAATGACCATTTTACCCTTGACCAGGTCAAAGTACAAGTCAAAGTCAACTTCCAGTTGGCCCGACTCGCCGAGTTGGCTTGCCAACTCGTCGAGTCCCTACCCATTCGATTGTCCTCAATCCGACTCTACTCGTCGAGTTAGGCATTGACTCGACGAGTTCTCCTTTCAACTGATGACCACAAGTCCTTCATCCTACTCGCCGAGTTGCATGAACCACTCGCTGAGTTCATCTTCATCGGATGAACACTCTATGCTGAGACTCGTCGAGTCTGTTCTTGAGTTAAGAAGATTGCCTTGGACTCGCCGAGTCCCTCCATGGATGGGTTTGGTTTCCGACTCACTGAGTCCACCCGCGACTCACAACTCCACTCAGCAAACACGAAAAAGGGGAAAACTCGGGGACTTGCGGCTCGACTCACCGAGACCGATGAACGAATCGCCGAGTCGTTCACATGCAATTACTATATACTCGATTCTACTTGAATCTAGCTCATACTATACATAGATCTGGGCTCTTAGGGTAGGTTTTACACGTAAAGTTTCCAACTTTACGTGTATACATGCATAGGATGGGGATTTAAGGCTTAATAAAGGCTAAAATGCTAGATCTAGGACATTCAAGCACTTTACTCCCATAAAGGCCATGGATCTGAGCTTTTGGAGCTCAACCCTGCCTAGATCTAGAGGTTAATCAGTTCATTACAACCCCTAATCCACAACCAAGCTTGGAAATGGTTCAAGAAGGACTTTAATGGCGCCCTAAGGGACTTTAAGCATAAAAACAAAAGGAAACTGAGTTATACCACAATGAATCTCTGAAATATCACCAAGATATCGGGCCTCCTTCTTCTCCTCTTGATCTACTCTCCTTCTTCTCTCAAAATCTTCAAGAAATCACACCAAAACACTTCAATCACACAAGAAAAGGGGTTATGTCGATATAAGGAGCTCTAAGGGTGAAGGAGTCGGGCTTAGGGCGCACAAGGTTGCTTTAAATAAGGTGTAAACCCTTAAAATTAGGGTTTCATCCAGATAGCGGGGACTCGCCGAGTCGCCAACTTAAGTGTGCTCAATATCCCGGCTCTACTCGGCGAGTCGGGCCTACAACTCGCCGAGTCCAAGGCTGAAAATGTAACTTACTTAGATAGGTCATACGCACCAGGAACCAGGTGCTACAAATCTCCCCCACTTATTTTAGACTTCGTCCTCGAAGTCTGCTGCTCGATCCTAGAACAGCTCGAGGTAATGTTCTATCATTTCTTCCACCGGCTCCTAAGTCCACTCCGAACCCTTCCGGTGCCGCCATTGCACCTTCACTAATTCCACCCTATTGTTCCTCAGATCCTTTGACTTCCGGTCAAGGATTGCGACTGGGCGCTCAATGTAATTCAGGTTGTCATCATCCTAAATATCTTCTAACGGCACCACCGTCGAGTCATCCACTAGGCACTTCCGCAATTGGGAGACATGGAAGGTGCTGTGGATCTGACCGAGTTCGGATGGCAGATCCAACCTATATGCCACCTTGCCTACCCGGGCTACAATCCTGAACGGTCCAATGTATCTCAAATTGCCCCGTTTCCTGAATCGAATGATGCCCCTCCAAGGCGACACTTTCAGGAGAACCATATCCCCGACCTGGAACTCCAGGTCTGATCGGTGCTTGTCAGCGTAACTTTTCTGCCGATTCTGCGTAGACTGAAGCCTGCTCCGAACCTGCTGAATCCTCTCGGTCGTCTTGAGCACCACCTCTGTGCTCCCCATGACCTTCTGGCCAACTTCACCCCAACATATCGGGGTCCTGCACCTCTGTCCGTACAATATCTCGAATGGAGGATGGTCAATACTCGCATGGTAGCTGTTGTTGTACAAGAACTCAGCCAAGGGAAGATAGGTATCCCAGCTACCACTAAAGTCTAGCACGCACACCCTCAACATGTCCTCCAGAGTCTGGATGGTCCGCTCGCTCTGACCATCCGTCTGCGGGTGAAAGGCGGTGCTAAAATGCAGACGAGTGCCCAACTCATCGTGGAACTTCTTCCAAAACCTGGAAGTGAAACGCACATCTCTGTCTGATATCACTGACACCGGCACCCCGTGCCGCGTCACTATCTCCCTGATATAGATATCGGCCAACTTTTCGGCCGAGATACTCTCCTGGATCGGAATGAAATGGGCGCTCTTGGTCAATCGATCCATGATGACCCATATCGAATCTACTCCTCGCGCAGTCTTGGGAAGCTTTGTGATAAAATCCATCGTAATATCTTCCCATTTCCACAACGGGATGTCCAACGGCTGCATCTTGCCGTGCTGCCTATGATGCTCGGCCTTGACCTTTTTGCAGGTCAAGCACCGATCGACGTACCTGGCCACATCCCGCTTCATGCAGGGCCACCAATAGTCTAGACGAAGATCCCTATACATCTTTGTCGCCCCTGGATGAATGGAGAATCGGGATTTGTGCACCTCCTCCATCAAGATCTGGTGCACGCCTCCGTGATACGACACCCACACCCTACGGTGTAGTGTCAATAATCCTCGGCGATCATAATCGAAGGAGGTGACTTGACCCACTATCCGCTCGCTCTTCTGATGCTCCTCCTTCATAGCCTCCTGCTGAGTTTCCCGAATCTGCTCTAATAGTGGAGTCACCACCGTCATCCTCATACACACATCCCTGATCGGCTCCACCTTACGACTAAGTGCATCGGCCACCACATTGGCCTTTCCCGGGTGATAAAGGATCTCGCAATCATAATCCTTCACCCCGTCCAACCACCAACGCTGTCTCATGTTCAAATTCGGCTGATCCATGAGGTACCTCAAACTCTTGTGATCCGTGTAAATGGTACACCGAACCCCATAGAGGTAATGTCGCCAAATCTTGAGGGCAAAGACCACCACCCCCAAATCTAAATCATGCGTCGGGTAGTTCGCCTCGAAGTGTAGGCAATGAAATGCCCTCTTTGCATCAGTACCATGCCCAACCCCGAAATGGACGCGTCACAGTATACCACGAAGTCCTCCGTGCCCTCGGGCAGGGCTAAGATTGGCGCCTCGCACAATCTCTGGCTCAGAATCTCGAACACTGCCTGCTGCTCAGGCCCCCATCGAAAGACCACGGCTTTCTTAGTCAACCGTGTCAGGGGTACGAATATCTTGGAAAAGTCCTGAATGAATCTCCGATAGTAGCCCGCTATTCCTAGGAAACTCTGAATCTCGGATGGAGACTTCGGAATCTCCCATCTCATCACGGCCTCCACCTTGGCCGGGTCTACTGAAATCCCGTTCTGGTTTACGAGGTGCCCAAGAAACTGCACCTCGCGCAACCAAAACTCACATTTGGAGAACTTCGCGTACAAGCTCTCCCCCCTCAAGGTCTCCAGCACCTCCCGCAGGTGCTCCTCATGCTCCTCTTGTGTCTTGGAATAAACCAAGATATCATCAATAAACACTATTACTGACTGGTCTAACATCGGTCTACACACGCGGTTCATGAGATCCATGAACGCGGCAGGGGCATTGGTGAGCCCGAAGGGCATCACCACAAACTCGTAGTGGCCATAGCACGTCCGAAACGCAGTCTTCTGCGCATCCTCCTCCCTGACCCTCATTTGATGATATCCTGAACGCAAATCAATCTTGGAGAACCAAGATGCTCCCTGAAGCTGGTCAAAGAGATCATCAATCCTCGGGAGTGGGTAACGGTTCTTCACCGTTACCTTATTCAGCTCCCGATAATCTATACACATCCGATGTGACCCGTCCTTCTTCTTTACAAACAGAATCGGGGCTCCCCAGGGTGAACTGCTCTGTCTAATAAATCCCTTGTCTAGCAGCTCCTGCAGCTGCGTAGACAACTCCTGCATCTCGGGAGGAGCCAACCAATAGGGTGCCTTTGCTATCGGAGCCGCACTAGGGACTAGGTCGATCCTGAACTCCACCTGACGCTCCGGAGGTATCCCAGGCAGCTCCTCGGGGAATACGTCCGCAAACTCTTGAACTACAGGCACCTCGCCCACCGTCGCTCTACCCGCCTTTCGGGTATCCATAACATACGCGACATATCCCGCGCAACCCTGTTGAAGGTAGCTCCTAGCCCTCGCTGCTGAACATACTGTGGGTCCACGCTGTGGCCTCTCGCCATGGATCACCATCTCTCCTCCACCTGGGGTCCTGATCCGCACTAGCTGTTGTGCGCAATCTATCACCGCCCCATTAGGACTCAACCAATCCATGCCTATAATCACCTAGTTCCTACGTAACGGAATGGGAGCCAAATCCACCAAGTAGCGCTCCTCGAATAACCTCAGAACACAATCTCTGAACACTGCTGATGCCCGCATCGATCGATCATCGACAATCTCTACCTCTAAAGGGCAATCCAACATGCCTGAAGACTCAGTAAACTTCTTGCTAAGCGCAAGAGAAACAAACAATCGGGTGGCACCCGAGTCTAACAACACTTGAACAGGGATACCGTTCACATGGAACGATCCTAACGCATATACACAGAGCACATTTCAATAACATAACATCTTATAAATAAAATAGAGGGAAAGAATCATACCCGTCACCACATCGGGTGCGGCGCGTGCCTCCTCGGTAGTCAGCTGAAATGTCCGACTCCTCATCACTAGAGCCTCTGCCTTGCCCTGCCGGCCATCAGTGATCCGTAGGGTCGCTGGAGTTGGCGCCTTCACTGGCGTTGCTGCTGTCAACTGGGGGCAATTGGCCTTCTTGTGGCCCCTCTGGTTGTAGTGGAAACACATCAACTCAGACGTCTGTATCACAGATGCAGGGGCGGTACAATCCCTGTTGAAATGCCCCGTCTTGCCACACTTATAGCAGCCCGACGATCCCAGTCTACATGCCCCCTCATGAGGCCTGCCGCATTTCCGGCAGCGGCTCGGTCCTGACTGGCCTTTCGGCCTACCATCTGATCCCTTGGGCTTCTTCCCCGAAGCCCCTCCTGTTTGTCCCTCCTCTGTCTTCTTCTTCCGGATGTGCTCTAGATCTATCTCCATCTCCCTCGCCTTGGAAATCATAGAGTCCAAGGTGGGGCAAGCTGAAAAACTGACATGCTCCTGAATATCAGCTCGGAGCATGTCATGGTAGCGGGTCCTCCTCATATCCTCATCACCCGCATACTGGGGCACCAATAATGCCCTCTCCCGGAACTTGGCGGTGATCTCCACCACAGTCTCCGTCGTCTGTCTCATATCTAAGAACTCTCTGGCGATCTGCTGAAGCTCGACAGCCGGCACAAACTCTGCCCTGAACCTGGTCACGAAGTACGACCAGGTCATAGCCTCGACAGCTGAGGCTCCCAATGAGTCACCAACAGACTCCCACCAATCCCTAGCTCGATCTCGTAAACACCCTGCTGCAAACCTCACCTTCGACCCCTCAGGGCAGAAGCTAGTCAACTGTGCAGACTCAATATCTGCAATCTATCGCCTGGCAGCTATGGGGCCTTTCGCCCCGTGAAAATCCGGTGCACCACTGCCCTTGAAGTCCTTAAAGGACAGTGTGCGAGATCCCGACTGGCCAAATGCCATGTCACTCTTGAATGCCATGAGGCGATCCTCCATCAACTCGACTATCCCTTCCTTGATTGACCTGAAGATAATGGGGGTCGACTCAAGGATCCCCCTGGTGATCTCTGACGCGATGAACTTGCGTAGCCTCTCATCTACTGGCTCGGAACCTGATCCCGAACCCGATCCCTCTCCTGAACTGCCAACTGCTGGCCTTGAGCGTAGTACCACCATTCTGGAATACATAAATAACAACCGTTAGCGATACTGACACTTCTTGAGGGATCACATCTAATACAAGTTCCCTGGTCTTATCTTGGCCTTCCTTGATTCGGGTACGGATCCTCTGCTTTCAGTAGTACGGGCCCATACTACCTTCCACATCTATCCGTACCTTCTTCAAGGACTGCCTCGACTCCACCAGATCCCTTTCACTACTGCTGATCACTGCTATACTCATCCTAGGCTTTCCCTAGGGAAATCTCTGACTCCACCCTACCCGATCCTTAGCTGCTGAAGGCCTTCTTGTAATTCCAATTAGCCATTACCTGAATACCATCACATGTGATGAGGTTCAGATAATCCTTCGAGTAACAGACTCGTCCCTACAACGGTTAGACTCAAACAAGAGCTGTGCAATGGGGCCAAATCCAGCACTCTAAGATTATTCGGCCCAGATCACATGTGACTTGACGTATTCACCTAATGGCTAACTCCCATCACTCAGAGTCCCACGAAGCACAAGGAAAGCAGCATTCAGACAAAAGGAAACAATCTCAAGCAAATCCGCTCCCATAGAGAGGAACTGAACTAGCATACAGTGCTAAACTCATACTATCAGGCATAAGCTAAACAGGCTATCCTACTGCTGTCTACTCAATTCTAGCATGCAATTTTTTTTATACACTGAAGCACATAAAACATGCACATAAGGCATCACTCCTAGATCCTTAGTCCTATTCTAGCATGCTGTTCTACTGAAACTGATAAACATAACATAAGCTTGTATGGGTACTTTGGGGAATACTTACTTGAGCTCGGCCGGTCGCGCAAATCACACACTTTGTTCCTTCTTAAAACTCTTTAACCTTTTAGAAAACTTTTTCTTTTTCAAAATCTTTCAATCCCTCAATTTGAGTTCAAACACCCCCCGAAGGTGTGTCCGAATCCCTCAAACCAAGGCTCTGATACCAACTTGTAACGACCCATTTTTCACGTCCAAAAATTTCATTTTTCAATTAATATTTAGTAAAATCATTTGCAAATAAACATTGTCCGATCAAACCATTTCATAAACATATACTATGTCTGAAAACCAAAACATGTGAACTATCAAAATATCAGAGTATGAATCCCAGAACAATCCCATGAATGTGGAAAAACAGTGTGCGTGTATGATGTGCCGCTACCGCGCCAGCTCCTTCCCCTTCGACGAAGAGGTACCTGAAACCAAAACTATAAAAACTGTAAGCACGAAACTTAGTGAGTTCCCCCATCGTACCACATACCATACGATCACATAACATACATACTGCTAGGCTATTCTGGGGTGCCTGACTACCTGGTGCGGCCATTCTAGGGGTGCTGACTACCCGTGCGGCCATTCTGGGGTGCCGTCCTACCTGTGTCAAGCCATTCTGGGGTGCTGACTACCCATCGGTCCTAACAATCGATCCTCAGGGACTATTTCACCCCTACTGCTACTATCACATATATCATAAGATAAACATACTATCAGACATATCTGGGGTGTCCGAACTACCCTTCGGTCCTAACAACTGAACTTGGGGACTATTCCCCTCCTACTACCACTATCACATATAACATATCATGCCAGCATATAAACATATCATCACATACTGTCAGACATATCTGGGGAGTCTGACCTACCCTTCGGTCCTAACAACCGAACTCTACTACTATCACATATAACATATCAGGTAGTAGCAAACCTAGATGATATCACAAAGACAATCATCTAACATACAACTCCTACTGGTGGGCCGACATTGTGGCCATAGACCCACCGCTACTGGAAGGTAACTCACCTCAAAGTAGCTGCTGATTCGAGCGGGAACTGACTGTCTACTGCTGCTGCTGCTGGTCTGAAAGTCCTCCGGCTATAGTTCCCACAAAACATTCAGTCAAATACTGCTAGCTGTACTTAGGGTAAAATGACCATTTTACCCTTGACCAGGTCAAAGTACAAGTCAAAGTCAACTTCCAGTTGGCCCGACTCGCCGAGTTGGCTTGCCAACTCGTCGAGTCCCTACCCATTCGACTGTCCTCAATCCGACTCTACTCGTCGAGTTAGGCATTGACTCGACGAGTTCTCCTTTCAACTGATAACCACAAGTCCTTCATCCTACTCGCCGAGTTCATCTTCATCCGATGAGCACTCTATACTGAGACTCGTCGAGCTGTATTAACAACTCGCCGAGTCTGTTCTTGAGTTAAGAAGATTGCCTTGGACTCGCCGAGTCAGGGCATTGACTCGCCGAGTCCCTCCATGGATGGGTCTGGTTTCCGACTCACTGAGTCCACCCGCGACTCAGAACTCCACTCAGCAAACACGAAAAAGGGGAAAGCTCGGGGACTCACGGAT
The DNA here is from genome assembly GCF_051521515.1 of Lactuca serriola. Taxonomy (NCBI): domain Eukaryota; kingdom Viridiplantae; phylum Streptophyta; class Magnoliopsida; order Asterales; family Asteraceae; genus Lactuca; species Lactuca serriola. Next base: position 261,934,468 of record NC_136412.1, on the reverse strand, counting down.
CGACTCGCCGAGTCCAATGAATGACTCGCCGAGTCGTTCACATGCAATTACTATATACTCGATTCTGTTTGAATCCAGCTCATACTATACATAGATCTGGGCTCTTAGGGTAGGTTTTACACGTAAAGTTTCCAACTTTACGTGTATACATGCATAGGATGGGGATTTAAGGCTTAATAAAGGCTAAAATGGTAGATCTAGGACATTCAAGCACTTTACTCCCATAAAGGCCATGGATCTGAGCTTCTGGAGCTCAACCCTGCCTAGATCTAGAGGTTAATCAGCTCATTACAGCCCCTAATCCACAACCAAGCTTGGAAATGGTTCAAGAAGGACTTTAATGGTTCCCTAAGGGACTTTAAGCATAAAAACAGAAGGAAAATGAGTTATACCACAATGAATCTCTGAAATATCACCAAGATATCGGGCCTCCTTCTTCTCCTCTTGATCTACTCTCCTTCTTCTCTCAAAATCTTAAAGAAATCACACCAAAACACTTCAATCTCACAAGAAAAGGGGTTAGGTCGATATAAGGAGCTCTGAGGGTGAAGGAGTCAGGCTTGGGGCGCACAAGGTTGCTTTAAATAGGGTGCAAACCCTTGAAATTAGGGTTTCATCCATACAGCGGGGACTCGCCGAGTCGCTAACTTAAGCGTGCTCAATATCCCGGCTCTACTCGGCGAGTCGGGACTACAACTCGCCGAGTTCAAGGCTGAAAATGTAACTTACTTAGATAGGTCATATGTACCAGGAACCAGGTGCTACACAATGCCATCATCCCGAGCTCTTCCCTTTGCTTGCGGAAGTAACTGAAACCAAAACTGAAACTGTAAGCACAAAGCTTGGTGAGCTCCCCCAAACTACCACATACTATACAATAACATATATATATATATATATATATATATATATATATATATATATATATATATATATATATATATATATATATATATATATCACATACCGGGCCTTGCCCACTGCATCCGACCGAAGTCCGGAAACTGCATCAGACCAAAGTCCGGAACTAACCAAGGCCTTGCCCTCTGCATCGGACCGAAGTCCGGAACTGCATCGGACCGAAGTCCAGAAACTAACCAGGACGTTGCCCTCTGCATTAGACCGAAGTCTGGAAACTGCACCGGACCGAAGTCTGGAACTAACTGCATCGGACCGAAGTCAAGAACTGACTGCATCGGACCAAAGTCCGGAACTTCCTGAGCATAACATAGCATAAACATCTCAACTAGCATGAACACATATACTGCATACTACATCGGACTGAAGTCCGGAACACACAACACAAATAAATGCTTGAATCACAAAGACATCAAGCATTCTAACTACTGCATCGGACCGAGGTTCGGAACTTTTGCTAACTAAACGGGCCGACATTGTGGCCGCAGACCCGTTCCTACTGGAAAGAAAACTCACCTCGTAATGCTGGCTGCTGAGATGCTAACTCTAAAAGTGGTTGACCGTTGCTCCAGAACTTTCCGGCTACAAATCCCAAAAACACTAGATTAGCTACTTGCAAATACCCTCAGGGTAAGATGACTATTTTAACCCTGGTCAAAGCCAACTCCCTGGTCAGGGCGCAGACTCGCCGAGTCTCTCCTTTACTAACTCTGAATTTAACTCACCGAGTCCCTTTCCCACTCATTGACTCACCATGAACTCAGAGGTCGAAGAAAAACGGGGACTCGCGACTCGACTCGTCGAGTCCGAAGAACAACTCGCCGAGTCCGGTCGTGCAGATCCCATACAATTGAATTCCAAACCATTCCAGAGCATCTAACTTGTAGATCTGAGCCCCTGGAACCTTCTGAACACGTAAAGTTGCTAAATTTACGTGTAACTAAGAAGGAATGAAGCTATTTCACTCAAACACTACTTTTCTCAGGAAAACTCATCCGACTCGCCGAGTTGTATGAACAACTTGTCGAGTCTAAGGCAATCTTCAATGGACTCGCCGAGTTGTTCATCCAACTCGTCGAGTCCACGACTATCTTCATATGACTCGCCGAGTTGTTCATCCAACTCGTTGGCCCTTTATCGGATTGAGATCCGGGTTATCTGTTCAGTCGACAGTTTCGCGTGATCGTCCCGTCTCTACTCGACGAGTCGGGATACAGACTCGTCGAGTACCCCTTCGGAAATGAAAATACTTTATTTGAATTACATACCAGAAATGGGGCGTCACAATTGTCCCCCACTTATCTTAGATTTCGTCCTCGAAGTCTGCTGCTACTGCTGCTGAAAATAACTCTGGTAATGCTCCCTCATCTCCCCCTTGGACTACCACGTCCACTCTGAACCGTTTCAGTGCTGCCACTGCACCTTCACTAGCTAAACCACCTTGTTCCTCAAGGTCTTCATCTTCCGATCTAAGATCGCAACTGGTCTCTCGATATAATTCAGGATGCTATCAACCCGAATATCCTCCAAGGGTACAACTGCTGACTCATCCACCAAACACTTTCATAACTGAGAAACATGGAAAGTGTTGTGGATCTGGCTAAGCTTTGCCGAAAGATCCAACCGACAAGTAACCTGACCCACCCGGGCCAAAACCCTAAAAGGGCCAATGAACCTGGGACCTAGCTTGCCCCTCTTTTGAAACCTGATAACACCCTTCCATGGTGATACCTTCAGGAGGACCATATCGCCCACCTGAAACTCTAAGTTCGAACGCCTCCTGTCGGCGTAACTCTTCTGCCTACTCCGCATAGTCTGCAGTCTGCTACGCACCTGCTGGATCAACTCTGTGGTCTTGAGCACCACTTCAATGCTCCAATGACTCGCTGACCGACCTCGTCCCAATAAATCGGGGTCATGCACTTCCTTCCGTATAACATCTCGAAAGGAGGATGGTTAATGCTAGCGTGGTAACTGTTGTTATACGAAAATTCTGCTAGTGGAAGTTACGTATCCCGACTACCACGGAAGTCTAGAACACATGCCCAGAGCATGTCGTCGAGAGTCTGAATCGTCCTCTCGCTCTGCCTGTCCATCAGGGGGCGGAAGGCGGTGCTAAAATGAAGACGAGTCCCCATCTCGTCATGAAACCACTTCCAAAATCTGGAAGTAAAACGGACGTATCGGTCTGACACTACTGAAACAGGCACTCTGTGCCGTGCTACTACCTCGTGCACATAGATGTATGCTAGCTTCTCAGCCGATATGCTCTCCTAGATTGGTATAAAATGCGCGCTCTTGGTCAGCCGGTCTACTATGACACAAATCGAATCCACTCCCCGAGCGGTCCTGGGAAGCTTGGTGAAAAAATCCATGGTAATGTCCTCCCATTTCCATATGGGAATATCTAATGGCTGCATCTTGCCGTGGGGTCTCTGGTGCCCTGCCTTGACCTTCCTGCAGTTCAGGCATCTCTCCACATACCAGACGAAATCCCACTTCATGCAGGGCCACTAATAGTCGGGTCGAAGATCTCTGTAAATCTTCGTTGCCCCTGGGTGGATGGAAAATCGAGACTTATGAGCCTCGTTCATCAACACTTGTCGTACTCCGCCCCAGTACGGTTCCCAAACCCTACCATGAAGGGTCAACAATCCCCGACTGTCATAATCAAAGGAAGCTACTCGGCCCACGATTCTCTCACACTTCTACCTCTCCTCCTTGAGGCCCTCGACCTATGCCTCCCTGATCTGCTCCAACAATGGAGTAATCACTATCATCCTTAGGCATACATCCCTAATCGGGGCCATTTCCGCCTTGCGGCTCAGGGCGTTAGCCACTACGTTGGCCTTCCCCGGGTGATAAAGGATATCACAGTCGTAATCCTTCACCACATCTAACCACCGACGCTGCCTCGGCTGGTCCATGAGGTACCTCAGACTCTTGTGATCCGTGTAAATGGTGCAACGGACCCCATAGAGGTACTGTCTCCAAATCTTGAGGGCAAACACCACTGCCCCTAACTCCAAATCATGTGTCGGATAGTTAGCCTCGTGAGGCTTCAACTGTCTGGAGGCATAAGCTATCACATGCCCCCGCTGCATCAACACTGCCCCCATACCTATGATTGAGGCATCACAGTAGACTACAAAATCATCCACTCCCTTTGGCAGGGTAAGAATCGATGCCTCGCACAATTTTTGTCTGAGGGTGTCAAATGCTGCCTGCTGCTCAAGCCCCCAACGAAACACCATCGACTTCTTGGTTAGTTGGGTGAGTGGAACTACTATATTAGAGAAATCCTGAATGAATCTCCTGTAGTACCCTGCCAAACCTAGGAAGCTCTGAATCTCTGATGGAGACTTCGGGACCTCCCATTGCATTACGGCCTCTATCTTGGCCGGATCTACCAGTACACCTGTCTGGTTGACGAGGTGGCCAAGGAACTGCACCTCGCGCAACCAGAACTCGCACTTGGAGAATTTCGCAAAAAGTTTCTCCCTATTCAAGACCTCTAGCACCTCCCTCAGGTGCTCCCCGTGCTGCTCCTGAGTCTTGGAATAAACCAAGATGTCATCGATGAATACAATCACATACCGATCCAAGATCGCCTGCACACGCGGTTCATGAGGTCCATGAACGCGGCTAGAGCGTTGGTGAGCCCAAACGGAATCACCAGAAATTCATAATGACCATAACGGGTCCTAAAAGCTGTCTTCTGAACATCCTCACCGCTGACCCGCATCTGATGATAACCGGAGCATAGATCACTCTTGGAAAACCAAGATGCTCCCTGAAGCTGATCGAACAAGTCATCTATCCTCGGGAGTAGGTAACGGTTCTTCACCATTACCTTGTTCACTACCGGTAGTCTATGCACATACGGTGCGACCCATCCTTCATCTTCAGAAACAAAATCGGGGCTCCCCATGGCAAATTACTTGGTCTAATGAAACCCTTGTCTAGTAGCTCCTGCAGCTGCGTAGACAACTCCTGCATCTCTGGAGGAGCCAACCGATACGGTGCCTTGGCTATCGGAGCCGCACCAGGAACCAGGTCAATCATGAACTCAACTTGTCTCTCTGGAGGTATCCCAGGCAATTCCTATGGGAATACGTCCGGGTACTCTCGCACCACTGCTACATCATCTACTGTCATCGTACACTTATCCCGGGTATCCATCACATATGCGACATAACCTGCGCAACCCTGCTGGAAGTAGCGCTTCGCTGTCGCTACTAAACAAAGAATCGGTCCACGCTATGGCCTCTTGCCATGAATCTCTAACTCTCCTCCGCTGGGAGTGCGAACCCTCACTAGCTGCAACTCGCAATCAATCACCGTCCCATTGGGGCTCAGCCAATCCATGCCTACTACAATCTTGTTCCCTCGCAAAGGAATACGGACTAGGTCCACCGAAAACTACTCATCGAATAACTACAACGAGCATGCCTTATGCACCCTCGCAACCCTGACGGTCCTATCATCGGCTATCTCCACCTCGAGTGGACAATCCAGCTCCCCAGGAGCTTTGCTAAACCTCTTGCTAAGCGCGAGAGACAAACAATCGTGTTGCCACCGAATCAAATAACACTGTAGCTGAAATGTCTTTCACTAAGAACGACCCTATACATAAACAAATAACATTAGAAACGATCAATAATAAATGCAGAGATAAAAGGAAAATACGTACCTGTCACCATGTCAGGAGTCGCTCGCGCCTCCTCTGCTGTCATCTGAAAAGCTTTACTCTTCGCCGCTGGCGCCTCGGCCCGGCCCTGACGACCGTCCGTAATCCTCAATGTAGTAGGGGCAGGTGGCGACACCTTCCCTGCTGCTGCTAAGCTCGGGTACTAGGACTTTTTATGTCCACTCTGATTGCAATGGAAGCAAATCAGATCTGATGCTGCGATGGCGGTGGTAGAAACTGTACAATCTCTGCTCATATGCCCAGTCCGTCCGCACTTGTAGCAGTCGGAACTCCCTGCCTTGCACGCCCCATCGTGCAATCTCCCACACTTGCCACACCGACTGTGGCTCTGCTGACCTCTGGACCTATCATCCAAAACCTTGGGCTTCTTGACCGAACTCCCTGTACCCGAAGCCGCCTCCGGCTTCCTCTTCTTCTCCATCTCAAGATCAATCTCTCTCTCAAGCCCTCACAATCATATCATCCAGCGTCTTATAGCTGGATCGGCTCACAAACTGGCGGATATCACTCCGCAGCATCTCATGGTAACGGGCCTTCTTCATTTCGTCGTCAGCTGCGTACTGAGCAACAAGAAGAGCCCTCTCCTTGAACTTGGCGGTAATCTCCGCCACTGTCTCTGTAGTCTGAGTAAGGTCCTGAAACTCTCTGGCTAACTGTTGCACCTCAATAACCGGTGTGAACACGGCTCTGAACCTGGTTGTAAAATTAGCCCAAGTCATAGTATCAAGTTTTGTGTCATCCCCGATACCATGCCCAACCTCCTCCCACTAGTCACGTGCCCTGTCCTTCAGGAGACAGGATGCTAATCTGACCTTGTCCCCCTTGGGACATTTTCTAGTGCGGAACGCGTTGGCAACATCTGCCAACAATCTAATACTTGCAATGGGGTCCCGCGCCCCATGGTAGTTTGGAGCTCGACAAGCCCGGAACTCCCTGAAGGTGAGTGTGCGTGACCCCATCATTGCCGCCATCTCAGCACGAAATGTGCTCAACTTCTCATCCATCAACTCCAAGATACCCTCCTTGATCGAACCGAAGATCACAGTAGTCTGCTCAAGTATGATACGGGTAACCCCTGAAGTGAAAAACTCCCTAGTCTGCTCATCTAATTGCTCGGCCCCCGAGCCTGATCTTGCTCTCTCCCCGGCACCTGAGCCGCCGACTTCTTTCCTAGGGCGTAAAACCACCATTCTGAAAACACATCATGATAAATGTCAAAAACACTGATATATCTCGAGGGATCGCTACTACTACAGGTTTCCTGGTTTCACCTTGGCCTTCCTTGATTCAAGTACAGATCCTTTGCTTCCAGTAATATGGGCCCCTACTACTTTCCACATCTATCCGTACTTTCCTCAAGAACCGCCTCGACTCCACCAAGTCACTACTACTGCTACTGATCTATGCTATTCTCATCCTAGGCTTGCCCTAGGGGAAATCTCTAACTCAACAAAACCAGTCCTCAGCTGTTGAAGGCCTCCTTGTGATGCCAATTAGTCATCACCTGAATACCATCACATGTGACGAGGCTCAAATAATCCTTCGCGTAAAAGACTCATTCCTACAACGGTTGGACTCAAAGAAGAGCTGCGTAGTAGGGCCAAATCCAGCACTCTGAGATTATTCAACCCTGATCTCATGTGATGTGTCGTATTCACCTAATGGCTAACTCCCATCACTCAGAGTCCCACAAAGCACAAAGCAAGCAGAATTCGGACACAGGGAACTAATCAAGCAACTCTATTCTCATAACAAGAAACTGTACTAGCATACAATGCTAAGCTCGTACTGTCAGGCATAACCTAAACAGGCTATGCTACTGCTGTCTACTCAATACTAGCATGCAATTCTCATAAAGCTGAAACACATATAGCAGGCATATAATGCATCCTCCTAGATCCTTAGTCCTATTCTAGCATGTTGTTCTACTGAAACTAAAACTGATAATCATAACATAAGCTCGTATAGGTAACCTGGGAGTACTTACTTGAGCTCGGCTGATTGCATGCACCCCACCATTTTCTTGTTTTCAAAACTCTTTTCTTTTTAAGTCTCTTTCTCAAAAATTCTTTTGGAAATATTTTTCTTTCAAAAATCTTTTTACGATTTCCTTAGTTTGAGTTCAGTCACACCCGTAAGTGTGCCTGAATCCCTCAAACCAAGGCTCTGATACCAACTTGAAACGATCCAAAATACGACCCAAAATTTTTTGTTTAAATAATACTAAGGATATCAACCGTTTATAATATATCATGAAATCGTACGTCATAAATCCCAAAAGTTATAATAGATGTGTCATGACAAAAGAATTGTATCAACATAACATAGCATCTGAAATAAACTCCCAAGACAAAAGCTGAAACTGTGGTGTGTGCAATGCCATCATCCTGAGCACTTCCCTTTGCTTGCGGAAGTACCTGAAACCAAAACTGAAACTGTAAGCATAAAGCTTGGTGAGATCCTCCAAACTACCACATACTATATAATAACATATATAGCAAATTCTGGGCCTTGCCCACTGCATCGGACCGAAGTCCGGAAACTGCATCGGACCGAAGTTCGGAACTAACCAAGGCCTTGCCCTCTGCATCGGACCGAAGTACGAAAATGCATCGGACCAAAGTACGGAACTGCATCGGACCGAAGTCCGGAAACTAACCAGGGCCTTGCCCTCTGCATCGGATCGAAGTCCGGAAACTGCATCGGACCGAAGTCCGGAACTAACTGCATCGTACCGAAGTCCAGAACTGACTGCATCGGACCGAAGTCCGGAACTGCCTGACCATAACATAGCATAAACATCTGAACTAGTAGGAGCACATATACTGCATACTACATCGGACCGAAGTCCGGAACACACAACACAAATAGATGCTTGAATCACAAAGACATCAAGCATTCTAACTGCTGCATCGGACCAAGGTCCGGAACTTCTGCTAACTAAACGGTCCAACATTGTGGCCGTAGACCTGTTCCTACTGGAAGGAAAACTCACCTCGTAATGCTGGCTGCTGAGATGCTAACTCTAAAAGTGGCTGACCGCTGCTCCGGAACTTTCCGACTACAAATCCCAAAAACACCAGATTAGCTACTTGCAAACACCCTCAGGGTAAGATGACTATTTTACCCCTGGTCAAAGACAACTCCCTGGTCAAAGTCAACTTCCAGTTGACCGGACTCGTCGAGTCAGGGTGCAGACTCACCGAGTCTCTCCTTTACTAACTCTGAATTTAACTCACCGGGTCCCTTTCCCACTCATTGACTCACCCTGAACTCACAGGTCGAAGAAAAACAGGGACTTGCGACTCGACTCGTCGAGTCTGAAGAACAACTCGCCGAGTCCGGTCGTGCAGATCCCATACAATTTAATTCCAAACCATTCCAGAGCATCTAACTTGTAGATCCGAGCCCTTGGAACCATCTGAACATGTAAAGTTGCTAACTTTATGTGTAACTAAGAAGGAATGAAGCTATTTCACTCAAACACTACTTTTCTCAGGAAAACTCATCCGACTTGTCGAGTTGTATAAACAACTCGTCGAGTCTAAGGCAATCTTCAACGGACTCACCGAGTTGTTCATCCAACTCGTCGAGTCCACGACTATCTTCATATAACTCGCCGAGTCCATTCAGTCCCTTTTCCATACAGACATGATTTGAGCCATGCAACAGCTCCAAATTATAGATCCAAGCTTCTAGGGCATGCTTATCACGTAAAGTTGCAAACTTTACGTGCATGCATGGCTTTAAAGGCTTCAAATGCCAACCCTATGCTCTTAATGGGGTTCCAAGCTCAAGAGGGACCTCAATCACGGCCATAACTGAAACTTTACACTTCTAGAATGCAATGAGAGTCCAAATCTGAAGTTTTCATCCAAGGAGAGTCCATATCTCAAGTTTTGAATCATAAAATGCTCCGAAGAAGGCATAACAAAGATAAAGGAGGTTATAATGGAGGAATGCACAAGGTCATAACTTCATTACCTTAATGAAGAACAGATGTAAGCTCACTCCTGGATCTTCCTTCGCTTCTATGGACCTTCTTTCCTTCCCAAAGCTTCCAAGCTATCACAAGCACACTCAAACTCAACAATAGGGATAGGGTTTACAGGGGAAATGTTCTGAGAGTGATAGAGGCGAGGTTGGGGGCGCATAAGTGTGTTTAAATAGGGTGTAAACCCTTAAAATTAGGGCTTCATGCAGACAGGCGGACTCGCCGAGTCTAGCGTATGGACTCGTCGAGTAACCAGCTCAAAACGCGTGATCTCCCCGTCTCTACTCGACGAGTCGGGCTACAAACTCGTCGAGTAACCCTTCAGAAATGAAAATACTTTATTTGAATTACATACCAGAAATGGGGAGTTACAATGAAGAACCTTTACATATCATGCATTGAAACTCGATATGCCTAACTTATGGAGTCCTTGAATTCTTACTGATACCACTAAAGATTAGACCGGATGCTGGTCTCCTAATCGGGATACTCAATCCTCTCTTAAACACGACTCACGGTATGAAAAATGGCATAAGAAGATTCTCAAGATCATCATGAAGAAAACTCAATTTATAAGTGGAGACTTAGATAGACCATCCATAACATCTCACACACAAACATATAATCATAATCACATTTAATAAGAGCATGTAGGAAGGAATACGACTCATGCCTACGATGTCAACTGGTAGATCTCGAATCCCCTTGACTTGGGACTGCAATGCTTGACTCGACACCATAGAAACCTCTACTCTGCCCTCGCAGCCATTAGTAATCCTCAGAGTGGCTGGAGCAGGTGCCTTCAATGCTCCTCTCATCAACTATGGACAACCGGCCTTCTTCTGGCCCACTTGGTTATAGTGAAAACAAAACGAGCTCGTCCCCTGGGGACAATCTCTGTTGACATGATCAATCTTGCCATGCTTGTAGCAACCCATACCTCTAGACTGAAAAAACCCATCGTGCTGTTTCCCGCACATGCTGCACTAACTTCAGCCCTGTTGGCCCCTCGCTTGCTGATCCTAAGTCATGGGTCTTTTCGCCTAGCCCACTTCTTTCTGAACTTGCTCTTTCTTCATCTTCCCGAGGTGCTCCAACTCAATCTCCTGCTCACGGGCTCTAGTAATCACACCATTCAGAGTCTTGCACCCTGACATGATCACAAACTCCCTTGCTAATGGCTCACTACGATAGCTGGTGCAACCTCTACCCCACACCAGGTCACAAAATCTTCCGAAGACATAGCCTCCAACTCTGTAAGTGTAATAGATTGTGCAATCAATTCCCAAAAACTCCTTGTCACATGATGCTAGAGATCCAAGGCAAAATGAACCTTATCCCCTATGAGATAGGGACTAGTTCTGAAGAAAACTTCCATCGCCTTAAACCAATGTGAACGCAGAACCCTAGCAGTCCTCCTAGAATCCCTAGGGGGCTAATATATAGTTGTGTCGGTGGATGACGTGAAGGACTCATATATCCCCTCGCCAACTGGCTCATCACCAGAGCCTACACCTAATCCTCAACCAAAACCTGGACCTTCTCCATGCGTGCTCATCACCATTTTGAAAAGCAATCATACACATGATCAAAATATACCCAAATAATCCTCATCCCACTGGCTTCCTAGATTCTCCGTGACTCTCCTCGAGTCGAATATGGATCATGTGCTTTCAGCAGTATGGGACCACTACTACCTTCCACACCCATCCATACTTTCCTCAAGAATCATCTCGAAATCATCCAAGTCACCTTCTCAAACTGATACTCCAAATACCTACTAAGTAGCTCAACCAACCCGCTAAAACACTTCATAGGCTTTCCTAGGTTCTGGACCTCACTATGCCACAAGCTGCTGAAGAACTCCCATTAATGTCAACTAACTACTTCATGAATACAATCACATGCATCAAATATTAGATAATCCTTCAAGTAAAAGTCTCATCCCTACAATGATTAGACTCATACGAGAGCTGCATTATATGGCCAAATCAATCACTCTGAGATTATTTAATCCATGAAACATGTGACTTAACATATTCACTCAATAGTTAACTCACACCATCAAGAGTTCCACAAGGCACAAAGCAAGCAACATTCATGCAGTAAGACTCCAAGCTATAGACCAATCAAGGGACTTCTCATGCTCACTAGCTACCAACGTCTTCGTTGTACTAACATACTTCTTAGGTTCTCCTAGGATTCCTCACCCCAACCTACCATCATTTGATGAAGATCCCATACTAATGTCAGACAACTACTTCATTAATATAATTCCATGCAACACAGCTTAGATAATCCTCTGACTAAAATACTCAACCCTACAACGATTAGACTCACACGAGAGCTGTGCCATAAGGCTAAATCAATGGGTATGAGATTATTTAACCTATGCAACATGCAACTTAGCATATTCATGAAATAATTAGCTCACATCAGTGTAAGTCCTACAATGCATGAAGCAAGCAACATCCAGGCATCGAAAAGTCTAACCAACATACCAACTAATCAAGCCATTCTATCCAATCATCTGAAATCCATACTAGCATGCAATTCAAAGCTCAAACAACAGACATACAAAGGAATCTATCCCAACATGAATTCATGAGCGACACCTTAGCCTTAATCTAGCATGCAGATCTCATAACATATAACATAACAATCATGTATGGGTATTCTGGGAATCACTTACCTGATTGCATGCATCACACCTCTTTCTTTTATTAAAAAATCTTTTAATAAAACATTTCTTTTTATGTAAAATCTACCAAACCCTCAGTTTGAGTCCAGACACTCCCGAGAGTGTGCCCGAATCCCTCAAACCAAGGCTCAGATACCAACTTGTAACGTCCCAAATTTACAAAGTAAAATTTTCATTTTTTGTTCACCCGTAAACACCATTTAATCATTTCAATCATTCAAATGTATAATAGAGAAAAAATAGTTATCATAGTACAATTTACTAAAATCATATAGTGCGGAAACATGGGTGGATGTGTTGCGATCAAGTCGGGCCCTTCCCCCTTGAACAAGGAATCGTGAAACACATTTTAAACATAAATTGTAAGCGCGAAGCTTATCGAGTTCCCAAAAATACCGCAAACCATACATATCTGCCAACTCAAGGTTGTGTCGAGTCTATTTCACCCCCAAGTCTATTTCACCTCCCGATTCTATTTCAACTCATATGTCATCACAAGGTTGTAACATCCCAAAATTCAGGAACATCTCTTAAACCCTTCTTCTCTTCCGAGTTGTCAAGATAACCCTTAAAAGTGAACCAAGGAAATCGAGTACGTTGGGCGTACTAAGTAGTACGCTGTGCATACTCAAGGGCATGTTTTGGATGCGGACTCCTCCTGGTACGTTGGGCGTACCTTGAGCTACGTCGGGCGTAGCGGGTCCAGACTCAAAACCCTAATTTAGACTTGAGCCCTATATAAGGAAGGCTATGGCCTTATCCTCAGCCACCGTTTCGTAGAGAGGAACCCTAAGAGAGAATATTCATCGTTCCATAGTGATGTATGAGTGTTCTGAGCTAGAAAAAGCCTTTGTATGATGGAGAAGAAGAAGAGAAGGTATTTATGGAGGCTAGAAGATGGAGTACAAGTCTGGATCTGAGTTCTTCAGAGGGTGGAGCTTCTTCTAGAGGTAAAAATCTCAGAGCTTTCCTTATCATGTTTGTATTGTGCTGGATGGACCAACTTTTAGGATTTTTGGTCCCAAGATGGAGGCTTTATGAGCAAATGGCCTCCATAAGCTAGAATCTGCCTTATTTCAGTGTATTATGAGTTGTAAGTTTGTAAAAAATCTAGTCTTGGTTGTTAATATTAAGACAAGCTTGAGTTAAGGACTTAATGAGGAAAGAGGTTAAGAGTTTGGAGAGGTTGGTGGTCTTTATAGCCATGAAAAGGCTTAAAGGTTCCGACTTTATGGCTTATAAGGCAGAAGAGAGCCTAGATCTGTGATATGAGCCCATGTCTTAATCTATTCAGACCAAAAATAGAGAAAGAATAAGTCTGGGGCTTATGCTGGGCGTAAGTCTCATAACACGCGGCGTAGTAGGTTGAGGTCCCGATCAGTTCCAGGTGCGTTTGAGTACGCTGAGCATACCAAGGTGGTACGCCCCGCGTAACTCCTTCTGTGGGTTTTTAAGTTATGTTTTGGGCCTCGAGTGTTGGGCCTGGAGTTCGAGCTTCATGCAATAGAGACTCGGACCAGAGAAGTGTTTATATGTGCTTTGGGGCCATTGAGTTGGGGTTACCTTTTTGTTCGGGTTTTGGGCCGTGTGAGGGCCCATTTATTGTTGTGCCTTGGTGGGACCAATAGGTTTAGGGCATTAATAGGCTGGTAGATGGCTGTCTTTAGACCTAAATAAGTGAGAGGTTGGACTTAGCTCCTAATTGAGATAATTGTGGGTTTGGCACAGAGTTAGAGGCCGGTGCGTGACAACAGTATTTATAGGAGCGGTTCTTCATCCGAGGTGAGTCTTCTCACTATACTATACCTGGAAGGTTACCTATGTGTGACCTAAAGGTATTATATGCTATGAGATATATGTGCTATATGTTGATGTATGATATGTATGTGTTATGGATGTTATGTATGATAAGGACCGGAAGGTCAAGGTAATATGGACCGGAAGGTCAAGAGGTTACGGACCGGAAGGTCGATACGGCTAGGACTGGAAGGTCTATCGGGATTCGGGATGGAAGTCCCCTGAGACACTTGGACCGGAGGGTCCCATAGAGTTATGGCCTGGAAGGAGTATGTGTTGGATGTGGTATATTGGGGAAGTCACTAAGCATTTATGCTTACAGTTGTTGTATTATGTGTTTCAGGTACTAGCGAGGATCGCGGGAAGGCGCCGTTATGATATGTACACACTGATGAAGATTCATGTACTTGAGATTCTGGGATATGTTTTGTAATGATAGCATTGGATATATTATGTTACCTTGTAAATAAAAGTATGATTTAAAAATGAAAAATTGTTTTGAAAATTTACGTCGTTACAAGTTGGTATCAGAGCCTTGGTTTGAGGGATTCGGGTTCACCTTCGGATGTTTCTGAACTCAAAATGAGGATTTAAGAAAGTTTTTTGTAAAATAAACAATTTTTCTAAGAGAGTAAAAGATTTTGAGAAAAGCAGAACGGATCAGTGTGTACAATCAGCCAACGCTCGGACGGTGATTTCCCAAAATACCCTTACATTATGTGCTATGAGATATGTTGTGATGTGTTATGCATGCTAGAGTAGGCTAGGTATTCATATTAGGACTAGAGTGGCCTAATTTGTGATGCCTTAGCCTAGGGAGATTTCTGCTGCTATTAGATACTTGAGAGTGAGTAGGTAGCAGTGAGGGGTTTTTGAGAGGTCTACCGAAGGGTAGCCTATGCTTAGCAAGATGTAGAGTACTTGTGATACTTGAGAATGAATGCTGATGCGGTGTGGAAGGTAGTATTGGGCCCGTACTACCGAAAACACCGGATCAGTGCGCAATCCAAGTAAGAATCCTTAGGGTACTAAGGAACAAGTAGGGTTGAGTTATTGAGTGCGAGTACACTCGAGTGAGTCTATGATATTTTTATGTTGTAATTCGGAGACATCATGGTTGAGACACGCCACAGACCAAAGACCAGTGACGAGGAGCTTTGTCAGATGATCCACAACGAGGGGGGTGACTCGATGTTGTTCTGGGAGTTCAGCAACATGAAGCTCCTAGAGTTTGATGGGACGCAGGAACAGATTGCTGCGATGAGATGGATTTTTGATATCGAGGGATGCTTCTACACTTGTTCGTGTCCGGAGCATCGGAGGGTTCGGTTTGCACTAAACCAGTTTCGCTTGGGGGCGAAGGACTGGTGGAAGTTCGTGGTGGCGAACTTCACTCTTATAGATATTTCGTAGGTAACTTGGGAGAGGTTCGCCACCATGTTCAGAGACGAGTATGTTCCCGTGGTGGAGCGGGAATGATTGGCACCATAATTCTTGTCCCTCAAGTGAGGGACAGAGTCCGTGACTGTGATTACATGAATGTTTCATGAGAGGGCGTTGTGTTGCCCTGAGCACGCGTCGTCTGAGCAGGCACGCATGAGCCAATATTTGAGCATTGAGAAGTGATGTCATGGTTTGAGTACCATGATAAGTAACAGATTGAGAAGTGATGCCATGGGTCGAGTCCCATGAGTTGTAGCAGGTCGAGAGTTGATGTCATGATTTGAGTGCCATGATTTGAGATGGATTGAGAGGAGGGAACATGGTATAGGTACCATGATTCATAATAGATCGAGAGGTGGCCACTCGGTTGAGTATCATGTTAGGTGGCGGATAGTGTTTCTGGCTTTTTACCGGTTATTCCGTGGGGATTGTCTAGACTGAGATCAAAGGTGAATGAGTTTGGGGCCAGAAGGCCATGATGAACAAGTTTAGTGGAGCATCCCTTGAAAAGGGAAAATCGAGTGAGCTCCAAGGGTTGTGGGTGATATGCCAGTTGGAGTCGCAAGACTCGGGGATGAGTAGGAATGGTGCGTTATGGGAGAATACGGCCTAGGCTAGGTGACCGGCCGATAGTGGAAAGGTCACTTTCTGTGACCCGAGTGGTGCAATTTCCGTTTCCTGTGGGATTGCACAGATGGTGATCTTCAACCAGAATATATGGAAGTAGGTCTACCGTAAGGTAAAGATATAGCTTGAATAGGTCGTCAGTGGAGGGCTGAGATAGTCAAGGACCAGGGTACACCCTATTTGAGTATAGTAGGGCATGTGTTAGCTACAGCGTCAGTCGATCAAGAGGAGTATAACAGAGCGGTGGCCCTTATTGACTGTGATGGGTATTAAAAGTGGAAGTATGGTTTCTGCTCTTATGATAAGTGACGTGATGGAACACTGGTTGAGGAGTCGATGATGAGAACTGCGGTAGATCATTGCTTTCAGCCTAAAAGTCTGGGTAATACTTAACAGTTGGGGGGGGGGGGTCCGGTGATGGAATGGTGTGAGATCCTAAATGACTAGGGACCGTCATGGTGGGAAGTTCTGAGGATTTCATCTGAGTTTCAGGGCATTTGAAGTTGCTCGATCTCTATCAGGAGATCATCAAGCGTTTCATAGCACCTTCCAAGAGTAGGTGCGATGATTTCTGGTGGGAAGAGTCTGTGTGATAGATTGCTGGTGTACCGAATGGGGATGGTTCGAACCCTAAGTGGGGGAGAACGGAGTATTGTATTGAGGGATCAGGGATTCGATCGAGAATGGTTAGAGACTTGGATATAGAGACCGACAATGCAAATTCATCGAGACCAGGGTTGTTGGTGATTGAGACGAGGTGCAGAGTGAGATAATGCATGTGTTATGTTTGAAAAGGGTAAGTGCCTCCACGGCAAGTGGTCGTTGATTAGAAACCTTGGGGTGAACGGGAATTCTTCAAGGTCTTAATGGTGAATTCGAGGTGGTTGGCTCGTAGGGTGAGTACAACAGTTGAGAAACTCTGGTTCAAATATGGGGCTGTTATTCAGCTTAGGAAGGGTAGAAGTTGATTAGACAACCAATTCCAGGTTGTGGAACAGGAAAATCAGTGGATGAGAAGAGTCGTCGTGAGGCTCTATGTGGTGTATCGAGGTATCCAAATTTAATGCATTGGATTTCGGATAAGTTTGAGTCTTGAGTGGAGATGGCAATTTGTGGGTCAAGCATCGATGGTTCCAGTGAGATCCCTTTCGGTTAATGGCAGTAAGTGAGGTTATCCAAGTATTTGGACTATCGCAGGGAAGGGTGTTTTGTGACAATTGCCGCCAGGTATAGAGGTGCATAATTTAGGTAAGTCCATAAACCTACCTATGATTGATCAACGGATCACTAGTTAGAGGTTGTTGTGATGCTACGGGAAGTCGCAGTACTCACTAGTAAGAGGTTGATGTGATGCTACGGGAAGCCGTAGTACTCACTAGTCAGAGGTTGATGTGATGCTACGGGAAGCCGTAGTACTCACTAGTCAGAGGTTGTTGTGATGCTACGGGAAGCCGTAGTACTCACTAATCAGAGGTTGTTGTGATGCTACGGGAAGCCGTAGTACTCACTAGTCAGAGGTTGTTGTGATGCTACGGGAAGCCGTAATACTCACTAGTCAGAGGTTGTTGTGATGCTACGGGAAGCCGTAATACTCACTAGTCAGAGGTTGTTGTGATGCTACGGGAAGCTGTAGTACTCACTAGTTAGAGGCGTGGTAATACTGCGGGAAGCTGCAGTACTCACCGGTCAGTGAGAGGTTGTGGTGATACTGCGGGAAGCTGTAGTACTCACCATTCAGTAAGAGGTGGATGTGATGCCACGGGATGGCATAGCACACACCAGTCAGCGAGAAGTTGTTATGGTAAGGTACTCCTTGATCAGAGCAGAGCGTAGAAGAGTTTTAGGCATGGGGTGGCCCTACATTATGAGTCTTTGGGAACCTGGTGGTCGGACCAGGGGCGAGACCGGGGTCTCCTCACTAATGGGGAATCATTATGTTCTGAGTAAGGTGTGGTCATCGCAATCCGAAAGAATGGGATAAGTGAGGTTTGCATGGGTTACGGGGAATGAGATCTGAGTTGAGTGCTCCGTCGGGACGAGTGGTTCCAACTCTAGGTTGGACCAAACTCTTGAGTTTGAGTTTGGCTCTGGTGGTGCGTTGGATAGAGGAGATGAGATTCTGGATTCAGAGGTGGGTTCCATGTTGAGGAGTATTGTTTTTCATCTGATGTCTTAGACCTGTATGGGTCAGTACTAGGGTACGGGATGTAACGCAAGTTGCATGGAATCGATGAGTAACAGATGACAGAGGTCGGGGTTGAGTCGATCCCTAGTTGGGAGGGTAGCATTCGCTTAGGGTAAGCGAACTTCGTTACTTGAGTGTCACATTGGGCCGATGTGGTTATAGTAAAAAGGAAACCATGGAGATGGTGGGGATAACGCAGCCGATTGACGAATTTGTCTTGTGAGGATCAGAGGAGCAGGAGTTGTCAGGGTTTGATGCTCAAGGAGTGAATATCATGATGATAGCGATGGGCAGTCTGGTGGCGGGCCAGGCCACTAGAGTTTTTCCGATTGTAGGAAGGTCTGAAAGGGTACTATAGCGACAGAGGGGCCGGTTTTGTTCCAAACTTGGAGTTCCTGGTCGGAACCAGGTATTCATGGAGAAAGATATCGTTTTGGTGTGGGAACCTCTCAATGGTGCCTTTCGAGTGGTTTTTTTTGTTTGTTTTTTTTAATCTATATGGTTCGAGGAGCGATTTCGGGGGCGAAATCTATTTCAAGTGGGGGAGAATTGTAACATCCCGAAATTCAGGAAAATCTCTTAAACCTTTCTTCTCTTCCGAGTTATCAAGATAGCCCTTAAAAGTGAACCAAGGAAATCAAGTACGCTGGGCGTACTAAGGAGTACGCTGCGCGTACTCAAGGGCGTGTTTTGGATGCGGACTCCTCCCGGTACGCTGGGCGTACCTTGAGCTACATTGGGCGTAGTGGGTCCAGACTCAAAACCCTAATTTAGACTTGAGCCCTATATAAGGAAGGCTATGGCCTTATCCTCAGCCACCATTTCGCAGAGAGAAACCCTAAGAGAGAATCTTCATCGTTCCATAGTGATGTATGAGTGTTTTGAGCTAGAAAGAGCCTTTGTATGATGGAGAAGAAGAAGAGAAGGTCTTTGTGGAGGCTAGAAGATGGAGTACAAGTCTGGATCTGAGTTCTTCAGAGGGTGGAGCTTCTTCTAGAGGTAAAAAGCTCAGAGCTTTCCTTATCATGTTTGTATTGTGCTGGATGGACCAAATTTTAGGGTTTTTAGTCCCAAGATGGAGGCTTAATGAGCAAATGGCCTCCATAAGATAGAATATGCCTTATTTCAGTGTATTATGAGTTGTAAGTTCGTAAAAAATCCAGTCTTGGTTGTTAATATTAAGACAAGCTTGAGTTAAGGACTTAATGAGGAAAGAGGTTAAGAGTTTGGAGAGGATGGTGGTCTTTATAGCCATGCAAAGGCTTAAAGGTTCCAAATTTATGGCTTATGAGGCAGAAGAGAGCCTAGATATGTGATATGAGCCCATGTCTTAATCTATTCAGACCAAAAATAGAGAAAGAATAAGTTTGGGACTTATGCTGGGCGTAAGTCTCATAACATGCGGCGTAGTAGGTTGAGGTCCCGATCAGTTCCAGGTGTGTTTGAGTACGCTGAGCGTACCAAGGAGGTACCTCCCGTGTAACTCCTTCTGTGGGTTTTTGAGTTATGTTTTGGGCCTCGAGTGTTGGGCCTGGAGTTTGAGCTTCATGCAATAGAGAATTGGACCAGAGAAGTGTATATTTGTGCTTTGGGGCCCTTGAGTTGGGCTTGCCTTTTTGTTCGGGTTTTGGGCCGTGTGAGGGCCCATTTATTGTTGGTCCTTGGTGGGCCCAATGGGTTTAGGGCATTAATGGGCTAGTAGATGGCTGTCTTTAGACCCAAATAAGTGAGAGGTTGGACTTAGCTACTAATTGAGATAATTATGGGTTTGGCAGAGAGTTAGAGGCCGGTGCGTGACAGTAGTGTTTATAGGAGCGGTTCTTCATCCGAGGTGAGTCTTCTCACTATACTATACCTAGAAGGGTACCTATGTGTGACCGGAAGGTCTTATATGCTATGAGATATATGTGCTATATGCTAATATGTGATATGTATGTGTTATGTATGCTATGTATGATAAGGATCGGAAGGTCAAGATGATATGGACTGGAAGGTCATGATGACATGGACGGGAAGGTCAGGAGGTTACAGACCGGAAGGTCGATACGGGTAGGACCGGAAGGTCTACCGAGATTCAGGACGGAAGTCCCCTGAGACACTTGGACCGGAAGGTCCCACAGAGTTATGGCCTGGAAAGGTGTATGTGTTGTATGTGGTATATTGGGGAACTCACTAAGCATTTATCCTTACAGTTGTTGTGTTAAGTGTTTCAGGTACTAGCGAGGATCGCGGGAAGGCGCCAACATGATATGTACACACTGATGAAGATTCATGTACTTGAGATTCTGGGATATGTTTTGTAATGAAAACATTAGATACATTATGTTACCTTCTGAGTAAAAGTATGATTTAAAAATGAAAAATTGTTTTGAAAATTTACGTTGTTACAAGGTTGTACCGGGTCTATTTCACCCCACATACATATTGAAAATAGGGACATAGGCATACATACATACAATAGGAGTCACAAAGACTACAAGCACATACAATCCTAGTGTCCTACACAATAGTGAGAAAACTCACCTGAATCACAAAGCTGGCTAACACTCAGCTTAAAACTATGCCGACCTCTGCTAACTGCTTTCCTGTCAAATGATGGGTGCTTAACACCTCCTGTTGATCTACACAAGGTAAACCCTTAGTCTACCTTCTAAAAGCAGAATTTGACCAAAATTCACCCTAAGCCAAAAGTCAATGGTCAAAGTCAAAGTTAATATCCCAATGTCAACCTACCATCCTCAGGTCGTGACCAGTCCTTGGTCATGTCGTGAGATGTCAATCAGTTCGATTCCAACTCATCCCGGCTCAACTCAGTCAACTCGGACATGAAAAGTCACCGGAGCTGACCTCACGTCGTGTGAAGCCTCATCTCACGTCATGAGCTCCAAGAAACTAATCTAAAAACGGGGTCATTCAACCCTCACTTCGTGAGACCCCATGTCTCACGTCGTGAGAACAGTCTGAAGCCAAAAGTTCAACTTTTATGTCCTTAATCCATTAATACTGGAACTCTAACTTTCCATAAGGTCTTATAACTCCATAATGCATTGGAAAGTCGATGCTTTTAAAAAATATATGTCCAATACATGTCTAGATCTCATTTGGGTCAAAAGTTGAAGAAAAGTCATCCAACTTTCATGCAAGGTTCCAAAACCTCAACCATTCGCTAGATCTAAACTCCATATCACTCTTAAGACCCTAATAACTCACAAAGTTGCCAACTTTATGGTTTCCATCCATCAAACTTGCAAAACCAAGAAGAAAAGTGGGATAAAACTAAGATATAGCCTCATATAACAATAAAGGAGGAAGCTTTGACACTTACAAAGGTCCAACAACAATGTGAGGTGATGATAATGATTCTTGCAAACATCTTCAAAAGATAACCTTCTTCTTTATTTCTCCTTCTTCCAAACCAAGAATAACTCCAAAATGACCAAGGATCAAGCAAGGATGAAGACTAGGGTTTTTCTGAGGTGAAAGAGCGTTTTGGGGCTGATAAGAAACCTTACAATGGGTTTAGAGATGATTAAATATGTAACACCCAACATCTAGGAGCCCAAGTTAGGGAAGGAAAAAACCTAAGTCAATGAGTCAACTCGTCGAGTCCAAGGAAGAACTCGACGAGTCGGAGCGAGTTCCATATCATGGATTAAGTGGCCGACTCGGCGAGTCGGGGGACTGACTCGGTGAGTCTGGTCTGGGTTGGAAACCCTAATTTCAGTACTTGGTTCCCTATTTAAGCATCATACTCTCATTCCCTCAGCCTCATCTTCAGCCCCCAGACCCCAAACCCTCACCCACGAAACCCTAGTGAATCTTGTGAGTGTTTGAGCCACCTTTGTGTGATTTGTTTGCTCTTGAAGAGGAAGAAGAAGAAGAAGAAGGAAGTTGGAGGTTCAAGAAGGAGGAAGTAGATCCAGAAGATACACTCCATTTGCTGCATTTCTTGGTAATCAAGTCTTCATCTTGGGTTTTGGTTTATTAGATCTCCTTATAGTCCCTTTTTGGAAGGTTTTTGGTCCAAGAATGGTTGTCTTTGGGTTTTGGACGTCCCCCAAGCATGATCCTTTCAGATCTGGAAGTATTTGGGGTGGTTAAGGCATAAAGGTGCAAGCTTTATGCCATTAGGAAGTCCCATGCAAGCTTAAAGAGATTATTATGCTTTTGGAGCCCTAAAGGCCATGCAAGGAAGTAAAGTCCAAGACTTTATGTGGCTATTGGATGTCTAGAGTCTAGATCATGATTTCCCTGTCTTGGTTTGATGTAATAAGGGTTTTTGGACCATGGAGTTATGTCTTAATGAGCTAGGGGTGTTGTCTAAAACCATTAAGAAGGACTTAGGATGGGTAAAGCTAGAAACTATACCCTTAATAAGTCATTTCCAGAGTGTTTATGAAGTTTGGAGTTCAAATCTGAAGCATGGGGGCTTAATCCTTTAAGATAGTCCAACAGACCGAGGAACTCGGTGAGTCCAAGGAGGGACTTGACGAGTTTAAGTGAGTTGTCCATTTTTCCGGTTATGGGTGAACTCGGTGAGTCAGGGGAATGACTCGACGAGTTGACTTGGTTTGTCACGAGTCTGGTTAGCCAGGGAACTCGGGGTGTCAGGGGTCGACTCGACGAGTTGGTTCGCGATTTCAGTGTTCAAAGTTTTTTGCACCCGACGAGTTGATAGAGCAACTCAGCGAGTTGAGTCAACTCAGAGCGTTGACTTTGATCGATGACCGCTGACTTTGACTTTTCCTAGGGTTTATTTTGACTTTTGGAGGGTATTTTGGTCTAAGCGTTATTTTGGTATTGGTAGCTCGGGAAGCCGAAGGATTAGCAGTTCGGGGAATTTCCTGATAGTAGCCAGTGGGGTATTTTAGCAGGACTCCAACAGTGCAAGGTGAGTTTTCCTCCAGTAGGAACGGGTCTAAGGCACTAATACCGGCCCGTCTAAGTAGTTACAGTATGTCGGGGCAAGCCCGATGCAGTTCATATGATTTTGGACCTTGGTTCGAGGCCGAGGCGGTCCTGAGAAGTAGTTACGTATGCGTGATGTCTTTGTGATTCATGCATGTTGTATGTTGTATGTTGTATGTTATGTGTTATGTGTATCGGGCTTCAGCCCAATGCCGGGGCAAGCTCGGCGTTTGCTAGTTTGAATGATATATGTTATATGTTCCGGGCTTCGGTCTGATGCGGGGGAAAGCCCGATGCAAATTATATGATTATGTTATGTGTTTATGATATATGTTATGCTGTGTATGTTCTTGGGGTAAGCCCGATGTTGGGGCAAGCCCAATGCCCGATGCGGTCGGATGCCGGGGTGAGCCCGATGCCGGGCAGGAGTCCGATGCTAGGTAAGCTGATGTCGGGATTCGTCCCGATGTAGTTAGGAGTAGTCCCCGAGTATGGTTATTTGTGATATGTTATGTGTATGGTATGTGGTAGATTGGGGGAGCTCACTAAGCTCCATGCTTACAATTTCAGTTTTGGTTTCGGGTACTTCAATTAGCAAAGAGAAGGGCCCATAATGATTTTATAGCACACACCACAACTTTCCAGCATGGGAGATTTACTTTGATATTTGATAGGAGATTTTGATATGATGATAAATATTACTTTATGTTAAGATACATGGTTTATGATTTTTATATGATGATGATATTCATGGTTTTATTAATGGTTTAAAAACGAAATTTTTGGACCGTGTTTTTGGGATGTTTCAAAGTATGAAGGAAACCCTAAAAAATCATGGGATTGGGATGCATTAGCTCTCACGTGGTGAGACCCCTATGTCTCACATGGTGAGATCAGTCCCGAACAAAGGTTTTCATCTTGCCCATTCTCACATAATGAGCCTCCATGTCTTACGTCGCGAGTCTCCTTCTCTTCCAAAATCTAACCTTTTGACTCCTTGAAACCCTAAATCGATTCATCCAGAAAAACGTCGCGAGGCTCTTATATCACTATAAGGAATTGGTGCATTTTATACACACTAGTTTGCGTAACAGAATAAAACATTTAAACCCAATGTGTAGATGCATCCTATGGATCTAGGTTTCAATATTATAGAAATATACTTTAAAACTTGAAAAATACTAACCTCTTGCTCTTCTTGGTTTCTTGTTGAGATCTCGTGACAACCACAATTTCAAGGATGACAAGGACCCAAACTAAAAATCCCTCTAGTGGAATTACACCTAAGACACCAACTAGCAAAAGGAACTTTAGGAGATATGAGGCTTTTTCGAAAATTCTATTGCCCTATGGAAGGGTTATAATTTTTGTTCAAATGTGGGTGGGGAGAAAGGCTAGAAAATTTTTGGTAAGAATAAGGGAGTGTCAGGGTTTGACCCCTAGTATCCTATTTATAGTCTCCCGTTCAATTCAGATTCCAAAGGATAATCCTTATCCTTATTCAAATCAATCCATATCCTTTTATCCCCAGGATAAAAATGGACCGCTTCAATATTCTTGAAGGTTCTAGAATATTCTAATTTATTATTAATTCATTAATTAATATTCAACCTATTACATCAATTAAAACTATTTAATTAATTCTGAAATAATTTCCAATTAATTTATCAATTCATAATAAATTAATAACTTATTTTCTCCTAATTTCTTATTGCTTAATTGGATCATTAGGATAACCCAAAAAGGAACATGATATTATTAGAAATATTACCAAATAATTAGTGACCTTGTATACTCAATCCAACAAATAGTAGTCCCAAGATGTTGGCCACTTCAAGATCTTAGGTTACTTAAGATATTAGTGTAAGTTCAAGATGTTATTCATAATAAGTAAATATGAAAACAGTACTCATAAAAATATGTTTAAGGAGTAGAAATACAATGGTTGAAAAAAAAGACATGGAAAAATGTCAAAACACTCAAAACATATAACAAGTTCGAATTATGCAATGCACCATATGATGAATTCCATAAAAAGAGGTATACTAAGGCATCGCATTATACGAAACACACAACAACAAAATAGGGTTTCGAAGACTAATGCAACATACAATATAATCCATAAACTGCAATTGATTAGAACACTCCTCAAGAAGCATAGTCTCTTAATTCCTATCATTGTTTTGGTGTATTGTAACACCCTGTTCTATCAATTTCAAATTAGGGTTATCAAATGATACAAATAATTATTATATATAAAACTAGCTTTTAAGGTAAAATAAGTGGGGTTAATAAGTAAAAAGCATTTATAGATGTAAAAGGAAGAATTAAATTAGCTAAAATGAGATTTATTAAATAACAAGATTAGTTAAACATATTATTAAAGGTTAAATAATAATAATTTGATTATATAAATCCAGGGGTTATATTGTAATTTCTAGAAGTTGTTTAGTAAAGAAATCTCGGATCAGGGATGGGACGTTAGACCAAATCCGAGGGACCATTTCTCCTAGTTTTTGAAATTTAATAGTTTCCTTTTTTCTAATTCGAACATAGCGACGTAGGAGGAGGAACATGTTTTCTTCATTAGGACAAGCAATAACCCGATTTCGGGAAAATCTTTTCGATCATCATAAAACCAACCACTTCCCTCCTTGAACCCGAATGCGGGAGAAAACGAAAGAATATCAAGGGCTCATTGGATCGATAGCTTCAAGGTTATCTTTGAATTTGAACATGGTGTGTGAATGTGTATCTGTGCGAAGGAGTAAGAAATAGAGAGATTAAGAGCGAATAAGAGATTCAAATGTGTATCTGTGCGAAGGAGTAAGAAATAGAGAGATTAAGAGCGAATAAGAGAGATAAAGATCAAGGGAAGGACAACGAAAGGAAGCAGCAACTATGCTGCTGCTGAAGAGCGGTGGCAACGAGGACGCTGCCACTTGTAGAGATATTGGTGGACGAAAGGAAGCAGCAACTATTCTTGAATATCTCAACCCTCTTTCAACAACTTGTACTGACAATGCAGGACTTTGAAATGATTTATGTTGTTATTGGTTTTAAGACCTGGACATAAATTAGAGGTGCCGCCTAAGGAAGTGCACGTCGGAGGAGGAGACAATGTCGCTGGAGAAGAAGGTAGCGCCGACCATGAAGTTTGAGATTGAGAATCGGCATGCATAAGCTGGTGTACATACATTAGATGTGTGAGGTACTCCTCCTTAACCTAATGGACTTTTCATTTATTGTTTTGGGCTTCTATTTTCTGTGAGCTGAAGAAAGCGTGGATTCAACCAAGTGCTTGGGTTCAACAATATTGGATCGAAAGCCAAAATAAACCTAATTAAACCTTAGTATTATGTGTTTAAGGCTAGAATTCAATTATTTAAAAATGCAGTGCATTTAAGCTAGGAGATGTAAAATATTTGTGGATATGGTTTGATTAAATTAGTTACGAGATGATTAATTTAATAAGAATTAAATGGATTATGATATTATTTAAGGATGAGGTTAATTCATGAGAAATATTAACAAAAGAATATAACAACTACTGCACAATTTTGGTGTATCTTAAAGGAGATGATATTTTAGAATAATGTCATCAAACGAGGACAAGAGGGGTAAGTAGTCCAGAAACCAATTATTATAAAATGAATAAAAGTGAATAAAAATATATCATGAAGTATTAATAAGTAGTACTTGATTGTAGGTGCTTAGAAATACGGGAATCTTGCATGAATGTTTGAGTTGAAATATATCCTAGGGTTGGGTCAATTATTATATCTTTGAGTTGAAATATACCCCACGGCTCCTCCCACTACTATATGTTTGGGTTGAAATATACGTTAGGGCTTGGCCCATGATTGTATGTTGGGTTGGATAGACTCTGGGGCTGAGCCATTCATTATTATGGTATGTGATATTTTGGGAAATTCACTAAGATGTATACTTACGGTTTTATGTTTAAATTGTTTCAGGTTTTGTTATATTGAAGGAAGGGCACGACTTTATTGTATCACATCTACTAGAGAATCCGCACTTACTAACTCTTATCTCCGTACTCTGATAAGTGTTTTGAATCAAATGGTTTAATTTAGATCTTCGAAATCGTAATTGAAACAAATGTTGCATATTTTAAATAAAAATATTGATTTGGAATTTGGGACGTTACATGCATGTATATTTGGTTTCTATACTTATGTTGATTTTAATGATAGTAAATTAGAGCCAAGCGCTTTGAAATGCATATTTATAGGATATATAGTTAGAGTAAAAAGTTATCGATTGTGGTGTATAGAAGAAGGAAAAAATCTTGAATTTATTAATAATAGAGATGTTACTAATTTTGAATATGCTATATATGAATAGAGAGGAGAGAGTTCGAGTCTTGTAGGAAAAACAATTGTGGTGCTAACCAAAATGTAGATTTTGAAACATGAACTCCACAGATAGTTCTGATAAATGATAAACAGAAGATCTTCAATGAACATTTTAGGTGACATGAATCTAAAAAAATCCATAGAGGAAGATCCTAAGGATGATCATACTAAGGTTGGGTACAACAAATTAGAACCGGTAGCAAGAAGGAATACTCATAATCCCACCATGTATACAAGATATGTTAATACTTGTGACATTGTTTCAGTTGCATATACATTAATTGAAATTTAGGGATACTATTGGTTCACATAAGCCAAGATAATATAAAAAGGCTATTATGAGTAAAGAAGGATCATATTGGTCACACAATCATGTGGTAAACACAAAGCGAACTATTCTTTCGCCATTTACTAAAAAAAGATCACATTGGCTAATGACAATGAATAAAGAAATGCATTTTCTAAATAAGAACAAAACATGAGATTTATTTTTTAACCAATATGATCAAAACCAATTCGATGCAATGGGTCTTTGAAAGGAAAAAATGATTATGGGGGTTGAATCAAAGAGATTTAAAGTAGGCTTGGTAGAAAAGCGATTCTCATAAAATGGAATGCCTATCATGAGGTTTTCTCACATGTGAAGCACAAAACAATTTTGTGTTATATTGTCCATGATGATTAAATTTAGTTTGGAGCTCGAACACATTGATGTCACAACTGCATTCTTACATGGTACGAACATCTCTCACCAATTCTGTTGGTAACGATCAACAGCGAAGATTTTACCGAAACTTTATTTCCATCGCTAATTTGTTGTTGTTAGCCATTAGTGACATAATTTAGACAGAAATGTAGGTCTCTAATACCTCTACTTCTATTATATTTATGATTCGGTGGAGAGAGCACAAAACTATAGTTATCTTGAAGAAAGGTTAGCCTATATGAAAAATGAGATTTTGGACGCTGAAAAGGGAAGAAGGCTAATTGAAGTGTCATCATACACTAACACCGTTGAGGAAACTAATGAAGAATATATTATAGACACCCAAGAACGAAATGAAAATTACACATCAAATACATTGTCCAACACCACCAGACCAAGAATATGCATATAGCGATAACAACTATATATATATATTTTTGAATTTCCTTGCTAATATGTTATTATAGTAACATTTTTATTCTTTGTACAACTTATAATTATTTTATGTCATTATTAAATGACAAACCATCCAAAAAACCCTAGATAAAGAAATCAAAATCAAATCCTGAAAACTCAAATTTAGAGCAAAAAATGACCGTAAAATCTATCGTACGTACCTGGTCAAGATTTAACTAACAAAAATAGTTCGTTTAAAACCGATCTATAAATTGGATCAATCTCCCATAAACTGTTCCACCAAAAATCGAAAAAATAAACTGAAACCTATCCAAAACCGAATTTGTGTCACCTCTAATTTATGTTGTGGGAATGAAAATATGGGCAAAGTACACAAATGCTGATATTTTACCCATTTTGGCAAGTTAAACAATATATATATATATATATATATATATATATATATATATATATATATATATATATATAAGATGCAAAATAATGTGAAGACACTATTTTTATGTTAATATTTTATTATGGATTATATATATATATATATATATATATATATATATATATATATATATATATGTAATATTGTAATAAATTTTAATATGAGTATTAATGTATAACTATTCATATATTTAATTGTAGTAATTTCTAATGTGAATATTAACGTAGAATTATTCAGTTATTCATTGTGGAATAATGCTATAAGACAATATATACAAGATTCGTAAGAGAATAATAAGTTAAAAGTAGCGTCTTCACATCTTCATTTTATTTATGTCTCCACCGATTCTTCATATATATATATATATATATATATATATATATATATATATATATATATATAATGAGAGAGAGAGGGTTCAATTGAGAAAAAAGGTAGAGAGAGAAAATGAATCTAGGTCACTCATTTCGAAACTACGACTTAAGCGCTACAACGTACCAGGGCAGCAAAACAAATTATATATATATATATATATATATATATATATATATATATATATATATATATATATATATAGAGAGAGAGAGAGAGAGAGAGAGAGGGAGAGAGAGAGAGAGAGGTGGGTTCAATTGAGAAAATAAAAAAGGTTGAGAATGAGAGAATCATTCTCAGCCACTCATTTTATCTAAGTATAAAAAGACACGGTGACAAACTTGTAAATATGATAACAACCTTCAATCTCAAATATGTATCTGTAGAGAATTAGATTACAGTTCAAACTCATTCATCGTTCATCATCCAAATTTCTTCTCCAACTTTCAACAATCATCCAGATTTCTTCAATTAAACCATCATCAACATCATCAAATGCTAATCAATCATCGATCTTCGTCAATAATCAACACGATTCAACATTTAACAACAAAAATTCGTTTTTGGTTCTTTTAATTCAACCTTCAATTGTGCTTGAATACGATCAGATCTTCAACATCTATGATTAATTATACTCCCAGCGTTATTAGATCAACATCATCGATAATCAACAAAAATCCACTTCATATCATTCATTCAACATCGATTATCAAATAAAACTTCAAAATTGAGGTTAGAAAAAGATCAAATCGTTTTTTTTTGAAAAATTTCATATAATTCTCTATCAATCTACTCTTTTGTAAGATTTAAATAGTCAAAATATCATGTTTTTAACATTTTAAAAAAAATTAAATTGTATGCACTCCAACTGTTTGATGAAATGTATAAACTAAATTACCACGTTATATTCATATATTAATATGTTTTCTCGGTATATGCTTATTAAAACAAAAAAACAAATATGCAAGTGTGTATGTTATTCATATGTGAATAACATATAAAAATTATATACGTTTGTGAAAATACCTTGTAATATTCATATGGGAATATACTGTGTAATATTCATATATGAATATACTGTGTAATATTCATAAGTGAATATATCATCTAATATTCACAAATGAATATACTATGTAATATTCACATGTAATATACCATGTAATACTATGTAATATTCAGATATGAAAATATTATCTAATATTCATAAATGAATATACCATATAATATTCACAAGTGAATATACTATGTAATATTCATAAGTGAATGCATAGTCTAATATTTGAATATGAATATACTATGTTTATTATATGCTATATTCATATATGAATGATATTTAAATTGTAAAAAAAAAATAATCATAGTTTTTATTCATAACTGAATAACGAATGTACTGTAGTAAAAACCTGATTCATTTTTATTCACTTATGAATAATGATAGCTGAAAATATAAAAAAAAAATTATTTTATCTTAAAACTATATCAATATGGATGTCTATTTGTAAAGAATAAAAAAATCATGAATTTTGGTATATTTAAAATCATTGTTCGATAAAAATAGCTTCTTAAAAAATAAAAAAATCATGAATTTTGGTATATATTAAGGTAATGATTACCATAGTTTAAGGAAACATGTTTTGTTGGAAAACACATGTCTATTCCTTTCCCATTTCTGCTGCTACGATGGAGGCTTTTGCGGCAAAAATAAATGAGTGGCTGAGAATGATTCCCCCATTCTCAACCTTTTTTTTTTCTCAATTGAACCCTCCTATATATATATATATATATATATATATATATATATATATATATATATATATATATATATATATATATATATATATATATATATATATATATATATATATATAGGGCTAGGTTATAATGTAGATGTACAACTATTGTTTGGACGTGTTGATAATGCTATTTTATGAAAATTATTAAGAGAATATGTTGTTCAGTAATGTGAATACATTCAATCTCACACAACTATTTTTATTTTAATGGATTCTCACCAATTCTAATTCATTTTTGTTCTCACACATCGTTTTTTTATTTATTTTAATTCTTACAGAATACGATTCGATAAACATCCTGATAACATTCTGACAGAATGAGAATAATTTAAAAAAGTGTATAATAACCTTATAGACGATTTAATTAGTGAAAATGCTTAATAAGTACAATAATTATATAAGATTGAACGTATTCATATTATCAAACAACATATTTTCTTTGTCATTATCATAAAATAGCATTATCCACATGTCCACACAATAGATGTCAATCCACATTTGAACCTCTCTCTCTCTCTCTCTCTCTCTATATATATATATATATATATATATATATATATATATATATATATATATATATATATATATATATATATATAGGTTGTAAAATTCGTTCGGTGGTAGCTAGACGGTCGAGTAGGGTCAAGCAATTAATCGGTTTGGCGAGGATTAATCAGAGAATTAATCGGGGACCATAAATTACTAATAAAACTATTTTAAAACTTAATATATCGTAAGAAAAAATAATATTTGAAATTTAAAATTTTTAAATTTTGAAATATATGGTATAATATTTGAAAATTTGAATATTTAAAAATTTATAATTTTGAAGTTTTGAAAATTTTGATGTAATATTTGAAATTTTGAAAATTTTAAAATCTTCCCGCTAACGACCGCCTAGCCTGAGTTTGACCGATATTGACAAATTTCCGCCAAACACCCCTAATCGTAATCAGTTGCAGACTGCCTAGCGCCTAGGCCGATATTTACAACACTTATATATATATATATATATATATATATATATATATATATATATATATATATATATATATATATATATATTGTAAGGAACTGGGTCCTAGAATCGTATTCAAGATCCTTAATATTCCTGACGCCTCAAGATCCTTCTACATATCTTAGGATCCTGACTATTATCACTAATATTTTCTAACACTTATAACAACTATATTTTTTTCTCACATGTGCAGAATTAGTGAACACAAGACTCATTATCAACGAAGAACCGCTTCAACCAAGCTTAAGACCCGAGAATACCAAGTCAAACAATGTGAAAATACTTGTTGAAGGAAGATTTCCGAAATCTCAGATTTTTTGTTGATTAGCTTAGACTATAAACAACACATGTAAATCACACAGAACATAGAGTTAGCTCAACCATTACAATTGTACTCTTATTATCTTCATCATCTTTGTAATATCTAATTAAAATCAATAAAAAGCAACAAGGCAGGTGATCATTATCACCTCCCAAGATTTTATGTTGGAGATCCTACAAAGTATCAAGGGCTTTCCGTGTAAGTCCCTTGTCTCATTTTGGTTATTATTATACACTTGCATTATCCTAACACCACAACCTCTCATACAATTTGGTTGAATTACATTTGATCAGTTTTCGAACAAAACAATTTGGTGCCCACCATGGGGCCGTGGTGTATACAATCGTTCAAGAATCATGTCTACCCAAACAACCTTATCCTCTTCCTCAATTCCTCCCATTTCCTCTAAAAACCTCCATCCATCTCCAAGCGGAGCTCCCAAGAAAACTTATGAGGTACCAAAGAAAAACACATTTCCAGTCGCTACCCAAGGATTTTAGGGAGAATAAGAGTGGAGATTCCCAAACCCCAAGATGCAACACCTTCGATATTATAGCCCAAGATCATAAGCTTTGACAATACAGGATCCATAATAAACCACCATGAGATAGGATCCTCAACACCGGCCCATGCTCCCATTTAGGGTGCAAAAGAGAAAGCTCATGTGATCTAGGATCCTTGAAAAACCTTCGCCACTCCCAGTAACAAGGATTCTGGTAACTCCGTAAATAATAATAATTTTAGTACTAACTCCATTGATGTTGATGTAGGAATAAGCCCAGTCATGGCCAAGGAAATTTAGCAGTTAAGGCAGATGATCTCAAGTGTGCCCGGGGAGGTCCAAACTATACTCGAAGTTTCCCCAACGAGCCACAGGATCTCAAGATTTGCTCCAACGATTGCTGATATTGGAGTCCCAAAGCGCTTCCAAACTCCTAGCATGAAGCCATACGATGGAACTGCGGATCCTGAAGAACATGTGGCACAATATAGGGGAATAACGGAGATCATCCGCATTCCTACACATCTAAGAGAGGCTTTCCTATGCAAGGGTTTTGGTTCGAACCTCACGGGATCAGCCTTGAAATGGTTACTAAATGTTCCTTCTTACTCTATTACTTCATTTCCACATTTATTCACTATTTTTAACAACCAATTTTCTTATAGCAGATAATTCAAAAAGATCACTAGTGATATATATCGAGTAGTTTAGGATCGTAAGGAATCCATCAGGGATTTCGTGAATAGGTTTGGCATGGAAGCTCAGAGTATCTCGTACATCAACATGGCGACTGCAGTAGAAGCCTTCAAAATGGTCTTAAAGAAGGACTCCTCTTTCTACGAAGACTTTGTAATGACTCCATGCAAAAGGATGCATGAAGTAAGGAGCAGAGCACTGAGGTTCATAAGGATCGAAGAAGACAAGAAGATCTAAAAGAGGAGCAACCCACCAAACTCATATGATAACCCCAATAGGAAGGTCGATCCTTCGGTCCAAAGATCCTATAAATCCAAACCTTATTCCAAACCCGATCATCATATGGTCAATGCCCTTGAAGATGAAAGGGAGTGTTGGGTCAAAAATATGGTTTATACTTTGCTTTTTTAGGAAAATATATTTTTATGTAATATTGTATGTGTTTACGGTTTGTGTGTACGGCCGTACACGTGTGTACGGCCGCACACCCTGTGTACGGCCGTACACAAGGTGTGCGACTGTACACATGTGTATGGCTGGAGGTCCATATAAATAGAGGAGTGCTTGTGGGAGTGTTTGCGGGAAAGGAAGAAAGGAAGGGATCACATGGGGTTTGTGCTTAATGACATGAACAATTTTTGGATCTATTCTGAGTTTACGCGTGCTATTCTCATACCTTCTGGATGCAAATTCAATCGGTAACTTACAGTTTATGTTTTCTTCTCTATACTCCTGAGTTTTTCTTAAGCTGATTCGCTTTAAAGACAAATTTTTGCTTTAGGATAGTTTAAATTTGTGCATTTTATTTCATTTCATTTTTATGCACAAATTTAGGGGGAGAAAATTAGAAAATCCAAAAACATTAAAAAATTAGAAAATCCAAAAACATTAGAAAATTAGAAAATCCATAAAAATTAGAAAATCAGAAAATAAAAATTTATTATGCTTGAGGGAGATGTTCTGGGAAGTGATATGATAATGTGATAACAAGCAACCTGAGTCTGCGTAACGTACCCAAAGTTGAAGGGTCTATGCTATGGTTTGATGTGTCGGTAGGCACGAAAGATTCTAAATGGACATGATTAGGTAGAATTGAACTTAGGAAATCAAATGACTTGACAAATATTGACCTAGATAATAGTTCCGTTTAGCCTGACAATACGACGCTTGGATAGGTTGAGCAGGGAGATATATATGGGAATCTACTCGTCACATTAATTGAACCCGTACTTGGAACCGTGGCTTAACTTTTCCTCGATGTGTGGATTCTGTCCTTAATTCCGGTTGGATGGGGCGACTGGTAAATTCCGATAAATTAGGTCTGTAAAATATCATTTTCTTTCTTTCCGTCTGTTAGTCATATGTTGTCTCCTTTGCGTGACTTCCAATCCGTCCTTGTACACAACATATGCAACTCTATTTCTCTGCAGGTTATATATGTGAAAGACTTCTTATCTGTTAGGCATATGCTGTCTCCTCTGCGCGACTTCTAATCCGACCTGGTACATAGCATATGCAACCTTCTACTTCTCAACCCCTCTGAAGTAATAAGTAATAAGTAATAGAATTCTGAATCGATCCTCTCTCTGAATGGTTGTCTGCTCACCCGGTGTAAGGAGTACTCTGGAAGTTCTTGATGGCTGGGGCATATCAGGAAGCGGGAAACACGTTCTAGTACACTTAAAATTGAACACATACAGATTGTCTATAGATCTCGCTGCTCAATTTAGGTGGATAACAATATCCCTGGTCGTCGTCAGATGAATGGTCCTTAAGATATAGTATCTAAGAAATTAGGATCAGATATAATTTTTAGGAACTTAAGTTCACCTGTCTTGTAACAAATAGTATGTCCTAAATTTGTCACAATTTTTCGTGTTTAAGTGGACAACAATACCGACGATCGACCAGACAAAGATGTGAATATGAAAGGTACCGATAAGTGGATAAAGACTGTCTAAAAACTTTGATCCCAAATCTCTCTTAAAGTTAGATATCATTTTTATTTTTGTTAAATTTGTCATAGTTTCTTCTAATTTAAATATTAGGGGAAAATTAAAAATTAAAAAAAAAATCAGAAAAATTCAAAAATAAAAAAAAATCAAAGAAAAATCAGAAAAATTTAAAAATCCAAAAATAGTGTTATTTCTGTTTTATTTCTTGTTCAGAAAAATCAAAAATCCAAAAATATTTTTTGTTTATGTTTTCATTTGTGTGCTAAGTTTTCTTTTTCTTTTGTTTTGTCTTGAAAAGTGATTTCAGGTATAGATAAGACTCATGGAGTTTGTGTTGAAGATTTCTGAGCCAAAGCCTCGTCCGTGAGCATCGAAGAATTCACATTCGAAGGAGCAAGAAATGAAGATTATTCTTTCGACATTTAATCTGTCAACCCCAGAAGCATGGTGAAGCTGTACTTGAAGATTATGTGACAGATTGCATTGCAGCCTCCTTAATCAACTTGCTGCTATCTATGAACCTGCTAAAGTGATCCAGAAGATTATTTCTCTCCGTTGTTCTCTCTGAAGATTCTCAAGCTGAAAGCGCTATCTTTCAAGAATCAGTACATCAAGCCTCCTCACCCAACGTGCGTTCAAAGTCAAATCTTGAAGAAAAGCCCAACCGCTCGAGATGAAGTCATTCATGAAGATTCATCAAGTTCATCTTGAAGCTGTGAAGAAATCAAAGATTAATGCTGAAGCCAAGCTCCTAATGAAGATTAATAAGAAAAAGCCAACTACTTTTTAGGGGGAGTTTGTTGGGCCATTTAGAAAAGAAAGCTATAAACCAAGGGGGAGATTGTTGGGTCAAAAATATGGTTTATACTTTGCTTTTCTAGGAAAATATATTTTTATGTAATATTGTATGTGTTTACGGTTTGTGTGTACAGCCGCACACCCTGTGTACGGCCGTACACAGGGTGTGCGGCTGTACACATGCGTATGGCTGGAGGTCCATATAAATAGAGGAGTGCTTGTGGGAGTGTACGGTAAGAAAAAAAAAGAGAAGGCTAGAGAAGTGAGAGAAAGTTAGAGAGAAGAAGTGTGTGTGAAAGAGAATCTATTATAAGGAGCATCATTCATATTGAATACATCATTAGATTCATAATCTTCTTCTTCTCCTTCTCTTCTATATTGATCTGACATCATCCAATTGATTGGGATTCCGCACCATCAATTGGATCTGATTGATACACAATCAATTTTGGGGACTTACAGGGAGGAAGAAGAATTTCCTAAGATCAATGACTATTGTTTTTCTATGGATGTTTCAGGTTTAATATTTGCTATTCAAGATCTTGGTGACAAAGCAAGATGGCCAAGAAAGGGAAAAAAGTCCACCGTCTGGAAAGATAAGTCCAAATGGTGTGCATACTATGAGGACTTTAGCCATATTACGGAAGATTGCATAGCCCTCGGATGGGAGATCAGTTACCTACTTAGAAAAGGATACCTCAAGGAGATACTTGGAAGAAGAAAAGAAAGATCCAAAGAAAAAGATCAGGATCCTCACAAGATCCTAGAGAAAGTAGGATCCCCTCTTGTGGATGCCAAAGTAATCAATGTGATCTCTGGAGGATCTGACATTTGTGGTACCTCTTATTCTACAACAAAAATACATGCCAAAGTGTCGAAAACGGAGAAATGAGAAAGGCCTCAAAAGAATACATCGATCACGAATGGTAAGGAAATTACCTTTGATGAAACAAAAAGAACAGATGTCTAGGATCTCTACCACGATGGACTGGTGATCACTCTTTACATTGCCAACTATTCTGTAAGAAGGATCCTTGTCGACAAAAGGATCCTCAATCAACATTATACTCCTGGATGCTTTAAAAAGGATGAACATATCTAAAGCCGAAATAGTCAATGGATCCTCAGTGCTAATAGGATTCAGTGGAAAAACAAAGCATATGGTCGGTGAGATAAAGCTACCTTTCTAGTATCTACATAGAGGGGGTAAACTCTCTACAACGTTTTTGTGTAATTGATACACTATCCTCCTATAATTTTATACTAAGTAGACCATGGATCTAAAATATGAAGGTTTTCCTCTCAACATACCATCAATGCGTTAAGATGCCCACCCCATAGAGGACAGTAAAGATCACAGGTGATCAACAAGAATCCAAGGAGTGCTACAAGACCATGATAAAATCTTAAACGATACCATGACAAGCATAGAAATTAAAGCAAGAGGCATGAGGTGTGCTAGAAATGAGAGAACAAAATGTAAAGGAAGTGCCCCTGAACCTTGAGGATCCTAAAGCCAAAATCTTCGTAGGAACCTCAGTACCTGAACAAAACGAGCAAGAACTAATAAAGTTCCTAAAAGATAGAAGCAAAACATTCACCTGGAATAATGAGGATATGACAGGTATAGACAAAAAAATTATAACTCATAAACTTAACATTGATCCTTCTTTCAGGCCAATACACCAAAAAAAAGGAAGTTTGCACTTGAGAGAAATCAGATCATCCAAGAAGAAGTAGACAAACTTCTCAAGATAGGGATGATCAAGGAAGTGAAGTTCCTAAGGTGGCTGGCCAACGTGGTCTTAGTACAAAAGAAGAATGACAAATAGTGAATATGTGTGGATTATAAGGATCTTTTCCCCCTGCCACACATATATTCCATGATAGATTCCATGGATGGCCATGAACTGCTAATGTTGATGGATGCATTAGGAGGGTTCTAACAAATTCAAATGGAACCATCTGACCAGGAGGATACCGCGTTCATAACCCTAATAGGTATATATTGCTATATTGCTATGCCTTTTGGTATTAAAAATGAAGGTGCAACATACCAAAGGCTAGTTAGCTGGATGTTCAAGGATAAAGCGGGTGACACCATGAAAGTCTACATCGATGACATAGTGGTAAAGTCAAAGAAAGCTGAAGATTACCTCAAGGATCTTGAAGACGCCTTCGACATACTAGACAAATACAACATGAAGTTGAATCCTTCTAAGCGCCATTCTGAATGAGATCAGTCAAGTTCCTTGGATACATGGTGACTAAAAGAGGGATAGAAGGAATTCAAGAGAAAATAAAGGTCATCATCGATTTAAGATCCCCATCCTCCGCAAAGGATATTTATAGACAAATAGGAAGAGTAACAGCATTAAACAGGTTCATTTAAAGATCCTCAGAAAGGTGCAAACCTTTCTATGAAATCTTGAAGAAGAACAAAAGATTTGAGTGGACTAAAGAGCATGAAGATGCTTTTTTCAGGAAGTTAAAAATTATTTAATTTCTGCACCCTTGCTGGTGAAACCACTAGATGGGGAACCACTACTCTTATACCTTTTAGTATCCTATAATGCTGTAAGTGTGGTTCTAGCCAAGGATCTTAGCGAAGACCAACATCCTATATATTATGTAAGTAAAAGTCTCTTGGATCCTGAGAACAAGTATTCCTATCTTGAAAAACTAATACTTGCATTAGTGTATGATCCCACAAAATTAAGACACAATTTTGAAACATATATTATACATGTAAGAACTAATTATCCCATTAAGAATGTTATGCAAGAATAAGTGATGTCTGGTAGGATGGCAAAGTGATCCGTAAAGCTGAGAACATATGACATCAAATATGAACCAAGACAAGCCATAATATCACAAGCATTAGAAGACTTTGAGGTTGTTTTCATTGATGATCTACAACCTGAAGTAGAATTGGAAAGCAAGGAACACCAAAAAGAAGAAATCATGGGAAGATGGACACTCTTCACCGATGGATAATCCAACTTTAGAGGAATAGGCCTAGGGATCATACTAAAATCGCCACAGGGGGGGGGACATCAGACCCCAGAAAGTCAAATGTGAATTTGATGCAACCAACAATGAAGCTAAATACGAAGCATTGATCATGGGATTACATTTGGATAAGGATCTTCATGTTGGATTAGGTGTCTAAGCCCATAGCTATAACTGGTATGTATTTGACCCGATAGTAGCATGGTCCTTTTGGGTTGCCTTCACTATAGCAATTTGATAGCAATTTGATAGGATGAATTATGAAGAAAGAGATAGAATTATGATTTATTAATATATTATAAGAATAATATATTAATTAAGAAATCATATTATTTAATTAGTATTGATCATAAATTAATTTGGAATTAATTTGGTGATAAAAAGAGACTGATTAAATGTATAGGGACTAATATTGCGATTAACTGTTAGTTGCAAGTTGGGTTGTGGACTCCTAATAGAAGGAGGTGGAAAAATTCTATGGGAAGCCCATAGAAGAATTTGTCCATAGGACCTTCTAGAAGGGTTCCATATATTGCTTAAGGCCAAAGCAAAGAATTAGGGTTTCAGTCAAAAACCCTAGTAGCACAATTATATAAAGATCCCTTGGCATGAGGATTTCGGCCACTTGATCCTTAGAGGAAACCCTAGCCGAAAATCCTAGCCCCCTCACCTCTTTCACATTCTTCCATTGATACTTGGTGTTTGTGACTCCATTACAGGTGCAACAATTGAGGCACTAAGCTCTTGAAGATCAAGATCAACAAGCTACAAGAAAAGGTATTCTTCTAACTATGTTTAAGTTATTAATTTCGAAAATTTCATGCTAGATTAGGGTTTATGCTTTGGATAATAATTTTCAAGTATAACTTGAGAAAAACCTAGATCCAAAGCATTACAGTTGCATGTATACCATAGGAATGTTGTAATGCTCAAAACCCATCAGTGGTATCAAAGATTAGGGTGTTTTTCTGTTATTTGATGCAATTGTATTGTTTTCAAAGATGGAAATTTTTTGATTTTTTGTCTCTGACTGGTGGACTCGCCGAGTCCTATGAAGGAACTCGACAAGTCCATGCCCTGATTCAACGAGTTGGTTCGTCAGATGGCAGATTTTTCAGATTTTTGGCCTAAATTAGATTTGGATAATTCCCATAAATTGTTTTAACTGTTAAAATTCAAATTTTCTATTATGGTAATGATTATCCTTATCTAATTGAAAGATAATTATCAAATTTTAAGATAATTACAAGATTATGTGATAAATTAATTCTTTATAAAATTTTGATTTGATTTTTTCTACCAAGTTAAACGGATTAGGTCAACTTTCATGATAAGGATAAAACTATATGATTAATATAATTGTTTTAAAAGTTGATCTAGAAAGTTTTGAAAAGTTTCATAGCTTCTCCTCATGTTTTGGAATTTAAAATTTAATTAAAACTTTTCTTAATTTTGAAATATTAAATTCTAAAATCGTAGTGTTTTAAAAGTTTAAAATACAACCCTTATACTACTATAATATTAAAAGCTTAATACTTATATATAAATGTATAAGATGAGTCAGTCTTACCGTTAGTAGGCCTCATTCATGAAGCTGGTCTATAAAGGGTGTTTAAGGAAGTGCCTGTAAAATGACCGTCATTGAGTATCCACTCTTACCCACTGCACTCTTGACTAGTGGAGGGTCGTTAGCCGAATGGGTAGGATAGGACATTAATTCATGATTAATTAGTATAATGATTATTATAAATTAACTAAATGTTTTCATAAATTCCCAATCTTAGTTACTTTAGGAAAAATGTGAAAATGATGGTATTCCATGAAATTGCACTTTGCACCTTGTCAAAGTCATTAGTGGATCGTGTGTGGTTAACCGACACATTAACTTGGACTAACAAGGGTGGCGAAGGGTAGCTCGAGAATTATCATAGATCAATGGAGCATGTGTGGTTAACTGGCACATTGATTAGGTGGTAAATGACTTGAGAGTACCAAGCTAATTTGCATGGTTATTTACACCTTGTTTGAGATCCTCGGTATGCCAGTCACAAACTTGAAGGGCATAATCGAGATTAAACATGTCATTGAAAATTTCAATGAATCTAAAAAGAATCTAGGAATTTCATTTCATTCAAAACCTAATTTTTCATTTTGTTTTTCCTGGTAGAAATTGGTAAATCGTCATTTACCTACCTTCATATAATTTGCAATTGGATTACGGTATCCCTCTTCCGAATTGTAAAATGTTGTGTTGGGTCCTAGCCTTAATATTTCATTTGGGTGTTATATTAAGGATTGCTTATCTAATCTAAACTTTGTTCCTTTTCTTTTTCAGATGTCTGGCTCAAACAACGCTTCTAGCTCGAACCCCTCAAGCTCCTTTTTTCTTATGAACATTTATGGGAGGGTCACCTTCGATGAGTCTAATTTCAATGATTGGATCCGCAACATTCACATTGTCACACCCCAAAACCGGTAACGGCGGAATACGTTCTGGGGTAGAGGACGTCATGTACAGTATTATAACAATTGCATAATAATAAAAACAAGCGAAAACAACCATTGCATATATATAGTAAATTTAATTACAAACGTGTTCTGTAAAGTTTCATAGACACCGAAAGTATAACAAAATAAAAGATGGCTCTTGTATGTGCTCCATCTTCTCCAGAAGCTGCACCTGTACCTGTCTACCTTTGACGATCCGTTCTTCTTCTTCACGAACAAGACCAGAGCTCCCCAGGGTGAGAAGCTCGGTCTTATGAAGCCCTTGCTAAGCAGCTCGTTAAGTTGACCGGATAGTTCTTGCATCTCGGCAGACGCTAAACGATCGGGCGACTTAGCAACGGGGGTAGCTCCTGGGACTAGATCGATTCTAAACTCAACCTGACGTTTGGGAGGTAAACCTGGTAGGTCCTATGGAAAGACATCAGGGAAATCGCACACAACAGGGATCTCTTTTGGATCTTTCGCTTTCTAGTTTGTGTCAACGACGTGTGCAAGAAAGGCGCGGTATTCCTTACGCAAGTATTTCTGGGCTTGAATACTTGAGATGATACGAAGGCTCGTCCGGGCTTGTCTCCGTAGATCAACAGAGTCTCGTTATTCGGTGGATTTAGGTGAATGGCTTTGTTGAAGCATAGAATATCAGCGCGATAAAGACTCAACCAGTCCATGCCAACAATGACATCGAAACTCTTGATCGAGACTGGTATGAGATCGATTGGGAATGAATGATCGTCTAACGTGAGGGTACAACCTATGTAAATTTCGTTAGAGCTTTCGGTCTTTCCGTTAGCCATTTCTACGACGAATTTTTCTTTTAGTGGTTGCGGGGATTGTTTAAGTAAGTGTTTAAAGTTTTGGTTTATGAAGCTTCTTTTTGCACCACTATCGAATAAGACACAGGCATAATATTGTTGAGAAGGAACGTACTCGTGACTACTGCGGGGTCCGCTACCGCTTCGTTGTGGCCAGT
Organism: Lactuca serriola; assembly: GCF_051521515.1. Taxonomy (NCBI): domain Eukaryota; kingdom Viridiplantae; phylum Streptophyta; class Magnoliopsida; order Asterales; family Asteraceae; genus Lactuca; species Lactuca serriola. Next base: position 261,891,303 of record NC_136412.1, on the reverse strand, counting down.
AGCAAGTAGTCTTCCTGTTCGTCCCGTATTCCCAGCCTTCGGACAGTTTTTCTTGAAATGGCCAGCTTCACCGCAGCCATAACAGGTTTGGGTCACACCTGAACTGGGAACTTGCGAGATAGGTTTGGGTGGGGCTCTGCAAAACCGGACAGTATGGCCCTTCTGGCCGCAGTTGGTGCATTGCAATTCACGGCATGGGCCGTTGTGATGGAAGGGGCACTTGGGACACTTGGGCAGGTTCGCAACATAAGCTTTTGCCGGTGCAGGGGTAGCAGGAGTGGTGGCAGCATGGACAGCCATGATCTGTTGTTTTTTGGAAGAAGATTGAGTCTTCTTGCCCTTCTTCTGATCCCCACGCTTCCTCTTGTTGTCGGATGATTTGGGTGGTGCGGTGGTATTCGCCGGGGTTGTTGCTGGTGTGGTAGGAACCTCATGATCAATTAACCTCTGGGCCAATTCCTTGGCGCTGTCAAAGGTCATAGGGCGTGAGGCTAGAAAGTTTCCTCGATACGGGGGCATTAAACCCCAAATGTATCGCTAAATCTTCTTGCTCTTCGACGGTATCATGTTAGGACACATAGCCGCCAAGTCGCAGAACCTGTCTGTGTAAGCTGGTATGTCGGTCCCTTTCATCTTGAGGTTCCAGAGTTCCTCCTCAAGTTTCTGAATTTCGCCCCTAGGGCAGTATTCCCCTTTCATGAGGTCCTTCAGTGTGTCCCAGCCCATGGCGTTGGCTGTTACCAAAGAGAGTGCATTGACATGGCCGTTCCACCATGTCAGGGCCCTGTTAGTGAAGGTGGCACTAGCGAACTTTATTTTGCTCTCCTCGGGGCATGAGCACATTTCAAAGACAGCCTCAGTTCTTTCAAACCACTGAGACAATGCTAGAATTCCTCCGGTCCCATCGAAGAAAGTGGGTTTGCAGTTCATGAAGTCCTTATAAGTACATCCATGTGTCCTTTGATGGACTTCACCAAATCTAGAGTTGCCACCGCTCACATCACCAGAGTTCATTTGAGCCATGGCTGCCGTCACAGCTGCAGTCACAGCTGTTTGAAACAGCACTGGATCGAACTGCGGAGGAGGAGGTGGTGGAGGAGGGGTTTGAGTTGCTGGTCTGCCTCTGTTTGGGCGCTTGCGAGGAGGCATCTTTTACTGAAAGTTCATAGAAATGATAGCAATAGTAAGAGTCTATTGCAAGTATGATAAGAGTGTTTCATGGACTAAATCAACATAGTCTAAAAATCAGAGAGAGTGTCATAGCAACCAAGTAGTTAACTGCTAATTACTGGTGTTAATGATGTAATACAAGTTCGGAAAAGTGACCTAACAGTAGGCCTTACATCAACACAAAAGGAAAATGCTGGCAGTCTAGAGGCCTAATTAGAGTACTTTCATAATTTAGAATGTTTACAGACAAGTGTTCTACTGAACTTAGAAAGAAAAGGCTAGTCCTTATACAAAAGAGTGAGATGATTTGACATCTTCTACGGGCGACGGGCACCTGTTGGGCGAATCCTCAGATCAGCTAGTTGACGCATAACTTCCTGAAGATGTCGTTAATGAGCCCTTTGACGTGCTCGGAGTTCCCTAACTTCAGCTCGGGATGCAGCTAGCTGTTGCTGCAGAGCCTCGTTGGTCCTCCTTGTCCTATCCATGGCTTCTTCAAGTTGGTGGATGCGAACAGTGTTGAGGTTTGAGTTGGCATCCACTTTTACAACTCGGCCAATGGCTGCTTGACCTTGCTCGACGTTCCTGGCAATCCTTCGGATCATGATGGGTAGAACTTGGTCCGCTGATCCTCCCTCGCTTATGTTGTAGAAGCTTCGGTCTCTATTGTAAGGTAAAGGCTGACCCTGCTCCTCACTCCATCGGTTCAAGGTTATTGCCCACATGGGAGTGGGACCCTGAAATGTCGGACGGAGGTTGGGGTTTGGAGCTTCAGGGGGTAGGTTGTTAACTTCTGGCTCAGAGCTGGAGCTGTCCTAGAAGCCTTCAGCAAGATGATCATCCAAAGGGATCGGGTGATCATCTTCTGACTCCTCATCGAGCCATCCTCCATTGCCCTGGTTTCGATAATACGGATCGCCGGGATGGTGGAAGCCAACCATGCTATCTACGCGAGAAAGGGGGAAAGAAAGGTTAATAGACGTACTAATCTAGGATACTTATAAGATGAATCATTATTAGTTGACTCAATACTTGCGTAGTGCATACCAATTACATGCAACCGAAGCAAGATAGTCCTTCGAATAAGCAACCCTAACTTCAGATCCCCAATCAAACAAGAACAGGAAATAAAGCAAAGGCCACAGATTCTGAGTCTATAGCGCCCTAGTCACATGTAACCATGGTGTATCCACTTAGCAAATGTTGTCCTACCAGTAACGACCCTTTTACTTATCACATATGTAGTTAGTAGTATACAGAATACTCCTATAGTATTCTTGTTCTAACGTTCTTGTGGTAGTGTTGGTAAGTTTTTAGACTTGATGCAACCCCACAATCACTCTTAGGCACATGCTAGTCACTCCTGGATAAATGTAGTTCATCAGGCTACATCCCCCCAGAGGTGACTATATGTCTCTAAGCTTAATTGTGTTGTTCAACAATCTTAATACTTTTGTTTTGTTCTAGTATGATACTGACCCTTTTGTAGTGGTGAGTGTATATATACTTAATTAAATATTTTAGTATTTAGAAGTATATATTCTTGGTCAGAGTGTTTTAGTCCCGAAGTGTTTATAGTTCGTATATCTTTTTATAGGTTGATATACTTGATTCACTATAAACAATGCTCTGATACCAATCTGTCACACCCCAAAACCGGTAACGGCGGAATACGTTCTAGGGTGGAGGACGTCATATACAGTATCATAAAAATTGCATAATACTAAAAACAAGAGACAACAACCATTGCATATATATAGTAAATTTAATTACAAACATGTTCTGTAAAGTTTCATAGACACCAAAAATATAACAAAATAAAAGATGGGTCTTGTATGTACTCCATCTTCTCCAAAAACTGCACCTGTACCTGTCTACCTTTGACCTGAGGATACAAGTTATTTTGAAAACGAGTATTAGCATAAAGCTGGTGAGTTCATAAGAATTTAGTGTCTTTGTTGTATAAAAGTGTTTTCAAACTTATAGAATAAAAACTGAAATTTATGTGTATAAGTAGTAGAAATCCCTAGAAAATCTTATATTTTCCAGAAAAGTACTTTGTAAGTTAAATCCTTTGATTTGTGTGTAAGCATTATCATTGAAAACCTTCAGTTGTAAAAGTACAGTAATAAATCTCATGTGAGTAACATAGGTGAAGAAAAGTTATGCCTGTTAATAGTAGTAGTGGTGCAAACTTCCATTAGTAATAGATATTTACTTGCTTCGGGATGTTAGCTTAGACTTCATTCTTAGTGTATTATGTTGCATAAAGGTGTAACTCCTCAGGTGACCAGACTGAAGTGATAATAGAGAACCCGATGACCTTCCCGGTCATGCGTAGTGCAGTGATGTAGTGCCACCCGTGAGCCTAGTCGGCTCGGACTGTAGCTAGCAGTCGAGATGTAATAGTGTCTGCCCCGTATAGATCTATACATGTAGCATTGCCTTCCAACCGGAAAGCCCTGGTCACATGGTGTAGCGTAGTAGAGTGTCTTATAGAGGGATAGTGTGTTATACTCTGGATTTGTGTATTCTTCGGTATTTTAGTATAATAGTCTTTTTTATAGTTCTTAGAGTGTTCTCTTATATGAGTATTAACTTGTAGTAATAGCCGTTATAGCGAGTATAGCAGTAGTAGAGATAACGAGTAGTAGTCTTAGCTATACCTATTGTAGCTAACTAGAGTGTATGATTTCCTGCCTTTGAATAACAAAGGTATTGAGTGAGATGAAGACTTTCATATCTAACACAAATATATATGATATATAACTAAGAAATCAACGACAGTCGGACGGATGACCGATACCCTAAGACCACATCAAACAAGAATAGGAAATAAGGCGAGCTATCGGTCCTAAGTCCTTCAAGCCTTACTTATATAAATATATTAGTGTAGATATATTTTAAAAAGAAAAGTAAATTTAAACACAGTTTTAAAAGCAGTTTAATACCAATTTAATCTTAAAAATGCATTTGATAATCAACTAAAACAGTTTTATTGGAAAGCAGCTAAAAGTGATCCCTTTTTGATGATAATTTGTGAATCACATAAGATTTAATAATAAAAACTTGTAGAATTTATACTTGTATCCCCCCCCCCCCCCGCCTAAAACATGTAAAATCATTTAAAAAGGTTCATTAAGGGGTATGAACTGACCTGAAATGAGTAGATCGGGTGGAAGTGTCGGATGCGCGTTTGGTGTCAAGTAGAGACTTGTACACCCTTTATGACCCTAGAAACATATGAAGACATATGTTTACAAGTAATTAGTGATTTAGACTCTAATTATACACATATAGTCATCCTGATGTGATTAAAGGTCTTATGGTTGAGTGCTAGAAGGTTAAAGGGTTGAAAGGAAAGAGTATAAGACCTCACCATGGAGTTTACTCTTCTAAAACTCACCTTAAGTGAGTTTACGGTTAGGGGACCTCATCCCCCATGAGTTTACGGCCGTAAACTCATGGGAGGAGTGTAAGTGAGTGGTTTCAAGCTTTTGGTGGTTCTAGAAGTGGTTCTAAGGTATTATACAAGGTTATAGGGGTGTTTAAGGTCAAAGGAGGGTACTCCCTTGGAGTTTACGGTCCAAGGACCACTCCTTGGGATTTTACGGCCGTAAACCCCATGGTTTACGGTAGTAAACTCTTGGACACCTCCAATCTTTGATTACAAGGCTATTGGCTCAATTCTAACATGTTCTAGTGAGGGTATAAGGCTCTTTAGGGGGCTTAAACCTTCATTTGGCATGTATTAGGGGAGTTTACGGTCTAAGCATATGCTTGGGCCGTAAACTCTTGTTTTCCCTTCAAATGACAATATTTAGGTGTTCCAAGTCCGAAATAGCAAGTCCCTAAGCCATATCTTAAGCCTAAATGGAGCTTGGAAGTGTTTTGGGCTTGATTTACAAGCTTAGAGGGTGTTTACGGTCTAAGCATGTGCTTGGACCGTAAACCCTCTTTCAAGCCATAAATATTGATGATTCAAGGTCCAAACACTTCTAGGTTAAATCCAAAGCTAGTTTCTAGGCTTAAGGGGAAGAAACTTGGCACTTTTGACAACATTTTAGGTGTTTACGGCCTAAGGAGGTTCTTAGGCCGTAAACTCCTCCTTTTCAGCCTTCTAACATGATTTTCAAGCTAAAACACAAATCAAAGGTGCCTAGAACAAGTTAGGGTAAGAGAACTTACGTTTTGGAGGCGGAAACTTGCGGTTTTTGGATGAAATCGGGCTTGAGGAGAGAGAGTAGAGAGAGAAAGTGGGTCTAGTGTGGTAAAAGGTTTCTATGGAGTGTTCACTCTCCTTTCTATAAGGCTTGGGTATTGTACCTTGTATACGACTACCCGATACTTATGTTTAACGAGGTTTAAACTTTTTACCCGGTTAAATAGTCGTAATAAAAATAACTTTTTCCAATTAAATGGAAATGATATTTTACGTGTTTTTATTTATTTTATCACGACGATAATAACATGAAATATAAATAAATAAAACATTTATTTATTTGCCGACCCCAAATTAACGGAACTTTTATAAAATAGAATATTCCATTAACGGAAACGGGGCATAATAACGGAATAAACTTTGGGTTGTCACACACATGGCCCTTCGATACGAGGAGAAGGAATACATCCTCGTCGAAAAGATCAAAGAGATAGATGAAACCAAAGCTTCCGCTAAAGAAATAACTGAGTATAGGGCTCACAAAAAGGATGTGACAAAGGTGTCGTGTATAATAGTAGCCACTATGACTCCTTAGTTGCAGCAGTTCTACGAGGACCACTGGCCTTACGAGATGTGCCAAGATTTGATGGAAAAGTACCATCAAAGTGTGCATCAAGAAAGGTACGATATTGTTTCCTTGTTGATAACGACAAAGATGAAATATGGAGAGTCCATCACGAGCCACTTGCAAAGAATGCAAAGGTATGTGGATCGTTTGCTCAAGTTGAATGTCAACTTTGACGAAGAGTTGGTGATTGATATCATTCTCCACTCTTTGCCTCCTTGTTATGATGAGTTCAAGATGACTTATCATATGAACAAGGAGGAAGTCACCTTGAGCAAACTTCAAGGTCTGTTAAGAACTGCTAAAAGTGGGCTGAAAGGAAAAACTGTCACAACCACTCCTGCTGCTGCTGCCCCAGTCCTGGCTATGGGACAAGGGAAGGGGAAGAAAAGGAAAGTTCCCTCTAAGAATCACAAGGGAAAGTCTTATTATGTATCTTCTTCAAATGGATCCAAAGGAAAAGGTGGTTCTGTTGCTTCCTCATCCGATCCAAAGGAAGCAGAGTGCTTCTACCATCATGACAAAAGGCATTGGAAACGAAGCTGCCCGAAGTACTTGCATGACATCAAAGATGCGAAGATAAAGCCCTCATTCACATGCATTTATACTATTCATTCTAATAACTCATCAAATGCTAGTTATTGGGTCCTTGATACAGGATGTTGTTTTCACATTTGTTCTGATTTGCTGGGGCTAAGAAGAAGTAGGGATGTTGATCATGGGAAGATGAACTTGATAATGGGGAATAGGAAATCGTCGCATCTCACCAAGATCAGGATTTTTTCTTTAGTGCTTAGTAGTGGGTTAGGTTTAGGTTAGGTTTTTATGGTTTATACAAACAAGGTTTTAGACTTTCATTCGATAATGAATTTGGTTCTATTAATGCTTTCCATAATGGTACTTTATATTTTGAAGCATTTCCTTGTAATGGTGTATATGAAACTATGATGGTTTTAGACAACTTAGGGAATATTGTGTTGCATATTGAGTCGTCTAATGGTTTAGACAAGGCATGCTCGTGGCATTGTCGTCTTGGACATGTCAACAAGAAGCGCATAGCCCAAATCCAAAAGGATGGAGTGTTGGAGTCGTTTGACCTAAAGTCGGATGACACGTGCGAATCTTGCTTACTTGGAAAGATGAGTAAATCACCTTTAACAATAGGTTTATTCTTGATTAGTTCTTGAAACTTGTCAAGATCTTTAAGACTCCCACTGACCTCTTAACATATAAGATTCTCTTGTCATGAACCATTCCTTGACAAACAAATATTCAAGAGTTAGTGCGGATTCTTATCAAGACAAACACTTCACACAATTGGTCTTAGTTGGTCTTTGTCTTATCCAAGACATCACAACTTACCAATTTCAAATGTACAAGAGTAAGAAACATTTTACTCTACATTTGATGAGTGTTTAAAACCTTCTTAAGATTATGTCACTCAAGGCACAATCTTGGAGTATGACTCAAAGACTTGTTTTGGAACGAAGTATGACTCACCTTCTTGATTTAACCATTTAACCATTTCAACAATTCACGATTCCTCTTCTTAGCCATACAAATGCACTAAGATATCCTTAGAGGATCAATTATGATATGGTTTTCATAATCAGTAAGACGATCATAAAACACGATACTAAAGTACTCTCCCATCTTTTCAGATTGGAGAAACTTTTATCTTTTTGCCTAATTTGATTCTTCTCATTCGTTCTGCCATACATAGAAACTTTTCCAATGTTTAGAATTATACTTAAACTTGTAAGCATAACCATATTTACTAAACTTTAGTAAATCATGACGAACAGTCTTATCGTTCTTTGTGGTGGACCTGACCAGCGCACACCCAGTATACCCGATCCCCTAGTCCTTCACTTGACTCATATATACATGTGAAAAAGGAATTAGTCTTAGTTTACTAGAGACAAAGGTTCTCATTCATCAGACAATACAAGTTGTATGATTCCAAGTTTCTATCCAACTGAAACTTGGGTGATGAGAATCTTTCCTTATTTGGTAAATTGACACTTCCATAAACGAAAGAATCAAATCCATATTGCTAACAATAGAAACATACAAACATCAATTTTCATAAATGCCATTGCAAGGAAACTTTAAAATAAAATAAAATCAAAAATTTTCTTCTGTTTATAAAACTGTGGAAAAATGTTTCCTTACAATGCACTTACAAATGAAAACTATGTTACTACATATTTCTAAGCAATCTATCATAACTCCTAAGCAGTAGCTCAAAAATCTGATCTTCAAACCATATGATCAAAATCCATCTGTTCGCGATAAGATTCAGCATGCTCTTACTTTTAAGTTTCCTTCCTTTTGCATGATCCTACAAAACATCAAAATGCAACCTTGTCACATCATGTATTAAGAATCAACAATTAGGAACTTAATAGAGTTAGACAGTAGATTTACCTAAATCAGAGTCAAACTTTTTGATTCTACCTTCTTTCAGATCTTTCAGGTAGTCAGGGTAGCTTTGCTTCCAATGTCCCTTCAAATGGCAGTAGAAACACACAGGCTCATTTGGAATGGCACATGGAACAGTCTCAGAATTAGCCTTTTTCTTATGATCAAAACTTTTGACCATGACCAATTCCTTTCCATTAGGAAAAGGAATCATTTGTGGGATGTCCATGTAAGCTTGGGATGCAGATATTCCAATCAAATTTGCTTGACCATTGCGCCATATCATTGCTGATTCAGCAGCAATTAGCAAATATGTAAGATCAATAAGGGTCATTTCGTGATCTGTCACATATCAGTCTTTAACGAACTCACTATATGACTCGGGAAGTGACTGAAGAACCTAGTCAATAGCCAACTTCCTTGGGAACACGACACCCAACATTCTCAGTCTGTCAATGTGTGACTTCATATCCAAGACATGTGCACACACAAACTTTCCATCCTTGTGTTTGCTATCCAATAGGGCTTGAGTGATCTTAAACTTTTCAAGTATTCAAACTTGTGGGTTAGGGATAATAATTGGAGGAGGTGTAGGAAGTGAAGTATGATTTCCATTTCCACTAATGCATGACAAAGGGATTAATCTTTCACCTTGATTGCCACGTGGGATATCATCTTCAAGAGGAAAGCTTGTTCCAAAAGATTTGGGAAGACCATGGTTGTCTGCACTAGACATCTACAATGGGAGAAATTCAAGTTAGTTGATTTAAGTCCTTAATATAACACCCAAATGAAATATTAAGGCTAGGACCCAACACAATATTTTACAATTCGGAAGAGGGATGCCGTAATCCGAATGCAAAATATTTGAAGGTACGTAAATGATGATTTACAAATTTCCACCACGAAAAACAAAATTGATCATTAGGTTTTAAATGGATTGAAATTCCTAGATCCTTTGAGATTCATTGAAAATTTCAATGGAATGTTTAAATCTCGATTGTGCCCTTCAAGTTTGTGACTGGGATGTCGAGGATCACAAGAAGGTGCGAATAACCATGCAAATTAGCTTGGTACACTCAATGTTACAACCACCTAATCAATGTGTTGGTTAACCACATACGCTCCATTGATCTATGATTAACATCAACATACCCTTTGCCACACACTGTCAGTCCCAGATTAGTGTGTCGATTAACCACACACGCTCCACTAACGACTTAACAAGGTGCAAAGTGCAATTTGATGGGTTAGCACCAAATTCACATTTTTCCTAAGTAACTAAGATTGAGAATTTATAAGTGTTTAGTTACTTAGTATTTCATTATACTTTTAATGAAAATTTAAATGTCCTGTCAAACCCGTTCAGCTAATGACCCTCCACCAGTCAAGGAAGCGGTGGGTGAGAGTGGACACCTATTAAACCGCCATTTTATAGGCAGTAACCTTATACCCCTTATAGACCGGCTTCGTGAATGAGGCCTACTAACATTAAGACTAAATTTACTCTTATACATACATACATACATACACACACACACACATATATATATATACATATATATATATATATATATATATATATATATATATATATATATATATATTAAGCCTATAATATTATAATAATATAAGGGTTGAATTTTAAACTTCTAAAATTCTAGGGTTTGGAACGAAATGTTTCAAAGTGAGACTTTGCATTTACAAATTCCAAAACCTGAGGGCAAGTTTTGAACTATTCAAAAACTTTTGGTATCCATAACTTATGAGTTTAATATAAGTTTTATGAAAAGACTCTTGACATTCCATAACTTGTGGACAAGTTATGGAGTTCATAAAACATTTATGTAAAAGACTCTTCAAGTTCCATAACCTGAGAACAAGTTATGGAAGACTTAAAACCATTTAAGATGACATTTAAAAAGAGACCTTTCATTTTCCATAACTTGAGGACAAGTTATGGATTTCACAAAAAAACAATTAGATCAAAAATTCCAACTAACAAAATCAAACAATTTGCCTATGATCTAATTAAACTCATAAGTTAAGATAATTCATATCAAACAAGTTTCAAGAAATCAGCCTAATCATATAAGCTAATACAAATCATGAAACTTTTAAAATAATATTTTTTTGGATGAGAATAATCATTACCATATAAAAAAAATCCTATTTTATGAACTAAAACATTTTGTGGTAATGATTCTAATTCAAAACAGGCCAAAAAACTCGAAAAACTGTTGTCTGGACATGCAACTCGGTGAGCCCCATACTGGAATCGACGAGTCTAAGGCAATACTCATCCTACTCGTCGAGTCCAAGCATGGACTCGTCAAGTAGGGAAGTCAACCATCATTTCAGATTTGAAAAATAACACATTTTGCATCAAATATAATAGAAAACAACCCACGTCTCTGATACCACTGATAGGTTTTAGTATACTACAACATCCTATGGTACATGTACAACCCTAAATTCTTTGGATCTATGTTTTCTCTAATTATACATGCAATATTGTTTCCAAAGCATTAAGCCTACAACTAGCATACAGTTGTTATAAACAACATGGAATTGAGTTATAGAGTTACCTCTTTTTTGTAGCTTGTAGTTTTCTTGAGTTTGGCCTTTAAGAACTTAGTGCCCCAAGTGTTGCACCTCAAATGGAATCACAACACACCTTTGGACAAAGGATGACTTTTGAGAGAATATCCTAACAACCAAAATCAGCTCATGGAACTCCAAGGATCACTAGTGTGCCAATTTGGATGCTAAAGGGCATCTTATATAGTGTGGCAAGATTAGGGTTACACCATGTAAACCTTAATGTGCATGACCTTCCATATTCCTTAGGCTCCATGGGTTTAAACCCCCATAGATCATCCATGGGTTGTACCCAGCAGGAGACTGTGGCTGATTCAACATGCGAATCAGAATACATTGGAGACAATATGGTTGAAGAACTTCATTGGAGACCTCAGAGTTATACCAGCCATAAATGAGCTTATCGAGATTTTTTGTGATAACGAAGGAGCGGTTGCCTTAACCAAGGAACCGAGGGATCATGGTAGATCCAGACACATCGACATGAAATACCACTTCATCAGACATCGGGTAAAAGAAGGACTCCTTGTAGTCAAGAGGATATCGTCACAGGAAAACCCACCAGATACCCTCATAAAGGGTTTGAGCAAGGTTAAGCACTTATAGTATGCGAGGAGCATTGGTCTGAAGGAAAATATTAGTTTTAGTGATTATATAGTTGTTTAGAAACTTTTAATAGATAAATGTAATTGACATTTGATGATTAAATAAAGGATTTTTATTTATGAGTAAAGTCTACTATCTTGTGTCGATTATTTACTGTTGTTTCACTTTTTGATGTTTTACTTCTAGAATAATTAGATTATTCAAATTATCCACAGTCGATCATACTTTGGGAGTAATTTATGAGGTTAGACTGTCATGAATTGGTTTGTAGATTGTCTAAGTGTTTAGACATAGCAAAGGTTTGCTCCAATGTTCATGAGTGCTCTTGAAATAAGATTTGAGTATTGGATTAAACCCACGCTCATGTGAATCACTTCATGGAATTTATCACGAGTGATTGTGAGATGATAATATCGTATAATCTTTAAATTGAGATATACAAGTTGTTGTTTGCGAGTTGGTTGTGCATTGATAATGTGTCAATGCATCAACAACTTGATGTTATAAACCGTGTTGTTGTGTGCATTTAACAAGTAAATAGTACACTCATATAAGTCAAAGTTTATCTGTTCCTTTTATCCTAGGATGGTAAAAGCGATATCTTGGGCCCCTCGATGATTTTGTGTTGACTTATGTGTCGGGCCCGGTCAGGACTGAATTGATGTGTTTAATTAAGTTCTATATCAAACAAATAAGAAGTCGGGAAACAATTTTTTGGACATTGAGAATAATTATGTTCCATATCATTGTCCACATGATATCTTGCAGAACGGAGGATTATATGATCCCTTATCTAAAGGACGCGTCATTGACTAGGTTAGAGTTCGACAACGACTTTTGAGAGCTACGATTGCTAATCGGATTTTGAAGTCATACTTGCAGTAATAGTTATTAGACTTATCCAAGTAGGAGACTATTGGATTTGGTGTCTAAACCCATAACTATAACTAGTATGTACTTGACCTGATAGTAGCATGCTCCTTTTGGGTTTCGTTCACCATAGCAATTTGATAGGATGAATTATGAACAAAGAGGTAGAATTATGATTTATTAATATATTATAAGAATAATATATTAATAGAGAAATCATATTAATTAATTAGTATTGATCAGAAATTAATTTGGTGAGTAAAAGAGACTCATTAAATGTACGGGGACTGATACTGCAATTAACTGTTAGTTGCAAGTTGGGCTGTGGACTCCTCATAGAAGGAGGTGGACAAATTCTATGGGGATCCCATAGAAGAATTCGTCCATAGGGCCTTTTAGAAGGGTTCCATAGATTTCTTAAGGGCTAAGTAGAGAATTAGGGTTTCAGTCAAAAAACCCTAGCAGCACAATTATATAAAGACCCCTTGGCATGAGGATTTCGGCCAGTTGATCCTTAGAGGAAACCCTAGCTGAAAATCCTAGCCCCCCTCACCTCTTTCATATTCTTCCATTGCTACTTGGTGTTGATGACTCCATTAGAGGTGCAACAATTGACGCACTAAGCTCTTGAAGGTCAAGATCAACAAGCTACAAGAAAAGGTATTCATCTAACTATGTTTAAGTTATTAATTTAGAAAATGGTATGCTAGATTAAGGTTTATGATTTGGATAATAATTTGCATGTATAACTTGAGAAAAACCTAGATCCAAAGCATTAGGGTTGCATGTACACCATAGGAATGTTGTAGTGCTCAAAACCCACCACTTCAGATCAAGAATCTTTAGGTATTCGTTGTCTCATTATTAACCAATCTTTTTAATGGATCATATGCAATAAAAGGAGAAAGAATAACACTATAACTCCAAATCCTCAAAAAAAAAAAAAATTAGCCACTAAAATATGAAGATTTCAGCCTAAGCCAAGTTCCTAGAGAAGAAAACGTTGAGGCAGACACACTAGCCAACCTAGGATCTTCCTTTAGGATCCCACCAGAAGTTAGGATCCCTATAACCTATATATTGATCCCAAGGATTGAAGATCCCTCCAACAAACCAGATCATCCCAATGACCATGATTAAACAACCAACATAGAAATAATCAGGGATCCTGACCCTCAGACACTTCCTTAAAATCCTACCCGTCAGGATCCTAACATTCAGGATCCTCCACAATGCTCACAATCCTGGTTCCAACCCATTGTGCAATATCTCCAAAATGGCATGATCCCAAGAGATGAGAAAAGTGACAAAGCATTAAGGATAAGGGTCTCACGTTTTGTGATGATCCAAGGAAAACTATACAAGAAATCCATGGCGGACCCATTTGTTAGATGCTTAGAAGATCACAAGGATGCAGAATTCCTGAAAGATATACACGAAGGAGATTGTGGAAACCACACTGGGGGCAGATCCTTATGCTCCAAAGTGTTAAGTACACGATACTACTAGACAACAATGAAAATGATGTTTTCTTGCATGCCCAAAGATGTGATGCTTTTCAAAGACATAGCAACATCCTTCATCAACTTGCAGAACCATTCCATCTTATCATTTCCCCTTGCCCAGTCATAAAATGGGGAATGTATATATTTAGCAAGCTACCCAAGGCTCCTGGTGGAAAAGTGTTCATGCTAGTGATGGCATACTACTTCTCGAAATGGATAGAGGTTGAAGCCTTTGTTACGGTACGAGACAAGGAGGTAATCTCATTTATCAAACATAATATCTTGATCATGTTCGGGATCCCTGCCTAAATCATATGCGATAATGGATCTCTGTTCATAAGCAAGAGGAATAGAGACTTTTGCATGAGTTGGGGAATTGAAATGATAATGCCCATCCCTGTTCATCCTCAAGCTATTGATCAAGCTGAATCTAGTAACAAGATCATCGTAAACAACTTAAAGGAAAGGTTAGACGAGAAGAAAGGAAGATGCGCAGAAGATCTTTCTTTCGTCCTACGGGCCAATAGGACCACTTCAAAAACAACCACTGGTCAAACTCCATACTCCTTGGTGTTAGGAATAGAATTCATGATCCCTACTGAAGTAACGATCTCAATGGCTATAAGATCTAGAAAAAAACAATAACATCCTGGCCGAAGATATTGACACCATGGATGAACTCATGGATCTTGCTAGGATCCGCATTGTTGCTAATCAACAAAGGATCACTAAAGCATATAACAAGAACATCAAATTCAGAAGATTCCAGGTAGGTGAATTGGTCCTTAGGATGACATTCCAAAATACCAAGGATCCCAATGTAGGAAAATTGGCACCTAAATAGGAAGGAGCTTAACTCATTGATTCCCAAGCAGGAAAGGGGGCATATTGGCTAGTTACCCTTGAAGGAAACATTTTACAAGATCCTCGAATGTCATTCGTCGGAAAGCGTATTTCATATAAGTTTTATAAATCACTTTTGACGAATTAAAGTTACATTATTTGTACCCTCTACTTTTATCTGATTCCTTTATTTACTCTTCTAAAAACCATTAATAAATTAAGCATCGGAGGGGAGTTAGCCAAGCTAACACCCACCCTAAGCTAATGTTTGTTATGTGTAGGAACTCAAGGATCCTGACATTCGAAGATTTTTGGGATTATAGTGTTACGTCACTGGGCTTTTGTTAAAGTCTTTTATGTAAACATTTGGGCCTGTCCACCGTATTTAATAGAGTTAGATTATTTAAGATGCTTGCATGCATTGTATTTTAATAAACTCTTATCTTTTACTTTGTAACCCTAATCACGCCTCTACAGTAGCAATTCTTCATAGAGTTCTTCTAAGGTGTGACTGTTAATATTCAACACCTTTGAATCATCGTTGTGTTATTACTTTACTTGTTCTGAATCTAATCGATCATTAAGGATTTATTCCTAACAGAAGGGAGGTGGAACACTATGATATCCTAGACCCTTATTCTGATTATCTTCAAACTTTAATTGTTTTTCTATCATTGTCTCAACCTTTTTACTTGACACATCAAACTTTTTAAAATTAAAGTCTGCATTTTCAAACTTATATTTTAATTTGTTAAGCTCGACAGTTAGACTGGCAATCTTTAGTTGAGCATAATCATAGTGTTCACATTTAGTGTTATATTCTTCTTGAAGTTTTCTAAAGTCTTTGGTTTTGGCCTCTAATTTTTCTTTCAAGGGTTTTTGGTCCTTTCTAATAGTATATCATTCATATTTAAGGACCTCAATTTCAAAAATTAATAACTCATGTTGATCACGATAATGTTTAATTTTAGCTTCACAAGACTGAGAGCATGAGGTTTCACTTACTTTGGTGATTAAAGAACTCATTATTCACCATAATAAAGATAATTTACCAAAAAGAAATATGATTGAGAAGCCAAGAGAAAATGCCCTTTAACTTGAAATTTAGAAAGTCAAACTTGAAAAGTCATATTTAAAAAGTCAAACTTGAAAGTTAAACTTAAAAAGTCAAACATGAAAGCTTGAAATTTAAACGAGAAAGTCAAAGGTCAAACTTGAAGGCCAAAAGTCAAATTTAAAAGTCAAAGGTAAAACTTGAAAGTCAAAAGTCAAATTTCAAAGTCAAAGGTGAAAGTCAATCCTTTTGACAAAAAAAAACCTTGATTGAAAAAAAAAGTTTCTTGACCGAAAACAAAGTTTTAATACAACAAACAAGAGAATTTTGACTTAAAAACGAGGATATTTTATCGTATATGAAGGTATTTGACCAAAAACGAAAGTATTTGACAAAAAATGAGACTTTTGAACCAAAAATAAGCCAAAATAGTGATATTCCGAAATAGCAGAGGATGCGAGGCTGAGGTTCCGAATCCGGGAACAGTTGGACCGAAAACGCGAGGCTGTGACGTCCGACCGAAATCAGGCGAGACCGTGAACTTCCGAAGCCTAGTACCGGAAACCAAAGTTGCGGACCGTAAACCTTCGCTCCTAGATCACTTCACACCGTAAACCATGGCCCCGTCCGAAATCGCTTCTGAGCTACGGAAACGCTGCTGGCCGCTTAGGGTTTGACCGAGACCGAGGGAATCCGCCTGGATTTTGCAAATATTGACATAAAATTACCAAAACTTGCCAAAAACATGGCATTTTCAAATCTTGAAAGCCAAAATCGATCAAACTCAAAAAATATGAAGAACATGAAGAACAATGGCCAAAAATTCATCAAAAATAAATTAAAAACACCAAGAATTTCCAAGAAAAACTCTTAAAAATATCTTGCAATGACCCGATTGCTATCGGTCCTTGCTCTGATACCACTTGTAACTCTCGAATTCTCCTACGAATCAATCAGATTCACTTTGATGGTGCAGAATCCCAAGCAAAGTGTATAATGCAAGATAAAGATGAATAAGAACAAGATAATTAATCTTCAATGCACAAGATATATTGATTAATCGATCGGTACAATAGATTCCTATTACACACTATTTTCTCTCTGTTTCTCTCTAGATCACGTCCTTGGCATATGGCAGCCCCCAAGAACGTCTTACTCCATTTACAATGCTCAAACGACACTATTTTTGCCTAGACCTAATAACCAAGCGCATGCCTGAAACCCAAACAAAACAATATGAATCCTAACCAAAATCACATGTGATTTTGGTCAAGACAACGCCGAAACATGATGTTTTCGATCTTAGACCGAGAAATCTTATAGCTTATGAAAAGCAAAGTATAAACCATAATTTATGACCTAACACTTGTTGTAGGAAAACTCCGCAAGAGGCAAGTAGGAGTCTCGGCTCCCACTGAAATCGATAGCACATGCTCGTAACATATCATCAAGGGTCTGTATCATCCGCTCACTCTAGCCGTCGGTTTGCGGATGATAAGCACTTCTGAAGTGCAACCTCGTGGTCAGTTACTCATGGAGCTTCTGCCAGAAATGGGAGGTGAACCGAACATCATGATCGGTCAACTTCTCGGCCGAAGAGCTCTCCCATAGCGAGTAACCTCGTGGCCAGTTCCTCAATGGAGACTGGAACCCCATGGCGAGCAATGATCTCACGAACATACACATCAGCCAACTTCTCAGCCAAAGAGCTCTCCCGGATAGCTAAGAAGTGAGCACTCTTGGTCAATCGATCCATGATGACCCAGATAGCATCAAAATCCATTTCCATCTTCGGAAACTTGGTGATAAAATCCATCGAAATATGCTCCCATTTCCACATGGGGACCTCCAGAGGTTGCAGCTTGCCATGTGGTCATCCATCTCTTAACATACCATGCTCTCTCTCTCTCTCTCTCTCTCTCTCTCTCTTCATACACGACCACCAATAGCTCAATCTCAAATCCCGATACATCTTGGAAGCCCCGGGATGAATAAAAAAATGAGACTTATGAGCTTCCTCTAACACAGTCTATCTGACCCCACAAGACATCGAAACCCAAACCCAACCACATTAGGTCAAAAACCCACAACTATCTGAGACAAATCTAGCAATCTCACCCCTGATCCTCTCTTTTTCCAATTCTCTTCCCGAACACCCTCGCCCTGAGCCTTCCTAATCAATCCCAAAAGCGGGGAATCCAATGATATCCTCATAAACGATGCCATATCTGAAGACCCAGCCGACTTGCGGCTCAAAGCATCTGCCACTACATTTGCTTTACCTAGATGGTAAAGGATCTTGCAGTCATAATCCTTGACTACGTCAAGCCACCTACGCTGCCTCATGTTCAGGTTTGGCTGGTCCATAGTATGCCTCAAACTCTTGTTATCTGGACAGATAGTACAACGGACCCCATACAGATAGTGTCTCCAAATCTTGAGGGAAAAAACCACTGCCCCCCAACTCCAGATCATGAGTGGGATATCATGTCTCGTTCTGCTTCAGCTGTCGTGAAGCATAAGAAATTGCACGCCCCCTTTGCATGAGGACTGCCCTAAGCCAGTGATGGAAGTATCACAGAATACTAGGAAATCCTCAATTCCCTCTAAGAGGGTCAATACCAGGGCCTCACATAATCTCTGCCGAAGAGTCTCAGATGCGGACAGCTGCTTAGGGCCCCAAAGGAAATCCACTCCCTTACTCGTTAGACAAGTGAGGGGCACCACAATCTTGGATAAATCCTGAATAAATCTCTGATAGTACCCTGCCAAACCCAAGAAGCTCATGATATCTGAGGGAGATTTCGGAACATCCCATTGCATCATGGCCTAGATCTTGGCCTAATCAACCAATATCCCGTCATCGTTAAAGAGGTGCCCAAGGAATTGAAGCTATCCTAACCAAAACTTGCACTTCGAGAACTTTGTATAAAGCCGTTCTCGCCTCAAAACCCCTAGAAGCTTGAAAAGATGCTCCTCATGCTGCTCTCTAGTCTTGGATTACACCAAGATATCATCAATAAACACAATAATGGAATGATCGAGCATCGGCCTACATACCCGATTCACCAAATCCATGAACACCACAAGCTCATTGGTGAGCCTAAATGGCATCACCATGAACTCGTAATGCCCATAACGAGTCCGGAACGCGGTATTCTCCACATCCTCCTCTCTCACTCTAACCTGATGATACCCAGACCTCAAATCTATCTTGGAGAACCAAGATGCACCCTACAATTGATCAAAGAGGTCATCAATCTGCGGAAGGGGACAATAGTTCTTCACGGTTAACTTCATCAACTCCCGGTAATCAATGCAAAACCACTGTGAACCATCCTTCTTCTTGACAAACAACATAAGTGTTCCCCATGGAGAACTGCCCGGTCCGATGAACTGATTGCCTAGCAGTTCCTTCAACTGAGATGATAACTCCTACATCTCAGGCAGTGCCAAGCACTATGGCGCCTTGGCAATAGGGGCCGCACCTGGCACGAGGTCAATCCGGAACTCGACCTGCTTCTTAGGAGGCACTGCGGGTAACTCCTGAAGAAACACATCTACAAATTCCATGACAACTAGAACCTATGAAACTGAAATCTAATCCCCAACTTGCGTATCCACCACATAAGATAAGTAACCAGGTAATTCCTGCGGAAACACATCTAGAAATTCCCTGATAACCAGAACCTGTGAGAGTGAAATTTGATCCCCAACTCGCGTATCCACCATATAAGCCACGTAACCCGCATGCCCGTGCTGAATATACTGACGAGCCCTGGCCACAGTATAAAACCCTGAACCTATCCTAGTGCCCTCTCCATAGATAACTAGTTCTCCCCCACTTGGGTTTCGAACTACCACTCATTGGCCCTCACAATCAATCATGGCACCAAATCGGCTCAGCCAAACCAGACCCACAATCATGAAAACTGTTGGAATAGTGTCTAAGGTTGCAACTATATTAGGCAAGTATTTGACCCGGTTGTGCATGGTCCTTTTGGGTTGCCTTCACCATAGCAACTTGATAGGATGATTTATTAAGAGAGAGTAAATATTATTAATATATTATGAGAATAATATAAAGAATAATATATTGTTATTTGATTAATATAAGTCATAGAATTAATTGGAATTAATTTGGTGACTTAAAGAGATTAATTAAATAAGAGGGTATAAACTGTCGACTGTTTCATAGTTAAACTTTAGACTGTAAATCCATATAGATATGCATTGGACGGATTCTAGAGGCTAGGGATAGCTTCAAATCGTCCAAGGAGTTATCTAAGGAAAGGATTTGGATAGCCTTAAGAGAAGATTATCCAATTAGGGTTTAGGTTGTAACCCTTAAGGAGTCTACAAGTATAAATAGACCCTATGGCATAAGGAAATCAGCACCTAACCTAAAGTAGAGAAGCCTTGGCCGATTTCCTCCCCTCTCCTCTCTCCCAAATCATTCTCCTTGCTATTTGGTGTTTGTAAGCCATTAGAGGAGTGACAATTGTGACTCTAGAAGCTCCAAGACAACAAGATCAACAAAGGAATTCAAATGTATGATTCTAGATCTGTTTTATCATTGTTCTTATTCCTAAATAGTCATTAGAAGTCTTGGATTCAAAGCATGTTTAATTAGAAAGCCTAGATCCAAGCATTAGGGTTTTGCATGCGCACATAGGAAAGTTCTTATGGGTAAAACCCATCAGTGGTATCAGAGCCTAGCTTGGTTTTCATTAAATTGTTGCTTAATTGTCTGAAACTTAACTGCAAAATTCGTTTTTTGTGTTTCTGAGTCATGGACTCGGCGAGTTCCAAAGTGGACTCGGCGAGTCCCTTTGTGCACTCGGCGAGTCCAAGCGTCAGGAATGGCCAGATTCGGGATTTCTTCATGATTATCTTATGGAAACTTACCTTAATCATATTAGATCAACCCTAATCCGATTTTCTGATATATATGACTATAATCTTGATCTAATTAAATATATTTATCAACTAATAAAATATTTAATTTCCTTATATGATAATTAATTAATTATTTTGATTATTTTGGTAATTATCTTGAAAGAAATCTTGAATAAATCAAATATAGATAATTAGGAAATTAATTGTTAATTGAAATTATTTGTTATTTGATCCTCCATGTTTTAAATGTTTAAAACTTGTCCTCAAGTTTTGAAATTTATATTTTGTGATTAAAAGGTTTTAATTTAGACAACTTAAATTTCAAACCCTAGATTTTTAAAAAGGTTTAAAATACAACGCTATACTAATATGATATTACTAGAATAATATACATATATGTATAACTAAATGCTAGTCTTACCGTTAGTAGGCCTCATTCACGAAGCCGATCTATATGGTGGGTATAAGGTTGTGGCCTATAAAATGACGCTTAATGGGTGTACACTCACACCCACCGCTTGCTTGATCGGTGGAGGGTCGTTAGCCGAACGGGTAGGATAGGGCAACCTCATCCTCTCATTAAAAGTATAATAAGTAATACAAAGTAACTACACATATTTTTAAAATTTCCCAATCTTAGTTACTTTAGGAAAAGTGAATTGATGCAATCCCATGAAATTACACTTTGCACCCTTGCTAAGAAGTTAGTGGAGCGTGTGTGGCTTACCGGCACACTAATTGGTTCTAAGTAGAGGTGGCAAAGGGTGATTCATTGTTTATCATTGTTCGATGGAGCGTGTGTGGTTTACCGGCACATCGAATAGATGATCGTTACAATGAAGGCACCATGTGAATTTGCATGGTAATTCACACCCGCTTTGTGATCCTCGGTATCCCAGTCACAAACAAGAGGGGCATATCGAGATTTAAACATGTCATTGAATAGTTTCAATGAATCTCATCCGAACCTAGGAATTCTCAATACATTTAGGTCTAATAGTTAGGTTTTGTGGTGGAGAATTAGTGAATCGTCATTCACTTACCTTCAATTTATTTGCATGTTAGATTACGACATCCCTTTTCTAGTATGTAAATGTTATTGTTGGATCCTAGCCCTAATTTTTCTTATTGGGTGATAATTAGGGATTCTTATTCTAATCTATCTTTGTCCTTTTCTATTTGTAGATGTCGAACGCTAACAACGCTGCTGCTAGTTCTTTCACGTTGATGAGCCTTTGCCAAAAGGCCACCTTCGATGGAACGAACTTTAGCGAATGGATAAGATACATTCGCACCATTGCTCGCTATGAGGATAAGGAGTATGTCCTCGACGAGAAGCTCGAGAAGATCAACCCCGAAATCGCTACTCCGGCTGAAATTACCGCTTTTGAAACTCATGAGCGAGATGCAACGAAGGTACATTGCATCATGATGACCACCATGAACTCCGAATTCCAAAAGTCCTACGAGGACATGTACCCGTACGAGATGCATCAAGACTTATTGGAGAGATACCACCAAAACGCGATACAAGAGCGTTATGAGATTTTCACTAACATGATTTCTGCTAAGATGGGTCATGGAGAATCTCTTACCGTGCACCTGAAAAAGATGCAAAGGTATGTCGACCGCCTTCGCAAGTTAAATGTTGACTTTGGGGATGACTTGGCAATCTACATGGTGCTTCACTCTTTGCCTCCGATGTACAATCAATTTAGGATGACCTACCACATGAAGAAAGAAGAGGTCACCCTAAGTAAACTCCAAGGTATCTTGAGGGTCGCTGAGAGCAACTTCAAAGACAAGTCTGTTGCACCAACTCCCAATCTACCCACTGCTCCTGTCTTGGCTATTGGTCATGGAAAGGGAAAGAAGAGGAAGGCTTCGTCTAAGAACTATCGCAATGTTAAAGACCGAGATGGTGCCTCTTCTAGTGGGACCAAAATTGATCCCGCTAAGCCCTGCCCTAACCCTAAGGAGGCAGAGTGCCACCACTGCCACAAGATAGGACATTAGAAGAGAAGCTGCCCAGAGTACCTGCAAGCCATCAAGGAAGGAAAGATCAAGCCATCTTTCGCAGGTATATACACAATTAAATCTAACGATTCTAATCATGCTATTTCTTGGGTTCTTGATACCGGTTGTGGTTACCACATTTGTTCTAATGTGTAGGGACTAAGAAGAAGTAGGGATGTGGAGCAAGGAATAATCAATCTAATCATGGGGAACTGAAGATCGTCACCTGTGACCAAGATTGGAGTGTATTCTTTAGTGCTTAGGAATAATTTGTGTTTAGATTTGAACAATTGTTGCTATTCGCCAGAAATGGCTAGAAACATCATTTCATTTCATGGTTTATATAGACAAGGTTTTAGATTTTCTTTTAATAATGAGAATGGTTCTATTTTGGCTTATGTAAATGGTGTCTTTTACTTTGAATCTATACCATGTAATGGAATTTATGAAACTGTTATGATTGTTGATAACTTAGGAAATGATGTTTTGAACATAGATTCTTCCACTAGTATGGATAAAGCATCCTTGTGGCATTGTCGTCTTGGACATGTCAACAAGAAACGCATAGCCCAACTCCAAAAGGATGGAGTGTTGGAGTCATTCGACCTTAGGGAAGATGACACATGCGAGACTTGTTTACTTGGAAAGATGACCAAGTCACCCTTCACGAGTATGTGTGAAAGGGGTGAAGGTCTATTGGACTTAATACATACTGATGTATGTGGACCGTTTAGATCAACCACGAAGGATGGGAACCACTTCTACGTGACTTTTACCGATGATTATAGTAGATATGGGTATATCTATTTAATCAAGCAAAAGTCAGAAACATTTGAAAAGTTCAAAGAGTTCAAGAATGAAGTGGAGAATCAATTGGGCAGGAAAATCAAGATGCTTCGATCCGATCAAGGAGGAGAGTACCTAAGTCTTGAATTCCACGATTATCTCAAGGAGTGTGGAATAGTTTCGCAATTGACGCCTCCTAGGACACCGTAGTTGAATGGTGTGGCAGAAAGGCGTTATCGAACTTTATTGGATATGGTTCGCTCTATGATGAGTCGTGCTTCACTACCTATCTCTTTTTGGGGGTATGCCTTAGAGACTGCCGCCCATATCCTTAACTGAGTCCCTACTAAGAAGGTTGCCAAAACACCTCACGAGATGTGGACAGGGAAAGCTCCCTCGTTGGCACATATCAAGGTTTGGGGTTGCGAGGATTTCGTAAGACGAGATACTCACGACAAGCTCGAACCTCGAAGTGAGCGATGTATTTTCATCGGCTACCCGCAGACATCCTTTGGATATCTCTTCTATAGACCGAAGGACAATGTTGTCTTTGTTGCGAGGAGAGGAGTTTTCCGAGAGCGAGAACTCATAGGCCAAGGAGACAGTGGGAGGCAAATCGAGCTTGAAGAGATTCAAGAGTCGATAGATGAAGGAACCTCTACCGCTGGCGCTCAACCCGAGGAGGAAACTCCGGTTGAACCGATTGACGAATCCTTACCTCTTAGACGTTCCGATAGAGTTAGAGTTCATCCCCAGTTTTATGGTTTTCATATTACTACCGAAGGGGACACGTATATTAGTGATGGTACACTAATAAATCTTGATGAACCTAATAGCTATAAGGAAGCCATGGCAGGCCTGGAGTCTGCGAAATGGAAAGAGGCAATGGATAGCGAGATTCAATCCATGTATGATAACCAAGTTTGGAATTTGGTTGATTATGTGCCCGGACGTAAGACCGTTGGTGCAAATGGATCTTCAAGAAGAAGACCGACGTGGATGGAAACGTACACACATATAAAGCGCGATTGGTTGCGAAGGGCTTTACTAAAACTCCCGGAGTTGACTATAATGAGACCTTCTCACCAGTTGCGAAGATTAAATCTATTAGAGTAATGCTAGCTATTGCCGCATTTCATGATTATGAGATTTGGCAAATGGATGTCAAGACCGCTTTCCTTAACGGAAAGTTGGCTGAGGATGTTTACATGGCTTAGCCAGAGGGGTTTGTGGATCCGAATCATCCAAATAGAGTGTGTAAGCTTGAGAAGTCCATTTATGGACTTAAGCAAGCGTCTCGCAGATGGAATCTTTGCTTCGATGAGAAAGTCAAAGAGTTTGGATTTGTACGAAGCGAAGACGAATCATGTGTATATGTCAAAGCCAGTGGGAGTATAGTAAGCTTCCTCGTTCTATATGTCGATGACATATTACTCATAGGAAACGACATCTCGACTCTGCAGGATGTTAAGTCCTGGCTCGGGAAATGATTCACTATGAAGAACCTCGGAGAGGCTTCTTACATTTTGGGAATAAGGATAGTAAGAGAAAGAAGTAAGAGACTAATTGGACTTAGTCAGAATACTTACTTAGAGAAAGTACTAAAACGTTTTAGTATGGAAAACTCGAAGAAGGGAGAATTACCGATACAAAGTAATGCCTAGTTGAGTAAGACTCAAAGTCCGAGTACCGAAGCTGAGATAGCAGAAATGAGCCGAGTACCATACGCTTCCGCAGTTGGCTCAATCATGTACGCTATGACTTGTACTCGCCCTGATGTAGCCTTCGCCTTGAGCATGGTTAGCAGATATCAAGGGAATCCTGGCAGAGCACATTGGATTGCATTGAAGAATATCCTTAAGTACCTTCGGAGGACGAAGGAATGGTTCTTAGTCCTCGGAGGGAGTGATGACTTGAAGGTGCGAGGGTATAGTGACGCCAGTTTTCAGACCGACAGGGACAACTACCGTTCACAGTCGGGCTGGGTCTTTACCCTGAATGGAGGAGCAGTGACATGGAAGAGTTCCAAGTAGGAAACCGTAGCTGATTCAACGTGCGAATCAGAGTACATTGCAGCGAGCGAAGCGTCGAAGGAGGCAATATGGCTGAAGAACTTCATCGGTGATCTTGGAGTTGTACCTGCCATAAAGGAGCCCATGGAGATTTTCTGTGATAACGAAGGAGCGGTAGGCTTGACCAAGGAACCGAGGGATCATGGTAGATCAATACATATCGACAGAAAATATCACTTCATTAGACATCGTGTAGAAGAAGGACAACTCGTAGTGAAGAGGATATCATCAGAAGATAACCCAACATATCCGCTTACGAAGGGACTGAGTAGGGTTAAGCACTTGCAGCATGCTAGGAGTATTGGGCTGAAGGATAATATTAGCATAGATTAGATAGTATTAGAAACGTGTAATAGATAAATGTAATTAACATTTGATGATTAAATAAAGGAGTTTTATTTATGAGTAATGTTACTGTCTTATGTTAATTTTTTAACTATTGTTTCACTTTGCATGTTTTGACTTCCAGAATAATTGAGTTTATTAGGAATAATGGAATTATTCGAATTGTCCACAATCGTTCATATGTTGGAAGTAGATATGAATGAAGATTGTCATGAATTGGTGTGTAGATTGTCTAAATGGTGTTAGACATAGGAAAGGGTTGCTACAACGTTCATGAGTGCTTATGAACTAGTTTTAAGCATTGGAACAAACCCGCGCTTGTTGGAATCACCTTATGGAATATTATATAAAAGGGTGATCGTAAGACGATAATATCATATAGTCTTAAAACCTAGATATATGGTTTGTTATTTGTTAATTGATTGTACATTGATAATGCGAAAACGCATCAGTAACTCGGTGTTATAAAACACATTGTTGTGTATAGTTGTTTAATGAATAAGTAAATGCATATAAGTCGAAGTTTATCTGTAACTTTTATCTAAGAAGGTAAAAGCGATATCTCGGCCGCTCGATGATTTGATTTGACGTATGTGCCGGGCCCGGTCAGAACTAAATTGATGTGTTCGATTAAGTTCTATGTCAAATAAATCAGAGATCAAGAAACCTAAATGTTTGACTAACCATTCAATAGGATTGTCAGCATGATATCTAACAGAGGACTGTACGATCCCTTATCTAAAGGACAAGATTGATTAGATCAGAGTTTGACAGCGTCTTTGGGAGCTACGATTGCAAACCGAATTGTACTTGTGCATATAGTTACTAGACTTATCCAAGTGGGAGACTGTTGGAATAGTGTCTAAGGCTGCAACTATATTAGGCAAGTATTTGACCCGGTTGTGCATGGTCCTTTTGGGTTGCCTTCACCATAGCAACTTGATAGGATGATTTATTAAGAGAGAGTATATATTATTAATATATTATGAAAATAATATAAAGAATAATATATTGTTATTTGATTAATATAAGTCATAGAATTAATTGGAATGAATTTGGTGACTTAAAGAGATTAATTAAATAAGAGGGTATAAACTGTCAATTGTTTGATAGTTAAACTTTAGACTGTAAATCCATATAGATATGCATTGGACGGATTCTAGAAGCTAGGGATAGCTTCAAATCGTCCAAGGAGTTATCTAAGGAAAGGATTTGGATAGCCTTAAGAGAAGATTATCCAATTAGGGTTTAGGTTGTAACCCTTAAGGAGTCTACAAGTATAAATAGACCCTATGGCATAAGGAAATCGGCACGTAACCTAAAGTAGAGAAGCCCTGGCCGATTTCCTCTCCTCTCCTCTCTCCCAAATCATTCTCCTTGCTATTTGGTGTTTGTAAGCCATTAGAGGAGTGACAATTGTGACTCTAGAAGCTCCAAGACAACAAGATCAACAAAAGAATTCAAAGGTATGATTCTAGATCTGTTTTATCATTGTTGTTATTCCTAAATAGTGATTAGAAGTCTTGGATTCAAAGCATGTTTAATTAGAAAGCCTAGGTCCAAGCATTCGGGTTTTGCATGCGCACATAGGAAAGTTCTTATGGCTAAAACCCATCAAAAACATCCCCCATGGGAATAAGGATTAGATCGATCGGGTAAGGCTCCCCGAAGATCTCTAACACACAATCCTGATACACTTGAGGCATAGAAACCCCGTTTTCGTTGGTGATAGAAACTCGCAACGGACACTCTAACTCCCCAATAAGCATATTAAACTCCCTACTGAACGAATAACACCCGAGTCAAACAACACAAGAGCAGGCAAGGAGTTCACTAGGAACGTACCGGTCAGAGGCATATATATATATATATATATATATATATATATATATATATATATATATATATATATATATATATAAGCATAAGACAAAACATAATCAACAGAAATATGAATAGATACATACCGGTCACTACATGTAGAGCTGCCCTGGCCTCCTCAGCAGTGATCTGAAAAGCATGACCTTGAGCCCTCGGGGGATCCCCTTTCCCCTACTGCCCATCCATAATCCTTAAAGTAGATGGTGTCGGGGCCAGCGCCGGGTTGGTGGCGAGTAATGTACAGTTGACCTTCACATGGCCAACCTGATCACAATGATAGCAAATCCTGGAACTCGGAGTTGGGGCCAAATAACGACAATCCCTCGCATAGTGTCCTTCCTTGCCACTTTTGTGGCATCCACTAGCTGGGCGAAGACCCCGCTCATGAACCTTGCCACACTTTCCATAAGTGCGGCCCCTCTGCCCTCCTGATCTAGAATCAATAGCCTTGAACCGCTTTGGCACTGGCTACGATTGCGTCGGTGCCGGTCTCTGCTTCCTCGACTGAGGCTCTATATCAATCTCACGTCGCCTGGCATCCTCCTGCAACTCCAACAAGGTGTCATAACGCTAGGTTGAAATAAAATACCTGGTATTCGTCTTGATTATGCTCAAGTAACGGGTCATCTGAGCCTTCTCAGAAGCAAACTTAGGAGTAAACATGGACTTCTCTATGAACATCCTATTGATCTCCGTTGCCGACTCTATCCCCTGCCTCAGATCTAAAAACTCTTGGGCCAATCTCTTGTGTTCCATCCACGACACATATCTAGTACATAACATTTCTAAGAACTGCTCCCAAGGAACAACAACTCTCTGCACAACAAAATACGATCCCGTAAGAAGTCTCCACGAATCCTTAGCTCCGGACCTCAGAAGGTTTAGAGCGCACCTAACCTTCTGGTCAGCTGGGCAAGATCAGGTGAAAAAGCATCCCTCAACATCAGATAGCCACCTCATGGCTATGAGCGGGTCCTGAAATCCATCAAAATTCGGGGGCTTCATATTGTTAAAGTCTCGATACTAAAAAATCTGCCCAGTACCAATCCCTGCAGGCACGACGGCTGCGGTGGCTAAAGCTGCAACAGTTTCTGACAAAGCAGCATATCTGTTATCAAAGGACCCCACCATCGTAGTTTTCATAGACACAAATAGGTTCAATATCTACCCCCAAACAATGGCCACAACCTCCTCATAGGGAATCACCATAATCCTGTCCTCAGATACAGCTGGCCCACCCTGACTGCTAGCTCTCGTACTGACCCGGATCCAACCTTTAATCGTCTAGTCATCACCATATTGAAAATATACCAGGGATATATCAGATAAAATACATGTATCAACATGGGAACCAACTCTCAATAAATCCTTAGGGGTTGTGACTTCCTCCTTAAGCGTATGGGTCATGTGCTTTCAGTAGTACGTGCCCATACTAGCATCCACACCTATCCATATTTGTCTCAAGGATCATCACAACAACCCTAACAATACATACTAGCATACACACATACGAAATCCTCACACGCTAGAGGAAGATTACACTTCTCGAGACTAGCCGGCTGACCCCACACAACTCATCCTACACTAATTTCCATACGACCCTCCATTGGTGCTAGATAACTATCGCATGCATACATTCACATGTTGCACAACTTAAACAATCTTAGACTAAAAGACTCAATCTTACAACAGTTGGACTCAGATAAGATCTCCGCATTAGGACCAAATCCCTTATCCTAAGATCATTTAAACCATGTAGCATGTGACTTAACATATTCTCTCAACAACTAGTTCACACAGGAAAGAGTCATACAACAATCAATCAAGTACTCTAAAAGAGATAAGGCATATGAATCAAGCAATTCTATCATGCAGTTCCTGAATATCCCTATCCTATTACTAGCATTTTCTTCTAACATATCATAACATAATCTCAATTAACTGTGTGGTAATTTGTGGTTTGCTTAATAGCTCCAACTGATCTTACACATCAAATCCTTCTGGGTTATTTTCAAACCATTTTGAAAATTGTTTTAAAAATCTTTTTCCTTAATTTGAGACTGGATTCACATGAGTGTTCCTCCAATTTACTCAAATAAAGGGTCTGATACCAACTTGTAACATCCATAAAATTCATGAAAATTTTAAACTTTTAAAACCAACCCAAAAACATAAAATGTTTACAAAATAGTTTTCAAAACATGTTCCATATCAGATTTTTCCCAAAATCATAAGTCCAAAACATGAGGATATGTAGGGTCACACCTTCGCCTTCCGGTGATCCTCTGAAGTACCTTTGACATAACCCAAAATATAAGCAAACACTTACTGGGCTTTCCCACAAAATACCAACACACAATACATATAACAATAACAAATAGCATGCATACAGAGTCTTCAGCATGACTGGTCCTCCTGAAAGGCCTTCATCCTATCTAGACCGCTCACAGGATCTTCAACACGACTAGACCATGACACCTGGCCTTCAACCTATCTGGACCATCCTCCGTGGCTTCAACCTGACTGGTCCGCCTCGTAAGCCTTTAGTCTATCCATACCACCCTGGGTCTCTAGGCCTTCTCCACACAGCAGGACCGCCTCAACCAGTACACCATCACAGATCAACATATAATAAAATCAACCATAGCTAGCATGTACTAGTAAACACAAAGATCTAATAGATCACTATAGCATAACAACTTCCTATCTACCAGGATACAGATCTAACATATCAGTACAGTACACAGTTATATAGTAAAGCAGGATAACAATCCGAAGGGCCAGCCTTGGTGCCTTCGACCCACAAGTATAGTGAGGAAAACTCTACAGATCACCTATACACATGGAAATACCCAACCTTAGGCTTCACAACAAATACCTTAATTACCCCTCGGGTCAATCTAGGTCAAAAGTTAACGGTCAATGAAAAGTCAACCCAGCTGAGTACGCGTACTCCGCCCTTGACCAAAAGCGGGCAGCTGACCTCCTGCACCCAACGTACGCCTTGGTACACCCAACGTACGTTGTGGCCATGCAAACCTATGATAATCTCTTAATACAATGAGTGTAAACATCCCAGTTCAGATCTAAGCCTAAAAAGGTGTCCCAAACCATATAGTTTCCAACTTTATGATCATGCATGCCTTAATAAGTCCTACAACCCAAAACCCTAGTTTGTCTTATCCACTTAATACCTTATAACACGCATGCAAGCACTAAATGGGAAAAGATAACACTTTTATGATGAAAAGCACCTCAAATCTTCTGAAAGGACAGACCCTTTGGTCTTAGAGTAGCTCAAACTCATCAAGGCCAAGAAAAGAGACTTAAGCACATAAAACTTCTCATGGCAAGATCTAAAGGAAATACAAGTAAAGGTTAGAGCTTTATACTTTTTGGGGCTTGTTAAAGAGGCAAGCATCTTAGATTTACAAGCTTGCTTCCACACCAATGCTCCTCAATGGATCTTCTTCTTCCTTATACACACCAAGAGCATACACTTAAGCTCAAAACACACACTCAAGGGCTAGGGTTTGCCAAAAACCTCTCAAGGAGAGGGGAGGCTGACAAGGTAAAGGAAATGAGGCTATAAGGATGATTGTATAGGGGATAAGCCCTAGAATTTAGGTTTTCCACACCTGGCGAGTACCCCCTATGTACATTGATGTATGCCTATCGTACTAGGGTGCGCCCTAGTTCGCTAAGCGTACGCATGTACTGATAGGGTTTTTCACAAAAGAACTTTCCTATGTGCACATGCAAACCCTAATACTTGGATCTAGGTTTCTCTATTGTACATGCAATTCATCCAAGATTTATAACCCTAGATCTAGCATACATATTACAAAACTAATGTGATTAATGAGATCTAAATGATTACCTCTTCAACAACTCTTGATCTTTCTTCTTCCTTGAGCTTAGAGTCACAAGTGTAAATCCTCTAATGGCTTACAAACACCAACAAGCAAGAGGGTAGTATTTGAGAGAGGGAGGAGGCACACAAAGTCGACTATAGGGTTCTAAGAAAACCAGTGGTCGAAAATTGCATGCATAGGTTCTTATTTATACTGTGGGCAGCTAGGGTTTCAATCAAAACGTTAATGGACAACTTAAACCCTAAGCAGCCCATGGAACCTTATGGAATACAGGCCATGGACGAAAATATGATGGGCTCCCATCATAATTTTGTTCACCCCTTAATCCATTAGGTTTCCCAGCCAAAAATTCAACTATCACACATTTGACAGTTTAAGTTCCCTTTATTCAATTAATCTCTTTTAGTCACCAAATTAATTCCTAATTAATTCATGACTAATATTAATTAAATAATATAATTTCTCTTTTAATATATTATTCTTTTAATATATTAATAAACCATAATATCTTCTCTCTCTCCATTAATCACCCTGTCAAGTTGCTATGGTGAAGGCAACCCAAAAGGACCATGCACAACCGGGTCAAGTACTTACCAAATATAGTTATAGGCTTAGACACTAATCCAACAGTCTCCCACTTGGATAAGTCCAGTAACTACAAATGTCAGCACAATCCGATTAGCAATTCGTAGCTCTCAAAGACGCTGTCAAACTCTGATCTTATCAGTAACCTGTCCTTTAGATATGGGATCGTACAGTCCTCCATTCTAAATATCGTGCGGACAATTGCATGGAACATAGTCATACTTATTGTCGAGCAGTTTGTTTCTCGATCTTTTATTCGTTTGACATAGAACTTAATTGAACACATCAATTTAGTCATGACCGGGCCCGACACATAAGTCAAACCAAATCATCGAGGGGCCCTTATATCACTTTTACCCACTTAGGATAAAAGGAACATATAAACTTCAACTTATATGCATTTATTATTCACTAACCAAATCATACACAACAATGTGTTTTATAACATCAAGTTACTGATGAGTTTACACATTATCAATGCATAACCAATTAGCAAACAATAAACCATATATATAGGTTTTAAGACCATATGATATTATCGTCTTGCGATCACTCGAGATAAATTCCATGAAGTGATTCCAGTAAGCGTGGGTTTATTCCAATGCTCAAATCAAACTCATAAGCACTCATGAACGTTGTAGCAAACTTTTGCTATCTCTAATACATTTTAGACAATCTACACACCAATTCATGATAATCTTTATTCATATCTACTTCCAACATATGAACAATTGTGGACGGTTCGAATAATTCTTATTATTCAGGAAGTCAAAACATGCAAATTAAAACAATAGGTAAACAATTAACATAAGACAGTAACATTACTAATAAATAATACTCTTTTATTTAATCATGAAATGTTAATTACAGTTTATCTATTACACGTTTCTAAACTATCTAATCTAAACTAATATCGTCCTTAAGCCTGATGCTCCTAGCGTACTGCAAGTGCTAAACCCTGCTCAGTCCCTTCGTAAGCGGATTTGCTCGGTTATCCTCTGACGATACCCTCTTTACTACGAGGAGTCCTTCTTCCACCCGATGTCAAATAAAGTGATATTTTTTGTTGATATGTCGAGATCTACCGTGATCCCTCGGTTCCTTGGTCAAGGCAACCACTCTTTCATTATTACAGAAAATTTCCATGGGCTCCTTTATGGATGGCACAACTCCAAGGTCTCCAATGAAGTTCTTCAACCATATTTCCTCCTTTGACGCTTCGCTCCCTGCAATTTAATCTGATTCACACGTTGAATCAACCACGGTCTCTTGCTTGGAACTTTTCCAAGTCACTGCTCCTCCATTAAGGGTAAAGACCCAGCCCGACTGCGAACGGTAGTTGTCCCTGTCGGTTTGAAAACTAGCATCACTGTACCCTCGCACCTTTAAGTCATCACTCCCACCGAGGACTAGAAACCATTTCTTGGTCCTCCGAAGGTACTTAAGAATGTTCTTGACTGCAGTCCAATGCGCTTTTCCAGGGTTCCCTTGATATATGCTAACCATTTTCAAAGTGACGGCCACATCAGGGCGAGTACAAGTCATAGCATACATAATCAAGCCAACTATGGAAGCGTATGGTACTCGGCTCATTTATGCTATCTCGACTTCCGTACCCGGACTTTGAGTCTTACTCAACTTGGCATTACTTTGGATTGGTAACTCCCCTTCTTTGAATTCTCCATAGTAAAACGTTTTAGTACCTTGTCCAAGTAAGTATTCTGACTAAGTCCTATTAGTCTCTTACTTCTGTCTCTCACTATTCTTATTCCCAAAATATAGGAAGCCTTTCCGAGGTCCTTTATAGCGAAGCACTTCCCGAGCCAGGACTTAACCTCCTGCAGTGTCGGGATGTCGTTTCCTATGAGTAGTATGTCATTGAAATACAATACGAGGAAGCTAACTATACTCCAACTAGCTTTGACATATACATATGATTCATCCTCGCTTCATAGAAAACCAAACTCTTTGACTTTCTTGTCGAAACAAAGATTCCATCTGCAAGACGCTTGCTTAAGTCCATAAATGGTCTTCTCAAGCTTGCACACTTTATTGGGATGCTTCGCATTGACAAAAACCTCTGGATGAGCCATGTAAACATCCTCAGCCAACTTCCCATTAAGGAAAGCGGTTTTGACATCCATCTGCTATATTTCATAATCATTAAATGCAGCAATGGCCAACATCACCCTAATAGATTTTATCTTGGCAACCAGTGAGAAGGTTTCATCATAATCAACTCTGGGAGTTTGAGTGAAACCCTTCGTGACTAATCGCGCCTTATATGTGTGCACATTCCCATCCACGCCGGTCTTCTTCTTGAAGATCCACTTGCACCTGACCGTCTTACGTCCGGGCACATGGTCAACCAAATTCTTGACTTGGTTGTCATACATGGATTGAATCTCGCTTTCCATCGCCACTTTCCACTTCGCAGACTCCGGGCCTGCCATGGCTTCCTTATAGCTGTTAGGTTCATCCAGATTCACTAGTGTACTATCACTAATGAACGTATCCACTTCAGTAGTAATATGAAAACCATAAAACTGGGGTTGAACCCTAACTCTATCGGAACATCTAAGAGGCAAGGACTCCTAAATCGGTTCAACCGGAGTTTCCTCCTCAGGTTGAGCGCCAGTGTTGGAGGTTCCTTCATCGCTCGACTCTTGAATCTCTTCAAGATCGATTTGCCTCCCACTGTCCCCTTGGATTATAATTTCTCACTCTCGGAAAACCCCTCTCCTCGCAACGAAGACAACATTGTCACTCGGTCTATAGAAGAGAAATCAAAAGGATTTCTGTGGGTAGCTAATGAAAATACACCACTCACTATGAGGTTCGATTTTGCTGTGAGTCTCTCGTCTTACGAAAGACTCGCAACCCCAAATATTGATATATGCCAACGAGGGAGCCTTCCTTGTCCACATCTCGTGAGGTGTTTTGGCAACCTTCTTCGTAGGGACTAAGTTAAGGATATGGGCGGCAGCCTCTAAGGTATACCCCAGAATGAGATAGGTAGTGAAGCATGACTCATCATGGAATGAACCATGTCCAACAAGTTTCAATTACGCCTCTCAGCCACACCGTTCAACTGTGGTGTCCTAGGTGGCATCATTTGCGAAACGATTCCACATTCCTTAAGATAGTCATGGAATTCAAGACTTAGGTACTCTCCTCCTCGATCGGATCGAAGCATCTTGATTTTCCTGCCCAACTGATTCTCCACTTCTTGTTTAAACTCTTTGAACTTTTTAAAGGTTTCTGACTTGTGCTTGATTAAGTAGATATACCCATATCTACTATAATCATCGGTAAATGTCACGTAGAAGCGGCTTGCATCCCTTGTGGTTGATCTAAAGGGCCCACACACATCGATGTGTATGAGATCCAATAGACGCTCACCCCTATCACAAGTGCCAGTGAAGGGTGACTTGGTTATCTTTCCAAGCAAACAAGACTCGCACATGTCATCGTACCTAAGGTCGAATGACTCCAACACTCCATCCTTTCGGAGTTGGGCTATGTGTTTCTTGTTGACATGTCCAAGACGACAATGCCACACGCATGCTTTATCCAAACCATTGGATGAATCAATACACAACACATCATTTCCTAAGTTATCTACAACCATCACAGTTTCATATATTCCATTACAAGGCAATGCTTCAAAATAAAATACACCATTAAGATAAGCATTAATAGAACCCTTTTCATTATCAAATGAATATCTAAAACCTTGTCTATATAAACCATGAAATGAAATGATGTTTCTGGCCATATCTGGCGAATAGAAATAATTGTCTAAATCTAATCCTAATCCACTATTGAGCACTAAGGAGTAAATTCCGATCTTGGTGACAGGCGATGATCTTCTGTTCCCCATGATCAATTTTATCTTCCCATGCTCCACATCCCTATCTCTTCTTAGGCCCTGCAAATCAGAACAAATGTGAAAACCACATCCTGTATCAAGTACCCAAGAAATGGAATGTGATGAATCATTAGATTTAATTGTGTAAATACTTGCATAGGATGGATTGATCTTTCCATCCTTGATGGCCTGCAGATATTCTTGGCAGCTTCTCTTCCAATGCCTTATTTTATGGCAGTAGTGGCACTCTGCCTCCTTTGTATTAGATTTGGGTTTAGTAGAACCAACTTTGGTTCCACTAGAAGAGGTACTATCTTGGGATTTTCCCTTGTGGTGGCTCTTTGAGGGAGCCTTCCTCTTCTTACCCTTCCCTTGCCCAATAGCCAAAATAGGGGCAGCGTTTGGAGCGGGAGTTGATGCAACATATTTATCCTTGAGATTGCTCTCAGCAGTCCTAAGAAAGCCTTGAAGCTTGCTCAAGGTTACCTCTTCCTTATTCATATGGTAGGTCATGAGGAAATGGTTGTAGCAGGGAGGCAGGGAGTGAAGGATGATGTAAATTGCTAGCTCTTCATCAAAGTTAACATTCAACTTTAGCAGATGATCAACATATCTAGGCATCTTTTACAGATGAGCGGTAAGGGGCTCTCCAATACCCATTCAGGTAGTGATCATCGAAGTGATTATCTCATACCTCTCTTGCCTCGCACTTTGGTGGTACCGGTCAATCAAGTCTTGATGCATCTCATAGGGATACATGTCCTCATAGGACTTTTGGAGTTCGGAAGTCATTGTTGCTAGTGTTGGGATTATTATGTTGCATCATGGGCTCAGTCCTTAGCCCAGTTTTGATTGCCGGTTTGGGCCTGTCCAACCGTGCATGTTTTTGTTCTAGGGTTTAGTATATAAGCTGCATGCATGCAGACTTAGGAGTTAACGCTTTAATTATTTTTCTCACTGTGTTTTGTAAAACCTTAGCTCGCCTCTACAGTGGAAGTTCTTTGTTGAGCTCTGCTGAGGCGTGACTTTGTTAAATCATAAGCGCACATTTGATTCTACTCTGTGTTCATACTCTTACTGTGTTTGTCTTGTTTGATTTTCATATTCTTACCTGTGAAAGATCTAATCGATCTAGAGTTTAATTCACATCAATTGGTATCAGAGCAGGAGACTTTGTAATTCATACACATCTCTTCTGTATAAGAAGTTATTAGGGTTTTTAATTCCGCATTGATTGATATTAATTGAGCCGTCATTCCATATTGACGTATCTCATTAATCGTTGATCAAACCCTAACGATATATTACAAGTCTAATCTTTTACAGGTAATCGATCAAAAGTCATTACAATGTCCATGGATGATTCATAAACTAATCCAATCAACATCTCCAACAACATTGGTTCTACGACAAGGATTCCAATCTTGTATACTCAAGGCTATGAAGTTTGGACGCATCACTTTGAAGATTATGTGATTGGATCGGAGGATAATGGATACTTGATTTGGGAAGCAATCACTGTTGGCTCATTCACTCACTCAAGCACCTCTAAGATTGTTAAAACTCAGAAGGAGTACACTCAGCTTGTTAACGATGTCAAAGATATTCCTCAATACGAGAAGGAAAAGTTTCAATGCAACATCAAGGGCCTAAGGATGATAAGGTTTGCCTTGCAGTTAGATACGTTTTGTTTGGTAAGCTGTTGTGCCACTGCAAAAGAGATTTGGGACATATTAAAAGAACTGTATCCCACTGACGAAGACTTGGAACATTCAATTCAAACTCTCTTGCTCTCTAAATTTGGAGATTCTAAGTAGAAGACTAAAGAGAAACTAGTTCAAGCCTTTGATCGCTTTAATCATCTTTTAAGCAAGATGATAAAGCATGGAATTGAAAGGAAAGTTATTGAACAAAAGGTTACTTTCATGAACGGTCTTAGATCCGAATGGATGGCTTTTGTATCTACTGTTAAAGCTCATGAACAGTTGAAGTCATATTCTCTGGCGAAACTAGTGGGTATTTTGAAATCCCATGAAAGTGCACTGTCTAAGGAAACGAGTGTGGTTTCCAGTATGGGTTCTTTAGCCCTTGTCTCTAAAGGAAAAAGCTCAGTTGAAGAAGAAGAGGAATTGGATCTTGCCAATTATGATCTAATCGGTGAAGAATATGCCATGATGGTATCCAATCCTAGAAAATTCATTAAGAAGAAATTCCCAGCCAACAAGAACAGAAACTAGCAGGGAAGTTACAGCGCCGAAAAGATTAAGGAGGAATCGAAGATGGGGTCAAAGTCTGAAGAGTCAAAGAAAGAAGTGAAAGTTGGTTGAGACTCAGGATTTGATTGCCATTACTGTGGAGGTAAGAACCATTTTGCAAAATATTGTATGCTGAAAAAGAAAGAAGAAAAGATAAATGATGAAGATGAGGAAGCGAGCCTCCTAAGAAGACTGGAGGAAATCAAGAAAAGAAAGTCTCCTGCTAACAATACTACTATGAATGCTTTAATTGTGCAGGATACAGATAACTGTGATGAATTTGGTAGTGTGGAAGTATGGTCCACAAATTCAGAGGATGAAGAAGTCAGAAAGCCCACTCATGGGAAGGCGATGCTGTCAAAAGAAGAACCTGTAAAAGGAAGGTGCTTTGTGGTGACCAAAGGTGTGTCTCAAATGAGAGGATATACAACCGACGGGGGAATAGAAGACGATAAGGAACGAGATGACAAGTGTTTTGCTGCTAAACCTGTCAGTGCATAGATCAACGAATGTGATGATTTGATCAAGAAGGTACAAAATATTCTTGTTTCCCTAAATATACCTGTTACAAACTATGAAAAGGAGTTAAATAACCTAAAATCTAAATTTTCAAGCATAAGTAGCAGTCTCACCCAAACCCGTGTCACAAATTCTAACCTAACTTATCAAATCAGCAGGATATCGTCGAAGAGTGAGGAAAGGAGGATGTGGATAGAGCAGAAGGAGAAAATGTTGATTAGGTCTAAGGATGATTTGATTGATTTGCAAAGAGACAATCTTAAACTTCTTAAACAACGAAATGTGTTTTGTTTAATTGCTAAAAGACTTTATTTTAACATCACTCAATTGCATCTTGATTGTGAAATAGGAAAGAAGATACATCGCATGATTTTACTCTTCCATGAGTTAAAGGAGGATGAAATCGATGCTGAAGCCTACAACTGTGAAAGCGTTGCATCTTCTGACGAGGTCTCTTCTGCATATAAAATAGGTCTGGAAAAATTGAATCCTACATTAAGTCCAAATAGCACAAGGACATGCTTAAAAATTTGTTAGATGAGAATGATAGATTGAAATTAAGAACCGAAACTGTATAGAAATTTGACTCTTTGAATACCAAATTAAGTTCAGAAAATAAAATTGATGTTGAAAATGCATCTGAACTTAATAAGGATGATGATCTGAGTGAAATCTCTGTAGAGGATGTCGTGGACTGTTCAAAATTTGTTAAAAGCGAACATAAATCACGCAAAAACCTGAATTCTGAAAGCTCTGTTGAGTTCGCTCGCTCGTCAACTGACAAGACCAAAGTTCTCAAAGCGAAAGTTGTTGTGTACCAAAAGGTGCAAGCCACTCCAAATCAAGTCTACACAGTCCCTGGTGTCACTCCACAACAAACTACGGAAATGACAGCTATAGTGGAAGAAGATATTGCTGGCGGATGTGACGAGTTCTTTTGGTCAGCACCAATAGACAACACTGATGAAACGAGGGGCCTATGTCAGAAGACCTCATGGAGAGTGAAAGGTAGATATACATCTGAACAACTAAATGAGCTTGCAAGATATGATGTGCCAAGCACAAGTGGAACCAAAACTTCATTGGGCGAACCTGCGCAAACCACTAGTGAAACATCCTCAACAAAAAATGAATTCTATGCTCATGCTTCAAAGAGAAAGGCCAACATTCACAGAAATTCAAAACAGGTGGCTGATAGAAAACACCAAAGAAATCTGAGATACAAGAAGAATCACTCAGAAAGAAAACAGTTTTGGAGATCACAAAATCGTCACTTCATAAGGATCGAGAGGAAGCACAAATCTCAAGAAGAGTCAAGGAACCAAAAAGGTAGTTTCGGTCCTCAGAACAACATCAACCGAAAGCGCAGTTTTGGTCCTCAGAACAACATCAACCGAAAGGGTATTTTCGGTCCCTCAACTGAAAGGAACCGAAAGAATGGTTTCGGGCCCTCGACAGAAAAGAACCGAAAGGAGAGTTTCGGTTGTAACGCCCGTGTTTCTAGTCTAGGCATTAATATTGACATAATGGTCTAGGTTAACCTTGGTAACTCATTTAGAATAAATGAAAAAGGAATTATGTGAATTTTATGTGAATTATGTGTTTTATGCTTAATTATTAGGGTTTAATTAATTAAAAATAAAAATAAGCGTCAAAATTAAAGTGTGAGATAAGCCCGATATCTTTACATAAAGTTGTAGTGGTCGAAACAAGGATTTCGGGGATATAAAGAATACCAAAATCCGAGTTATAACGAAGAAGTTATGACCTATTGAAGTTTCGCGACAAAACCGGCACGGTGTTGAATGTCGTAAAAAGTGAGTTTTTGATAAACTACTTTTTAGCCTTAGTAATCTAAACGAAAGTCGTAGTATTCGTTAAACCGAGAAGTTCGATAAAAAGAACGCCCAAATCTGACTTCGTATGAGGAAGTTATGATTTTTCGAAGTTTCAGCGTAGCAGTAGACAGCTAAAAACTCGAATTTTAGATCGAGCGATTTTTAGCCGAAACAACCTAAACGAGAATTGAAGGTCTCGTCATTAGGAGCACAACGGTAAAAAGTCTGACGAAAACGGACGTCGGATGAAGAAGTTATGAATTTTTAACGGATTTCCTGTCCCGGTCTGTTAAAAATAATAATATAAAATTTAAATTCAAAATTAGCCGACGAAGTCTAAACGGAAGTTGTAGATTGTAATTTTAGCTACGCGTGCATATAAAGAACGTCAAAAACGGAGCTCGTATGCGAAAGTTATGGATTTTAGAAGTTTTGGCGCGAAACCCGAGAAATTTCGCATAGTCACACTTTGCCACGTCACCCTCGCCTCGCATGTGACACGTGTCCTGTTGAGTCACCGAAGCTGCTGAGTCATCCGAGCACATGGCCCTATCCGAAGTGGTCCAGTGAAGATCTGACGCGTGCCTTCTCCCTCGTGTCCGAGCCCTCGCAGAAGCCACGTGCTTCCCTCATCGGATCCGAACTTCGGTCCAATCACAGGCCGCCAGCAGCTCCTTCGCACGCGCAGCCCTCATGCGAGCCTCCCCCTCTGCGAGCCTTCTCAGCCGTCGGATCAGAAGACACCTGACCGTTCGATCAGAAGGTCTTCCCTATAAATAGAAGGCTGCGAGCCTTCCCGGGTAACTTTGGAAATTTGCCATTTTTCACCCCTTTCTTCATATTTTCTTCACCTTAACATCCCGCAAAGCCCCGGTATCGATTGTAAAGCCCGGAATACTCCACGAAGTGCCCGAGAAGCCCGGAAAATTTATCTTTTCGGTTTCGAAGCCCGACCTTTCGTAGAGCCCGGTCTCTTAATAAAACTCCTTGTTTTATTAAAAACGATCGTTTTAGGAAACGAATTATTGCCCGATTATCATCAAATCAAGTGAGTGTATATTCACTTTCAATTTACACATAGATATGAAGTATTTACCTTAAAATACGTGTTACGTGTAAATATGTTAATTGTTTATTTGAGGTGACTGTTGTGTTGATATTCTATACAAGTTTTAAACTGTATATATATTTTTATCTACAAATATGTTGGGTAGAACATGGGTAGTTAGTTGGTGTGTGATAAAATAAAGTGATGAGAGGTATCGATGTTTAAGATGATCTAGTCATCTAACAGAGTATAGACAACGGCCACAGACTATTTTAGATAGTCCAGTGGAACGTTAGTAGACTCGTAATCGGTACATATGTTTGAACTATATGTTCATAAAGTGTTATTGAACTATATGTTCCTTAGGTGTTTTTGAACTATGTGTTCATCCGTTAATTCTTCTTTTTGACACTATTACGTGTCCGAGTACGGGAGCGTACGGGAGTACTTTATTAGTATTTTCCCTATGCTTTTAGTTTGAAGAGATTTGGAGTCTTCGTTTCTTTTGTGAAGTGACCGGACGAGCTTCATGAGTCAGTGTTTTCCTTTCCAATGCCGGATAGGGGTGAGTCTGGGGGTTATATACCTCACGATATTCAGACCACAACCTAGGCATTAGTTAGTGTTTCCATTGTCGGATAGGGTGCGTCTGGGGGTTATATACCTCACGATATTTAGACCACAGCCTAGGCAAAGTTCGATGCTGGATAGGGTGCGTCTGCGGGTTATATACCTCACGATATTCAGACCACAGCCTAGGCATTGATAACTACCCCTGACTTAATTGTCTTGTGGTTCTTTCTTTTATGAACAAAGGTTCGTAGTTAAACTTAGTCCATTCATTCAATATCTTTATCGATCCTTGTTTACTGCTAGAGGATTTCTGAAGCAGTTTAGTTAGTTAGTTGTTCATATCGATTCTTTAGGTTAGATCTAGTAAGATCACTGTATAAAGTTAGTATGTGGGGATCAATGTTGTTAGTTCCTGTTGAGTAAATCTTGGTGACGATGTGACGTCGTGCCGATTAGATAAATCTTGGCGACAATGTGACTTCGTGCCTATTTGACATAAATTGTTGAAGGAAAACAATGTTGTCACCCTGGTGTTTGTTTTATTTGACATAAATTGCTGAGAAAGCAATGTTGTCACCCCTAATGAAAATCCTTAGGCTAGGTTCCTTGTGATAGTTTATTTTAGGTAAGATGCCTAAAATTCCCTTATGTGTTAAATGCTATGTGTTTGCCATGTGTGCCATTATTTGTACGGATCTATGGTCTGTTGCCGACCGGATCTGGAAACCTTATGTGTGTAGGATTCTAAACGTATGACTACGATATTGGAACTAACATATAAATGTTTCGAAGACTTAATATCTAACAAAAATGAGGATCTAAAATCACCTACGATTGGTGTATAGATCGAAATGCCGAGTACTCAAAGTGGGTTCGAAAGTGATAATCCACAGCCTGAGCCAATCATGATGACTGGAGTGCAGGCAATGGTACGTACGATGTTAGGTGAACAGATGAAAGAAGTCCTAGTAGAGTCTAGGAAAATTTTATGATTAATTGGACACATTTTCATGTGTTAAATTGTTTTGTGATTTTAGGAC
This sequence comes from Lactuca serriola, assembly GCF_051521515.1. Classification (NCBI taxonomy): domain Eukaryota; kingdom Viridiplantae; phylum Streptophyta; class Magnoliopsida; order Asterales; family Asteraceae; genus Lactuca; species Lactuca serriola. The sequence goes on along the minus strand of NC_136412.1, from coordinate 261,847,840 downwards.
TTGGGGACTGCGAGACAGTACTTGGGACGAGTATGAGTAGGTGTGAATAGTAGTAGAGATCTATACTACTGGAAGCACAGGACTCGCACTTGGATCAGGGAAAGTCACAAGGTTACCAAGAAGCTATTATTTGATTCCGTCTTGTTCTAATCTGTTTTTACCATCGTTTCGGTGATGACTAAGAAGATGATTGTTATTCCGACCCTAGTGGTCATATCGAATTGAGTCCGACTACGATGAGTTGGTTATGTGGTTCAGAGAACCAAGTTCGATGTAGCAGTTGACTTAAGCCGAATTGAAGTAAAGGCTGATCAAAGCGATCAATAGAAGTATCACATTCGTTGTTAAAGAAGTTGGGTTAAGTTGTATTCTGACCCAAAGGGATGAAGTGATAGCGTATGCACTGAGGCAACGACGCTGGCTAGAGTTACTCAAGGACTACGACTGTGAGATACTTTACCACCCTGGTAAAGCAAATGTTGTTGCTGATACTCTCAGTCGGAAGGTAAACCTTGAAAAGAAAAGGCCAAGAGCGTTGAGAATTGAAGTTGTCTCGACAATTGTGGAAAGTATAAAGAAAGCTCAAGAGGAAGCTTTGGAGAAAAATGACCGAAAGGAAGAATGTTTAGGCAAAACGTTAGTGTTCGGTACAAACAACCAAGGGTTGAAGGTATTCCAAGATAGGATTTGGGTACCTAAGACGGAAGGAGTAAGAGATTTTCTGATGGAAGAAGCTCACAAGACCATGTACTCGATTCATCCCAGCAGTACAACAATGTATAAGGATCCAAAAACCTATTACTAGTGGCCCACGATGAAGCTCGATGTTGCTAGGTATGTGGCCGAGTGTGTAACTTGTGCTAGGGTTAAGGCACAACATCAGAAACCGTATGGGAGTTTAGAACCTTTACCCGTACCCATGGGTAAATAGGAAGACGTCACCATGGATTTTGTAACTAAACTGCCCAGAACAAGGAACGGTCACGACATGATTTGGGTAGTCGTTGATCGCTTCACTAAGAGTGCGCATTTCATAGCGGCCAAAGAGAAATGGTCTATGGATAAATTTGCGAATTCTTACGTGAAGGAAATTGTGAGGCTTCACGGTGTTCCGTTAACGACTGTGTCCGATCGTGATAGCCGTTTTACCTCAAGGTTGTGGAGGAGTATACAAGAGGAATTGGGTACCAAGTTATGTTTGAATACAGCTTACCATCTGCAAACCGATGGTCAGAGCGAATGGACGATTCAAACGTTGGAGGATATGCTGAGAGCATGTACCCTAGAATTTCAAGGTAACTGGGATGAACACTTACCTTTAGTAGAATTCACCTATAATAATAGTTTCCACTCAAGTGTCAAGATGGTACCTTATCACACTTTGCATGGGAAAAAGTGTCGGATGCCATCATGTTGGCTGGAAGCTGAGGAAAAGCAGTTTATGGGACTTGAAATAGTCCATTAGATTGCTGAAAAGTTGTAAGTGATTAGGAAAAAGATGTTAGCTGCTCAAAAGAGCTATGCTGACAAGAAAAGACAACCGATATCATTCGAAGATGGAGATTCGGTTTCACTTAAAGTCTCGTCGTGGAAGGGACTTATAAGATTTGGTAGAAGGGGAAAGTTGAGTCCAAGGTTCATTGGACCATTTAAAGTTCTTCAGAGAATCCGGAATCAAGCTTACAAGCTAGAATTACCGGAAGAACTAGAGAGTATTCATAACACCTTTCATGTGTGTTATTTGAAAAAGTTCATGGGAGGTGTGCCCGACATAATTCCCATTTCTAAATTAAGGTTGGACGAGAATAAGAGGTTAATTGGAGAACCTAACGCAATCGTTAACCGTAAGACTAAGAAGTTGTAACGTAAGATAGTCGATTTAGTGCCTGTACGTTGGAAACTTATAAATGGTCCAAATCGCACCTGGGAAACGGAGAGTGCCATAGTGAGTCGCTACCCGTAGTTGTTTGTCGTTGTGTGATTCCGGGGACGGAATCATCCTAAGGGGGAGAGAGTTGTAACGCCCGTGTTTCTAGGCTAGGCATTAATATTGACATAATGGTCTAGGTTAACCTTGGTAACTCATTTAGAAGAAATGAAAAAGGAATTATGTGAATTTTATGTGAATTATGTGTTTTATGCTTAATTATTAGGGTTTAATTAATTAAAAATAAAAATAAGCGTCAAAATTAAAGTGTGAGATAAGCCTGATATCTTTACATAAAGTTGTAGTGGTCGAAACAAGGATTTCGGGGATATAAAGAATACCAAAATCCGAGTTATAACGAAGAAGTTATGACCTATTGAAGTTTCGCGACAAAACCGGCACGGTGTTGAATGTCGTAAAAAGTGAGTTTTTGATAAACTACTTTTTAGCCTTAGTAATCTAAACGAAAGTCGTAGTATTCGTTAAACCGAGAAGTTCGATAAAAAGAACGCCCAAATCTGACTTCGTATGAGGAAGTTATGATTTTTCGAAGTTTCAGCGTAGCAGTAGACAGCTAAAAACTCGAATTTTAGATCGAGCGATTTTTAGCCGAAACAAGAATTGAAGGTCTCGTCATTAGGAGCACAACGGTAAAAAGTCTGACGAAAACGGACGTCGGATGAAGAAGTTACGAATTTTTAACGGATTTCCTGTCCCGGTCTGTTAAAAATAATAATATAAAATTTAAATTCAAAATTAGCCGACGAAGTCTAAACGGAAGTTGTAGATCGTAATTTTAGCTACGCATGCATATAAAGAACGTCAAAAACGGAGCTCGTATGCGAAAGTTATGGATTTTAGAAGTTTTGGCGCGAAAACCGAGAAATTTCGCATAGTCACACTTTGCCACGTCACCCTCGCCTCGCATGTGACACGTGTCCTGCTGAGTCACCGAAGCTGCTGAGTCACGAAGCTGCTGATTCATCCGAGCACATGGCCCTATCCGAAGTGGTCCAGTGAAGATCCGACGCGTGCCTTCTCCCTCGTGTCCGAGCCCTCGCAGAAGCCACGTGCTTCCCTCATCGGATCCGAACTTCGGTCCAATCACAGGCCGCCAGCAGCTCCTTCGCACGCGCAGCCCTCATGCGAGCCTCCCCCTCTGCGAGCCTTCTCAGCCGTCGGATCAGAAGACTCCTGACCGTCCGATCAGAAGGTCTTCCCTATAAATAGAAGGCTGCGAGCCTTCCCGGGTAACTTTGGAAATTTGCCATTTTTCACCCCTTTCTTCATATTTTCTTCACCTTAACATCCCGCAAAGCCCCGGTATCGATTGTAAAGCCCAGAATACTCCACGAAGTGCCCGAGAAGCCCGGAAAATTTATCTTTTCGGTTTCGAAGCCCGACCTTTCGCAGAGCCCGGTTTCTTAATAAAACTCCCGGTTTTATTAAAAACGATCGTTTTAGGAAACGAATTGCCGCCCGATTATCATCAAATCAAGTGAGTGTATATTCACTTTCAATTTACACATAGATATGAAGTATTTACCTTAAAATACGTGTTACGTGTAAATATGTTAATTGTTTATTTGAGGTGACTGTTGTGTTGATATTCTATACAAGTTTTAAACTGTATATATATTTTTATCTACAAATATGTTGGATAGAACATGGGTAGTTAGTTGGTGTGTGATAAAATAAAGTGATGAGAGGTATCGATGTTTAAGATGATCTAGTCATCTAACAGAGTATAGACAACGGCCACAGACTAATTTAGATAGTCCAGTGGAACGTTAGTAGACTCGTAATCGGTACATATGTTTGAACTATATGTTCATAATGTGTTCTTGAACTATATGTTCCTTAGGTGTTTTTGAACTATGTGTTCATCCGTTAATTCTTCTTTTTGACACTATTACGTGTCCGGGTACGGGAGCGTACGGGAGTACTTTATTAGTATTTTCCTTATGCTTTTATTTTGAAGAGATTTGGAGTCTTCGTTTCTTTTGTGAAGTGATCGGACGAGCTTCATGAGTCAGTGTTTTCCTTTCCGATGCCGGATAGGGGTGAGTCTGGGGGTTATATACCTCACGATATTCAGACCACAACCTAGGCATTAGTTAGTGTTTCCATTGTCGGATAGGGTGCGTCTGGGGGTTATATACCTCACGATATTCAGACCACAGCCTAGGCAAAGTTCGATGTTGGATAGGGTGCGTCTGGGGGTTATATACCTCACGATATTCAGACCACAGCCTAGGCATTGATAATTACCCCTGACTTAATTGTCTTGTGGTTCTTTCTTTTACAAACAAAGGTTCGTAGTTAAACTTAGTCCATTCATTCAATATCTTTATCGATCCTTGTTTACTGCTAGAGGATTTCTGAAGTAGTTTAGTTAGTTAGTTGTTCATATTGATTCTTTAGGTTAGATCTAGTAAGATCACTGTATAAATCTTGGTGACGATGTGACGTCGTGCCGATTAGATAAATCTTGGCGACAATGTGACTTCGTGCCTATTTGACATAAATTGTTGAAGGAAAACAATGTTGTCACCCCGGTGTTTGTTTTATTTGACATAAATTGCTGAGAAAGCAATGTTGTCACCCCTAATGAAAATCGTTAGGCTAGGTTCCTTGTGATAGTTGTTTTAGGGACGTAACGTGAGGATAACGAGAATGGGTAATTGGGGTAATTTGGTTGACTGATTGATGTTTAAACATATTAAATTTATGTATTGTGGGTTGAAAACCCTATATGCTCACCAGGCTTCCAAGCCTGACCCACTTAGCTTTTTATGATTACAGGTAGTGGACCCCGAGCATAGTCGGATGATGATGATGAGTGATTTTGGATTATAGGCCATTAGTTATAAATAATTGTTGTGAGGGTTATAATGTCTTGTTTATGCTTTTGATCTGTATCGGAACATGACATCCCGAGGTTTTGTTATGAAATAAAAATATATATTTCTTAAAGCAAGGTTTTGATAAATTTTTATCATGTTTGACTTTGGGAACAAATTCCGCAACACTTTTAATGAAATACTCTGATTTTATTTTAAAAAGAATAAACGAAATCGGTCTTTTCTGGCCGTGAAATTGGGGATGTCACATCGGTCCCTCGACAGAAAAGAACCGAAAGGAGAGTTTCGGTCCCTCAACCGAAAGGAACCAAAAGGAGAGTTTCGGTCCTTGAAGCAATATCAAACGAAAGAGCGGTCTCGGCTCTCCACTTAATAGCAACCGAAAGAGTAGTTTCGGTCCCTATCCCTACAAGTCCAATCAGACACACAGAAGATCCTACACGACTTCTAATACCAACACTTCACATTCCAATTCTCGTCCTTCAATTGATTTAAAGGGAAAAGGAAAACTCTTTCCAAAAGATAACAAACTTCCAAAAGAGATCCAAAAGTGTGCTGACGTCAACACCACAAATCCCAATCCTACTAAACCAACCAAAATTAAAGTTTTCACCATAAAAAGAAAAGATGAAACAACTTTAATTAAACGCGCTTACATGGTTGATATTTCTCTTACTATTCCATGTCCTGCAAAAGGCTCACAAGGACCCAAGAAACTTTGGGTTCCTAAATCTGCTTAATATTTTGCAGGTTATACGTGACGAGCAGTTTGACAAAGAATGGTACATTGATAGTGGTTGCTCGCGTCACATAACAGGGAGGAAGGAAGAACTAAGGGAGTTTCGGTCTCTCAAGGATGGTGGTATTGTGAAGTACGGAAAAAACTCATTTGGTACTATCAAAGGCTATGGAATGGTCACTAATGGAGATTTCTCTATAAGAAAAGTGGCGTATGTTGAAGGGCTACAACACAACCTTATCAGCGTCTCACAGGTGGTGGTTGGCACTTGATTGAAGGTATCATTTGTATGATGAAGGATCAGAGATTGTCGAGAAGAAATCCAACAACGTTCTGCTAAGGTCAAATCAAAAAGGCGAAATGTATCCTCTAAACCTCAACCCAATTCGAGGTAAAACAACAGCTTGCTTAATTACGAAGGCTCACTCAGACGAAAGTTGGTTATGGCATCGAAGACTTTCTTATCTGAATTTCAAAGATATCAACAAGCTGGTTTTAGGTGATCATGTTCGAGGTCTTCCAATTCTAAAATTTGACAAAGAACATCTATGCGATGCCTGTGAAATGGGAAAGAAAAGCAGGCAAAGCCATCCTTCTATTGTCAATACAAAAGTGATAGAACCATTGGAGTTGTTACATATTGACCTGTGTGGACCCTCGTCAATTGAAAGCATTGGTGGAAACAAGTACATTTTGGTTATAGTGGACGATTTCTCTTGATTTACATGGGTGTTCTTCTTGAAGCAAAAGTCTGAAGCCACTCCAAAGTTTAAGCTCTTTATAAAACAGATTGAGACTCAACTAAGGAAAGTCGTTTGTAATGTGAGAAGCAACAATGGCTTGGAATTCAAGAACAAATATTTTGAAGACTTTCTTGCTGAAAAGGGGATGACTCATAATTTCTAAGCCCCATACACTCCACAGCAAAATGGTATCATTGAAAGAGAAATCGATCTTTGTGTAAAGCAGCTCGAACAATGCTATGCTTCGCGTCCTTGCCTTTGTATTTCTGGGCTAACGCAATTTTTGCTGCTTGTTATACTCAGAATAGATCGTATTTGAACAAGCGATTCTCGATTACTCCTTACGAGATTTTAAATAATCGTAAACCGAATGTGAAATTCTTTCATGTGTTCGGTTCAAGATGCTTCATATTCAACTCCAGAGAGAATCAAAATAAGTTTGATGCTAAGGCTGATGAAGGAATATTCTTAGGTTACTCCCTGAATTCCAAGGCATATAGAGTTCTCAATAAGCGCTCAAAGAAGATTGAAGAAACATACTGTGTCACCTTTGACGATAGTTATGTTAAGAAGATGAAATCAACAAAAGGTGCAATGCAAGAAATCTTTCCAAAGAATGGTCAAGTTACTACCTCTATTTCAAATCTTTTCGAGTAATATTTGCATCTGTTTGATGAGCATCAAAAAGCGATTGATTCTGAATCAAAGGCAAAAGACAATAAAGTTGATGATCTAAAACAAATCATCGATGATGCTGCTCAAAAGATGGTTGATGATCAACCCAAAGAAACTGAAAGGCCAGAGGCAAGCAAACCTTCGAATGACCGTCCTAATGTCCAGGGGGAGGGTCCATCTCTTCATCATGATCAAGGTTCATCGTTCCAGGGGAGGGCTTACCGTTACATTCTTCTAGTTCTTTTGATAATCCAATTGAAGGAGGTGATACCAATCCAGATACTGAACATGCATCATCCTTCGAGGGGGAGAACACCATTGTCAATGATGATGACATACTGTCAGAATTGGAAGAAGAAGTTAATGCTATTATCAATGATGATGACATACTGTCAGAATTAGAAGAAGAAGTTAATGCTGAATTGAATCCCAATTGTGATCCAAATTACCCACCGCTTATAAAATGGACCAAAGATCACCCTCAAAGTCAAATTATTGGGGAATCTTCTGAAAAGGTGTTAACTCGATCTCAAATCAAAGCGAAACAAGCTGCACTCTTTTCACAAGTAGAGTTTTGGATGTTCAACTCATTTGTTTCCAAAGTTGAACCGAAGACCGTTAATTATGCACTTGATCATTCAGACTGGGTTCAAGCAATGCAAGATGAGTTAAATGAGTTTGAAAGAGTAAAAGTATGGCGGCTTATTCCAACTCCAAAGGATGCCTCAGTTGTTGGTCTCAAATGGGTATTCAGAAACAAGATGGATAAGCTGGGAAATGTCATTCATAACAAAGCTCGGTTGGTTGTCAAAGGCTACTGTCAGGAAGAAGGCATCGATTATGAAGAGACCTTCGCTCCTGTAGCAAGATTAGAGTCTGTTTGTATCTTTATTGCCTATGCTGCACATAAGAATTTGGAAGTCTATCAGATGGACGTCAAATGTGCCTTTCTCAACGGAGAACTTGAAGAAACTGTGTATGTTGAGCAACAGCCAGGCTCCGTGAACGAGAAGTATCCATATCATTTTTATGTCCTTGACAAAGCAGTATATGGCCTAAAACATGCTCCCAGAGCATGGTATGAAACCCTAACTCGATTCTTAAAAATGTATAATTTCAAACAAGGTTCGGTTGACCCAACCTCCTTTCACAAGAGAGAAAGTAACCACCTTATGATAGTCCAAATTTATGTTGATGACATCATCTTTGGCTCCACGAATCCTAGCTTAACAGCTAAATTCAGGAAGATGGAAACTAAATTTGAGATGAGCTCAATGGGTCCAATTAACTTTTTCCTTGGATTAAACATTAGACAGGGACCCGAAGGCATTTTTATTAATCAGGAGGCCTACACCAAGACACTGTTGGCCAAGTTTGGAATGAAGGGAGAATCCAAAGTGAAAGTGCCAATGGCCTTTGGGACAAAGCTTACACCCTCATTGGAGAAACCAGCTGCTGATATGATGCTTTATCGTCAAATGATTGGGTCTCTAATGTATCTCACAACCAGTAGACCTGACATCATGTTTTCAGTCTGTTACTATGCAAGATTCCAAGCAAACCCCCGTGAACCTCATCTGCAAGCCGTGAAAAACATCTTTCACTATCTGAAGTGAACCTCCTCTCTCGGTTTGTGGTATCAGCCAACTCAGGATTCTTTGTTCAAGCATTCTCAGATGCTGACTTAGGTGGCTGTGGATTAGATCGAAAAAGCACCACTGGAGGATGCCAATTTGTAGATGGTAAATTGGTTAGCTGGAAATCGAAGAAACAAACTTGTGTCTCTCTCTCCACTGCAGAAGTTGAATACATTGCTGCAGCATCATGCACATCTCAAGTCGTATGGATAAAAAGTCAGCTTAGGGATTACGGGCTAAACATGAAGAAAATCCCACTATATTGTGACTCTGAAAGCGCAATTAGGATTTGTCACAACCCAGTGCAACACTCAAAGACTAAACATATAGCACTGAGGTGTCACTTTATCAACGATCACGTCGGAGATGGTAACGTAGAAATTCACTTCGTCAGGACAACCGATCAACTGGCAGATATATTCACTAAGGCTTTACCTGAAGCGAGCTTCAATAAGATTCTACAAGGCCTAGGAATGATGGAAGCCGAATCCGTACCAAAATCGTCTTTGCTTCAATAAAGGTAACAAGCGAAATAGAGCGAACCGAAATGAACCGAACGTTCGGTCTATTTCGGGTGAAGTTCGACCATGAACTGAAATGAACCGAATGTTCGGTCTCTTTCGGGTTTGGTCCTTCTGAACTCGTTCGCTTCTTTTTCTTATCAAGGCATTTTGGCTGTATTCCTTTGTACACTTTTTAAATACTTCTTTATATTCATAAAATCCAAAAATATTTTTCTCTTTCGTTCAATTGGTCAATTCTCACAAAATACAAAAACATTTTTTATTTATTTATTTTTTTTTTTTTTTTTCTAATGTTTTCTTTTTTGTATAAGTGTGATTCTCGATGGGGAAGCTAAGGTAGGTAAATTTTTTTTATTAGTTAGGCGTCCCTAGAAGCATGCTGATGTATGTTGACTAAAGCCTCGAAAGATTTTGAGTGAAGCTTTAATAACATGATATATACAAATCATGTTTTCACAATCCAGGCTGCAATATTCACTCTAATCATGAGCTACCTTACTCTACTCACATTGAGTTTAGAGTTTTCTGCTTGGTCATTCTTTTTCTTTAGAGCAGAGGTACATCCGCTTATTTTACCATCTCCATCATTTTTCTCCATTATAATTCATTTCACCAATATAACACTTGAGACTCTCAGTATTTACCACTGTGGTTTATGGTTATACAAAATCTGCGTTAATGATCTTAGTTTCATGCCACTATGAACTAAGTGAAACCCACAATCCAACACCAATAATGAATTGACGGTGAATTCTCATATTCAAGATCTTACTTGTTACCTAATGAAATCTCCTTTTATTTTTAAGTGATCTTTTATGAATTTGTCTAAAACCAAGGCTTTTCTTTCCCTAAAGATCCAGTTTATTTTGTTTTTGAGATTTCTATGCTTTCTTTTGTCACGATAATATATATCCCACCTACTTGTTCAACAGATCACATTGATCTCACAAGTACTTCATTCGGTTTCAGTCTTATATCAAGTATTGTAATCATGAATTGAAGCGAAAGCCACCCTTATAACCTTCAAAAAGATACACTTCACTACTTCTTAACAAGTTATTGATCGTTATTTAATAGGAAACCAAGCAAGCACTTTAATGTCTCTCTTGACTTTAAAGGATGTGATTCATGCCCATAATCAATTGTTTTATGTCTCTTTAAGACATCACAAATTATCACGAAAAGTTTGCTTTATTTCTTTATCTTTTACACTCTACGCACAAAAATTTTTAATTTTCCAAACTCTGGTTCTTTTAAGGCTATTTAATAAAGCATAACAGGAAATGGCGATTCAAATGAATTTTGGGGTGACGATTGGGATAAAGTGAAAGTTGACTCAACGGTTATCCAATCGGTTTGGCAATTTGAAAAAGCGAATTTTATGGAATGGCGTGCAAAAATGAAACGTCCTTTCACTTTCCCGTATCATCATCGGTATGCCAACTGTTCATCCGTCAAGTCAGGCGCTATTTTTGATATAATCCAAGATCTTAGCCGGATTTTACTCTCTCCTCCTTGTACGTATAAAAGGAATCGGAACGGTACACTTTAACCTTTTAGCACATACCAAACTCTCTCAAAGAACAAAGGCGATTCCTCTTACTGTTCATCATCTTCTCCAAGCTTCTACAATGGCAGACTCTTCGTCAGTTCATGATACCTCTGTTCATCAACCACTTCTTAAAATCAAACCTCAACATAATATGAGCATCGATCTCACTCCTTTTGTCTATGAACCCTACATGCTATATGTCGTTGAGTGTCTCAAATACTCACCTCTCGTCGAAGCTCTGACCAAAGTTGAAGTCGTACCAATGTCCTGTCTTTCTCTTGTCTACTCTACTGCTTACTATAACAAGATTCATGAAAGAATTCACTTTGAAATCCACAATGAGAAGACCTCCATCTCCAAGCACCGCTTCTGTGCCCTAATTGGTCTTTCTCAAGAGCAATCTCTGGTAAACCCTGAATCCATCACCACTGGTCAACTCTTTTCTATGTTTTATCAGATGGGGTATACTGAAACCCTCACCACAATAACCAAGTTCAAGAAGTCCTGCCCACCACCTCAATGGAATGGCCTTTTCACTTTGCTGTTGAAAGGACTCTCTGAGCGAAGCATTGGATCAGATGGTGCGAGTAAGTCTTTTATGACTGTGCTATACGGACTGTACCATGGGATCGATTTGGATTTTGGAACTATTATCTGGCAGCAACTGGTACAAAGCTTGGTCTCTTCATCCAGGCATTCAGAGATTTCTTGTGGGCGATTTTGGTCGATAATCACTAACCGGGCAATGGATCGTCTTCATGTTCCCATCATGGCGGATTCTCTTCTCTCCTCCATTGCTACTTTTCACACAACCAAAATCATAATCATAGATCCCACCAAGTACTCCTTTATTGGATCTGTTCCTAAAACCATGCTCGCTTGTGTCTCTACACCAAGCAATGTTTTACAACAATACAAGAAGATTCGCTCTTCAGGCCCAAGGGAGCTTATGCCGGCCATGGTTCGCTCCATTGAAGAGGCTAACAAGCCAGCAAATAGGGGCAAGAAAACTGAAACTCAGAAGGAGGCACCGGTTTCCAAATCAACCAAGAGGCAAACCCCTAAGAAGCGAAAGTCTGACAAGGCTGCTACATCACAGGCTCAACCGAAGAAACAAAAGAAGCCTTCCAGGAAGCTCATACTCCAATCTTCAAGTGATTCAGACTTAGAGTATGTTCCTCCCAAACATCGGTCTGCTCCTTCTTCAGAATCTAAGGGCGAAAGCTTAGATGATGAGGCTTTTGGTCGAGGTGATACTCCCCCTCGTTCCCCTACCCCAGAAATTCCAGTTCGCTCCCACCCTCCTTCACCTCCACCTGTAACCATCCCAATATCCATCCCTCCAATATTTCCTATTCCAACCACTCAACCATCCACTATAATTCCCATCCCCACTCCCATATTCACAGACATTACTACCACCACTTCAACCACAGGAGCTCATTCTACCGCTCCCACTCCACCCGTTACAACCACTCCACCTATAACAACCGAACCACCTGTCACAATCGAACCTCCAGCCACTACCAAACCCTTATCTCCTACACCATCCACAGAAACCACCCATGTTCTAGGCGGTGAGGACTTGGAATTCGATTCCACGTATTTTAGTCCTTACCGTGTACAGAGTGACGATGATGATGATGAGCCTGTTACAAAGCATCATCTCAAAGCAGTAAATGAAAAACTTGATCAACTGCTCTCATCCACTTCCTATGGCGCTTACTCTGAAGCTGCTTTAATGGCCTTGTTCTCATCTGTTGTTCAAGAACACAATGCCTCACTCTCTTCTGCAGCTAAAGCTATTGACGCCTCCACTTCCCAATGTCAACAAGCCTCTCTTGCTGTTGAGGCTTCTACCAAGGAGTGCAAGGAAGCGACTGCAAAAGTCGATAAACTAGTTTCTGAAGCTCACGTTTTTCTAGATTCTTTGCAGGCGGCTGCTAAGAAGAATGCTCAAACTGTCAACGCTTCGGTGGATAACCTTCAACGGCCCCTTCAGTCTGAAAGGTCCAACCTTGAAGCTGCACGCCAAGCGATCGAAGCTGCCAACGAGTCTCTACATGCTAATGTTAATGATCGCCTGACTCAACTTGAGGCAGAATTAACTTTAGAGAATCGCATCATGGATGAGCTTGACAGACGAACTTCACAACTAAAAATGCAAAATTACAAGCTGCGTACTGCTACTGCTGAGCTCAATGACATGAAGTTAGAAAGAAAGGTCATTCGGAGTTCTGCTGCTGATGTACACTCCATCCTCCTTCATCTCCTTGAAGTGCACGATCCAATCATCACCATTACGATCAGACGGCACTTGGCTGACAAGCTCAGGCCAACATTAGACATCCTTAGTCGTATTAAGGGTGTTTCGGTGACTGGTGTCCAGCCGAAACAAAGGGGAGAGAAGGCAACAACTCAACCTCCTCCTGGACCGAAACCATCTACTGAACCGAAGGGTAATGAAGCTTCGGTCAGTAACAAGGAGAAAAAGAAGAAGAAGATTGGGGAGGATGAAACAGACAATGAAGATGACGTCTATGCTGAGAGTCCTGAAAAGCCTTTTTAGAAGGCAAAGCCTTCTGAGAAAGAGCTGGAAGAAAAATACAAGAAACAACAGGCTGAGCTCGAGCAAAAGCGAAAGGAGACGGAGCTCCTAGAAAAGAAGAAGTCCATGTTTCCTGTCTGGACTATAGATTCGCTTTAAAGGTGGGCTATTGATGAGCCCATCATACTGTGGCTTGAGCCTGTAATGTCATTTGGGCTCGAGAAATCCAAGGATGCATAGTTTGACATGTCGATCACGTGAAAGGCATTCATCTTTCACTGCTTTAATTCAACTGCTTCAATTCCTTCCCCAGACCCAAAGGTAGATAGGGATCTGCTGGAGTTCTACTTGGAGTTTGCTCAACCTCAGTACTTGACCTGGAGTTCGCAGAAGATTACTATTGTCAAGATTTTGAATCCCTACTCAGCGGGGAAGTTTATTAATGTTGAATTCAAAGTGACTCAAGGCACCGAAGGCTCATTTCACAACTTCACCCTTGTGGATATACCGAACCTTAATCCCTACGACTGGATACTCCTCAAAAACATTCTTCTGTCAAATCCACGGGAGTACCAGCCAATAATTGACCATGTCAAGCGAATGCTTGTGTGCTACATTCACGAGGTAGCGAAGATGGACCAAGAGATTTCTTCTTCCATTCACAAGCGAACCACGATCAAGACTATGGTCAAAGCAGGCAATGTCAATACGATGGTCAAAGGGAAGATTGATTCGAAGTACCACACATTTATGTTCATCAGGGGCGAAGGTGAGAAATGTCTGTTTGCTCTCGTTGACAAACACCTCTTCTCAACTTCTTACCTGGAGCATATCTTGGAGATCATTCAAAGGTGTGATCAGAACAGTGCAGCTGACAAGAAGTTGTTCACTGATATACTGAGGTGGTATATCCAGTTTTGGCAGACACTTCTTGCAATAATTCCTCGGCTGTTCAAAGTAATAAAGACGGTGAAGCCAACACAGAAGAAATAATCTCTCGCCTCATTTGACGCAAAGGGGGAGATTGTTGGGGTTATTATGTTGTGTCATGGGCTTGGTCCTTAGCCCAGTTTTGATTGCTGGTTTGGGCCTGTCCAACCGTGCATGTTTTTGTTCTAGGGTTTAGTATATAATCTGCATGCATGCAGTCTTAGGAGTTAACGCTTTAATTATTTTTCTCACCGTGTTTTGTAAAACCCTACCACGCCTCTATAGTGGAAGTTCTTTGTCGAGCTCTGCTGAGGCGTGACTTTGTTGAATCATAAGCACATATTTGATTCTACTCTGTGTTCATACTCTTACTGTGTTTGTCTTGTTTGCTTTTTCATATTCTTACCTGTGAAAGATCTAATCGATCTAGAGTTTAATTCTCATCAGCTAGCATGATGCAATGGACTTTCGTGGCATCATGCTCATGGGCCTCAAAAGCAGCGATCTCTTCGGGAGTGGCAGTGTTCATGTCGATCTCCTTCGGCTCCTTGTCAAGGACATACTCTTTGTCCTCATAATGGGTGACCATTCTTATGTTACAGATCCAATCGTTGAAATTGTTTCCATCAAATATCACCCTCCCACATAAGTTCATGAGTGAGAATGAGCCGGAGGAATTCGAGCCAGAAGCATTGTTTTTGTTCATGTTCGCCATCTGAAAAGGAAAAGAACAAAGTTTAATTAGAAATGAATCCCTAATTAAACACTTAAATGAGAAATTAGGGCTAGGATCCAACAACATTATTTACATATTAGAAGAGGGATGCCGTAATCTAACATGCAAATAAGTTGAACGTACATGAATGACGATTCACTAATTCTACACTATGAAAAACGAAAAGAATATTAAGTTTTAGATGTATTGAAAAACTCCTAGATCTTTTTTAGATTCACTGAACTTTTTCAATGGCATGTTTAAATCTCGAGATGCCCCTCAAGTTTGTGACTGCGGTGTCGAGGATCACAAAGCGGGTGTGAAAAACCATGAAAATGTACATGGTGCCCTCATTGTTACAGACACCTGTTCGATGTGCCGGTTAACCACACACGCTCCATCAAACTATGAAAAACATTGATTCACCCTATGCTACCTTTGCTTAGAACTTAATTAGTGTGTCGGTTAACTACACATGCTCCACTAACGTCTTAGCAAGGGTACAAAGTGTAATTTCATGGAATTGCATCAATTCACTTTTCCGAAAGTAACTAAGATTGTGAATTTTGTAAAAAACATTTAGTTACTTTTATAATTCATTATACTTATTAATGAGAAAGGGTTGCCCTATCCTACCTGTTCGGCTAACGACCCGCTTGTTGGGTTTTGAGCATTCTAACATACCTAAGTGTACATGAAATCCTGAATACCTTGGATCTATGTTTTCTCTATTATACATGGAAATATGAATATCCAAGGTATTATACTAACTAGCATACAAAAAAATTTGATTCATATGAAACATAACAAGTTAGAATACATACTTCTTTTAATGTAGAATGACTTCATGAAGGTTGAGTGTAGTGCCCCAAGTGTGACACCTCAAATGGTTCACACAACACCAAATACACTTGGAATAACTTGAGAGAACATCACGCTTCATAAAAATCAGCTAGCCCTTTCTATCACACACATAGTGCCGATTTTTCCCAAAGAATATGATCTTATATATCTGTTACAATTAGGGTAAACTCTAATTGTCATGGCTTTCCATTTCCTTGGATCCATGGGCTCAAATAAACCATGGAGCATCCATGGAGCATCATATGAGTTTTAGCCCAACTTAATAATCCATGCAGCATTAGCCCACTATACAAGTATGGATGATTTACACAATCAACCCATATATTTAATTAGTCTTCTTTTGATCACTTAATTAATTCTAGATTAATTCTTGATCAATACTAATTAAATAATCTTATTAATATATTATAACTTATAATATATTAACATACCTTAAGTGTTATTTCTCTCATTATAGTCTATCCAAATGCATGATGCCATGCAATCCAAATGGACCATGCCGAGTCGGCTCAAGTCTTACCAATTATAGTTATGGACTTAGACATTAATCCAACAGTCTCCCACTTGGATAAGTCTAAAACTATTATTGCGTATAACTTCAACAACCAACTGGCAATCGTAGCTCTCAAAAGCTTCCGTCGAACTCTGACCTCGCCGAGAATCTCTGACCTTTGTCAATGACTTGTCCATTAGATAAGGGATCATATATTCCTCAATTCTATATATCATATGGAGTAAGACATGGATTATAATCATTCTCTCTGTCCATTTTTTATTTCCTGATTTTCGATTTATGATGACTGACTGATTGAACACATCAAATCAGTCCTAGCTTGGCCAAGCACTCACATGTATCATCATTAAATTATCGAAAGGCCCACAGATATCGCTTTTATCCCGAAGGTAAAAGGAATGGATAAACTTCGACTCATATGGCTTGTTCTACTACTTGTTGAATCATACACAAAGGCACGTTTTATAACATCGAATTACCAATGCGTTTTCGCGCAATCAATGTACAACCAACTCATAGTAGCAACTCATATCTCTAGATTTGAAGAATATAAGATATTATCGTCTCATGATCACTCGTGATAAAATCCATGAAGCGATTCAAATGAGCGCGGGTTGTATCCAATACTCAGAACTTATGAGCACTCGTGAGTGTTGTAGCACAACTTTGTCCACCAACTTGGACCTCTACAAGCCAACCCATGACAGTCTTGATTCATATCTACTTCCAACATATGACCGAATGTGGATGGTTTGAATAGCTTAGTCATTTTGGAAGAATAACCTAGTTATTATGGAATTCAAAACATGCAAAGTGAAACACAAGAATAAATGAATCAAATATGGTATCAAACCCTATGAATATAAATAGACCACTTTTATTTATCACCATATTGATTACTCATTATTCATTGTTTTGGTTTTATCAACTTTATACTTGAATTAAAAAACACTAGTTGTCCCATGCTCCAAGCATGTACACTATGTTTTTCTAAACAATAGCTTTGCCATACTCCAAGTATACACTCTGCGTTTTTCTATGATCCTTACTTTGTGAAATAAACCAATTGACCAAACTTTCAATGATTCTAATTTCACACTCCCAAATCGAAATCTGTTAGATTTTAAACTTAAATGCACTACCCTCTTGCAATGAATGTGTACAAAGTCACAAAGACTTGTCAACAACCATTACAGGGTATTCCAATGAAGACATACTCCATGGACATAAAGCCTTATGTTCAAAGTATGCATTGCTTTGAACATGCTTCTTGCACTAAGTTCTTTCTAATCTTACATAGATTGCTACTATATATAGAGACAACTCTATATTCCCATTTTGACTACTACTTCTAAACAAGAGTTGCCACTTTTCAGACTATGTCAATATGGCCCTTCCAAAATTCACACTATACTTCCAATGTCCTTGAGCAACCAATCTTTAGTAAACCTTAGAGTGTCCCTGACAATTGATTAATCACTTTAGTCATATCCAATTCTAGACATTTTCCTCCTTAATGCCCCAAGGCATTTGGAAAATTCAAAAAGGATAAATATTATTGCACATGTACTCGATCTTGTACCCAAAGTAAATGGGACACGATTCATGATGTTTCACATAAAGACATGGTTCAAGACCATTCTTTTTCCATAATAATTTTTTTTATCATATTCTCAAAATTTAACTATGAAAAGGAATGTCGTAGTCATACTCGAATTTTGACAACGCAATATATAGAATTTCCTTAAGTTGAACCAATCCAACATGAAATTCATATATATATATATATATATATATATATATATATATATATATATATATATATATATATTCTTGACTAAAGGTGACTTAAAGTCTCAATATAAGCTCTTTAGAATGATCATAAACTCAATCTAAGCTTTTTAGAATTGAAATGAAGTATAATTTCCTCTCCGTTAATTATAACAAAACAACTTTTTCAACCCCTGCAACCTCACGAATTGAAACCTTTGTTTTCTATAATTAACATTGCTAACTTGCAATACTTATTATAATTATCATGCTCCCACTGACATGATGATTATTAGCATAACACATATGCTCCCACTAGCTTTGACATATACTCAGAAATCAGCTATTGACTTTCTGGCCAAAGTTCAGATTTCTGATACTAGATTGCTTTGATAAGACTTTATCAAAATCATACACCTTATCTTAGATAGCTCACAGGTGTGTCTAAACAATTTCAGAACTATGAAAAGGGATTTCGTAATCATAGTCTTAATTGTTTAGACCTTTGCTATTTCTCATAAGTCCTTGTTAGTGTGCCTACTAACAACTTTGGGAATGCAAAGATTACTATCTACTTACAAACCTACTTAGTGGAAGTGTTTCCTCACCATCATTTTCATGAATCAGAGAGAAACATTATGACACTTTGATTTTTATGGTGTATGAGTTCCTACCCATATGAATTTGTCAAAACCTTAGTCACAAGACACGTATAATGACAAATCCAAACACATATGGACTGAACTTATGCAATTCTAACTTCTTGCCACCTACCAGTACAGGGCCTGCCATTGCTTCCAAGTTGTTATGCAACCAATTGAGAACTCTAAGAACTCATATGCAAAGCCAACTTTAACTGGAATGGGCACAAAATATGTCAACACGATAGGTTATAAACCTGAAGTCGTGTGCTAGTGAAAAACCTCAGGCTTTATTCTTGATTAGTTCTTGAGACTTTCAAGACCTTTATGACTCCCACTGTCCTCTTGACATATAAGACTCTCTTGTCAAATATTCAAGGGATAGTGCGGATTACTTATCAAGACAAACACTTCACACACTTGGCCTAAGTTGGTCTTTGTTTTATCCAAAATATCACAACTTACCAACTTCAAATGTACAAGAGTAGGACACTTTTACTCTTACATTTGACACGTGTTTTTAAACCTTTATTTAAGATATGTCAGTCAAGTTACAATCTTAGAGTATAATTCTAAGAATTGTTTTGGAACGAAGTATGACTCATCTTCTTGATTTAACCACTTCAACAATTCATAACTCCTCTTCTTAGCTATCAGAATGCACTTAGAGGATGAATTGTGATAAGGTCTCTTAATCATTAAGATGATCATATATCATAAAGTACTCTCCCATCTTTTCAGATTTGAGAAACTTTTATCCTTATGCCTAATTTGATTCTTTTCTTTTGTTCTTGTAGAGTCCATTGGATTGCCTCATGGGCTCGGTCCTTAGCCCAGTTTGAATGCTGGTATTGGGCCTGTCCAGCCCTGCATAATTTTGTATTAGGGTTTAGTATATAAGTTGCATGCATGCAGACTTATTCTCTAACGCTTTCATTGTTTTTACTTAATCGTTCTGTAAACCCTTGCTCGCCTCTACAGCGGAAGTTCATCATCGAGCTCTACTGAGGTGTGACTCAGTTTTGAATCATAAGCATAAGTTTGATTGTGTTTTGTGTTCATTCTCGTATTGATCTTAAATTGCTTGATTACTTTTGTTGTACTTGTGAAAGATCTAATCGATCTAAGAGTTTTTGAATTCATCAATTGGTATCAGAGTAGGAGAGTGTGTAATTCATACACATCTCTTTTGTTGAAGAAGATCTTTGGGTTTTTAATTCCGCATTGATTGATATTTATTGAGCCGTCACTCTTTATTGACGTATCTCATTAATTGTTGATCTAACCCTAACGATAAATTACAAGTCTGATCTTTTACAGGTTATCGATCAAAAGTATTCAAAATGTCTATGGACGATTCACAAACCAATCCGATCAATATCTCCAACAGCATAGGGTCTACAACAAGAATACCAATCTTGTATACACAAGACTATGAAGTGTGGATGCATCATTTTGAAGACTACGTGATTAGATTGGAAGACAATGGGTATTTAATCTGGGAAGCTATTACTTCAGGCCCATTTGCACACTCAAGCACATCAAAGATTGTTAAAACACAGAAAGAATACAATCAGCTTGTCAATGACGTCAAAGACATTCCTCAGGATGAAAAAGAGAAGTTTCAGTGCAACATCAAAGCTCTACGGATGATAAGGTTTGCGCTGCAATCAGATACGTTTTGTTTAGTGAGTTCCTGTGCTACAACTAAGGAGATCTGTGATAGATTGAAGGAATTATATTCCACAGATGAAGATCTGGAACACTCTATCCAAACTCTCTTGTTATCTGAGTTTGGTGACTTTAAGCAGAAGCCTGAAGAAAAACTTGTTCAAACTTTCGACCGCTTCAATCATCTTTTGAGTAAGATGATAAAGCATGGAATTGAAAGAAAGGTATTAGAACAAAAGGTCACTTTCATGAACGGCCTCATCCCTGAATGGATGGTTGTTGTGTCAACCGTCAAAGCTCATGAACAGTTCAAGTCTTACTCTCTAGCAAAACTGGTGGGTATTTTAAAATCCCATGAGAATGCCTTATCAAAGGAAACGAATGTGGTCTTGGGTCTAGGTTCTTTAGCTCTTGTCTCCAAAGGAAATAATTTGGTTGAAGAAGAAGAGGAATTAGATCTTGCAGATTTTGATATAATTGGCGAAGAGTACGCCATGATGGTGTCCAACCCCAGAAAATTCATTAAGAAGAAATTCCCAGCCAACAAGAACCGAAACTGGCAGGGTAGTTACATCACCGAAAGGATCAAGGAGGAACCGAAGATCGTTTCAAAATCTGAAGAGTCAAAGAAGGAAGCTAAACTTAGAGGAGACTCAGGTTTTGACTGTCATTACTGTGGAGGCAAAAATCATTTTGCTAAAGACTGTATGCTAAGAAAGAAAGAAGAAAAGTCAAATGAAGAAGATGAGGAAGCGAGCCTCCTGAGAAGATTGGAGGAAATACAGAAAAGAAAGTCAATTGTTAAAAACTCTACCATGAATGCTTTAATTGTGCAGGGTGCAAACAACAATGATGAATTTGGTGGTGTGGAGGTCTGGTCCACAGATTCGGAGGATGATGAAGTCAGGAAGCCCACTCACGGAAAAGCTATGTTGGCAAAAGAAAATCATGCTACAGGAAGATGCTTTGTTGTGACCGAGGGTGTGTCCCAAATGAGAGTTTACACAACTGATGTGGGAGTTGAAGAGGAAAGGGAGCGAGAGGACAGATGTTTTGCGGCCAAGCCTGTTAGTGCTCAGATCAACGAATGTGATGAGTTGATCAAAAAGGTACAAAATACTCTTGCTTCTCTAAAAATACCTGCTAATAATTATGAAAAAGAATTAAATAATCTAAAGTCAAAATTCTCAATCATAAGTAGCAGTCTAACCCAAACCCGTGTGACGAATTCTAACCTAACTGATCAAATCAGTAGGATTTCTTCAAAGAGTGAGGAATGAAGGATGTGGATCAAGCAAAAGGAAAAGGAGTTAATTAGATCTAAAGATGATTCTATTTATTTGCACAGAGACAATCTAAAACTTCTTAAACAGCGACATGTGTTTTGTTTAATTGCTAAGAGACTTTATTTTAACATCACTCAGTTGCATCTTGATTGTGAAATACGGAAGAAGATATATTGTATGATTTTACTCTTCCTTGAATTAAAGGAGGATGAAATCGACACTGAAGCCTACAACTGTGAGAGTGTTGTATCTTCTGATGAAGTGTCTCCAGCGTATAAAATAGGTTTGGACAAAATTGAATCCTACATAAAGTCCAAGGACCACAAGGACATGCTCAAAAGTCTTTTAGACGAAAATGATAGATTGAAATTGAGAGCCGAAAGTATACAAAAATTTGACTCATTGATTGCCAATTTAAGTTCAAAAAATAAAATCGATGTTGAAAATACATCTGAACTTAATGAGGATGATGATATGAGTGAAATCTCTGTAGAAGATTTGGTGGACTGTTCTGAATTAGCCAAAAACGAACCCAAGTCACATAAAAACCTAATTTATGAAAACTCTGTTGAGTTTGCTCGTTCGTCTACCGACATAACCAAAGTTCTCAAAGCTAAAGCTATTGTATACCAAAAAGTTCAAATTAGCCCAAACCAAGTCTACACTATGCCTGGAGTCACTCCACAACAAACTACATAGTTAACAGCTATGGTAGAAGAAGACAATGTTGGGGGATGTGACGAATTCTTCTGGTCAAACCCAATAGACAATGCAGATGAGAAGAAGGGTCTTTCTCAGAAAACCTCACGGAGAGTGAAAGGTAGGTACATACCTGAACCACTAAATGAGCCTACTAGGTATGATGTGTCGAGCACAAGTGGAACCAAAACCCCTTCAAGTGAACCAATGCAAACCACAACTGATACTTCTTCAACAAAAAGTGAATGTTGTGCCCATACTTCGAAACGAAATGCCAACATTCAAAGAAATCCAAAACAGGTGGCTGATCGAAAGCATCAAAGAAATCTGAGATATAAAAAGAATCTCTCAGAAAGAAAACGATTTTGGAATTCCCAAAATCCTGATTTTGTAAGAATAGAAAGGAAGAACAAATCAGAAGAAGACTCAAGGAACCAAAAGAGCAGCTTCGGTCCTTACTAAAACACCAACCGAAAGAATGGTTTCGGTCCCTCAACCAATAAGAACCGAAAGGGTGGTTACGGTGCTTCGACCAATAGGAGCCGAAAGGGTAGTTTCGTTCCCTCGTCCTACTACAACCGAAAGGAGAGTTTCAAGCCGTTACCCATTAACAACCGAAAGAGCAGTTTCGGTCCCTCGTCCTATTACAACCGAAAGGAGAGTTTCAGTTCGTTACCCATTAACAACCGAAACAGCAGTTTCGGTCCCTTGTCCTATTACAACCGAAAGGAGAGTTTTGGTCCCTCATCCCATGGCAAACGAAATAACTATTTCGGTCCTCATGCCTCCAAGTCTGATCATCAAAACCAAGAATCGAATGTCTCTTCTAAATCCAAATCTCTAAATTCCAATCCTTCAGTCAAAAACCCCAGTCCTCCTAAATGAACAAAAATTAATGTTTTCACCATTAAAAGAAAAGATGAAACAACTTTAGTTAAATGCACATATATGGTTGATATTTCTCTTACTATTCCATGTCCTCTAAAAGGCTCACAAGGACCCAAGAAACTTTGGGTTCCTAAATCTGCTTAATTTTTTGCAGGTTATACGTGACGGGCAGTTTGACGAAGAATGGTACATCGATACTGGCTACTCGCGTCAAATGACAGGAAGGAAGGAGGAACTAAGAGAGTTTCGTTCTCTCAAAGATGGTGGTATTGTAAAGTATGGCAACAACTCTTTTGGAACTATCAAAGGCTATGGAATGATCACTAATGACATGTTCTCTATAAGGAAGGTAACTTATGTTGAAGGGCTCCAACACAATCTCATCAGCATATCACAGCTAGTTGTTGGTACTGGATTAAAAGTATCATTCGACGATGAAGGCTCAGAAATTGTCGAGAAGAGATCAAACAACATTTTGTTGAAATCAAAGCGAAAAGGGGAAATGTATCCCCTGAACCTCAATCCGATAAGAGGTAAACCAGCAGTGTGCCTACTCACAAAGGCTCACTCTGATGAAATCTGGTTATGGTTTAGAAGGCTTTCTCATCTAAACTTCAAGGACATCAACAAATTGGTCTTAGGTGATCACGTTCGAGGGCTGCCAGTTCTGAAATTCGATAAAGGACATCTCTGTGCAGCGTGTGAAATGGGACAGCAGAGTCGGTAGAGTCATGCTTCTATTATCAACACTAAGGTAATAGAACCATTGGAGTTACTGCATGTTGATCTATGTGGTCCATCGTCCATCGAAAGCATTGGGGGAAACAAATATATTCTGGTTATAGTGGACGATTTCTCAAGGTTCACATGGACCTTCTTTCTCAAGCAAAAGTCGAAAGCTACTCCAATGCTCATGCTCTTCATTAATCAGATAGAAACGCAACTAAGAAAGGTAGTTCAAAATATAAGGAGCTACAATGGCCTGGAATTCAAAAACAAAGATTTTGAAGGTTTTCTTGCTGAAAAGGGGACGACTCATAATTTCTCAGCCCCCTATACTCCACAGCAAAACGGCATTGTTGAAAGGAGAAATTGATCCTTGTGTGAAGCTGCTCGCACTATGCTATGCTTCGAGTCCTTGCCATTGTATTCATGGGCTGATGCAATTGCGGCTGCATGTTATACTCAGAATCGATCATACTTGAACAAACGGTTCTCAATTACTCCTTACGAGATCCTGAATAATAGAAAACCAAACGTGAAATTCTTTCATGTGTTCGGTTCAAGATGCTTCATTTTCAACTCCAAAGAGAATCGAAACAAGTTCGATGCTAAGGCGGATGAAGGAATTTTCTTAGGCTACTCCCTGAACTCCAAGGCGTATAGATTTCTCAATAAACGCTCAAATAAAATTGAAGAAACATACTATGTCACCTTTGACGATAGTTATGTTAAGAAATTGAAACCAACAGAAGATGCATCGCAAGACATATTTCCAAAGAATGGTCAGGTTACTATCTCAATCTCAAATCTTTTCGACCAATTCATGCTCTTGTTTGATGAGCCTCAAAAGGCGATTGACTCTGAATCAACTGGAAAAGACAACAAAGTTCATAATTTGAAACAAGTTATAGATGATGCTGCTAGAAAGATGGATGATGATCAATCCAAAGGAACCGAAAGCGCAGACGCAAGAGAACCTTCTAATGAACGTCCTACTGTCCAGGGGGAGGGTTCCTCTTCTCATCATGATCAAGGTTCTTCATTCCAGGGGGAGAACTCATCGCCAAATACATCAAGCTCTACTGCTATTCCGACCAATGAAGGGGATACAAATGTTGGTTCTGAACAGGAATCATTCTTCGAGGGGGAGAACACTAATGTTGGTGAAGATGACATTTTGTCTGAACTCGAAGAAGAAATCAATGCTGAATTGGATCCTATCTATGATCCAAAGTTTCCTCCCCTTGTCAAATGGACCAAAGATCACCCTCAAACTCAAATTATTGGGGAATCCTCAGAAAAGGTATTAACTCACTCTCAAATCAAAGCAAAACAGGCTGCCCTATTTTCAAAATTCGAGTTTTGTATGTTCAATTCATTCGTGTCCAAAATTGAACCAAAGACTGTTAATTCAGCTCTTGATCATTCAGACTAGGTTCAAGCCATGCAGGATGAGTTAAATGAGTTTGAATGAAACAAGGTATGGCGTCTTATTCCAACTTCAAAGGATGCTTCGGTTGTCGGTCTCAAATGGGTATTTAGAAACAAGATGGACAAAGAAAGGAATGTCATTCGTAACAAAGCAAGGCTGGTGGTCAAAGGATATTGTCAGGAAGAGGGAATTGATTATGAAGAAACCTTCGCTCCCGTGGCAAGATTGGAATTTGTTCGTATCTTTCTTGCGTACGTTGCTTACAAGAACTTTGAAGTCTATCAAATGGATGTCAAATGTGCTTTCCTCAACGGTGAACTTGAAGAAACCGTATATGTTGAGCAACTTCCAGGATTCGTGAACGAGAAGTATCCTGATCATTGTTATATCCTCGACAAAGCTGTCTATGGCCTGAAACAAGCTCCCAGAGCATGGTATGAAACTCTCACTTGTTTCTTAAAAATGTCTAAATTCAAACAAGGTTCAATTGACCCAACCTTCTTTCATAAGCGAGAAGGTAACCACCTTA
This sequence comes from Lactuca serriola, assembly GCF_051521515.1. Classification (NCBI taxonomy): domain Eukaryota; kingdom Viridiplantae; phylum Streptophyta; class Magnoliopsida; order Asterales; family Asteraceae; genus Lactuca; species Lactuca serriola. Next base: position 261,821,969 of record NC_136412.1, on the reverse strand, counting down.
TGATTTTCCAAATTTATGTTGATGACATCATCTTTGGCTCCACGAATCCTAGCTTAACAGCTAAATTCCGAAAGTTGATGGAAACTAAGTTTGAGATGAGCTCAATGGGTCCAATTAATTTCTTTCTTGGATTGAACATTAGACAGGGACCCGAAGGCATTTTTATTAATCAGGAAGCATATACAAAGACTTTGCTCACCAAGTTTGGAATGACGGGAGACTCCAAAGTGAAAGTGTCGATGGCTTTTGGAACCAAACTCACACCATCATTGGAGAAACCAGCCGCTGATACAATGCTTTATCGACAGATGATCGGATCTCTGATGTATCTTACCGCCAGTAGACCTGACATCATGTTCTCTGTCTATTACTATGCTCAATTTCAAGCCAACCCACGAGAACCTCATCTTCAAGCCGTGAAGAACATCTTTCGCTATCTGAAGCGAACCTCCTCTCTCGGTCTATGGTATCCAGCCAACTCCGGATTCTTCGTTCAAGCATTTTCAGATGCTGATCTGGGTGGATGTGGATTGGATCGTAAAAGCACCAGAGGAGGATGTCAATTTCTGGATGGAAAATTAGTCAGTTGGCAATCAAAGAAACAAACCTGTGTTTTGTTATCCACTGCAGAAGCCGAATATATTGTTGCAGCATCCTGTACATCTCAAGTTGTATGGATACAAAGTCAGCTTCGGGATTATGGATTAAACATGAAGAAAATCCCGTTGTATTGTGATTCTGAAAGTCCAATCAGGATTTGTCACAACCCAGTGCAACACTCGAAGACTAAGCATATCGCACTGAGGTACCATTTCATCAAGGATCACGTCGAAGATGGTAATGTAGAAATTCACTTCGTCAGAACGACTGATCAACTAGAAGACATATTCACTAAGGCATTACTTGAAGCAAGCTTCAATAAGATTCTACAAGGCCTAGGAATGATGCAAGCCGAGTCAGTACCGAAATCGCCTTCGCTTCCATAAAGGTAACAAGCGAAATAGAGCGAACCTATATGAATCGAACATTCGGTTTATTTCGGGTGAAGTTCAACCATGAACCGAGCGTTCAGTCTATTTCGGGTTCGGTCCTTCTGAACTCATTGTTTTTTAAGGCATTTCAACTGTATTCTTTTGTATACTTTTTCATTACTTCTTTTCTACTGATACAATCCCAAAAATAATTTTCTCTTTCGTTCAATTAGTCAATTCTCACAAAAATCCAAAAATATTTTTTTATTTTTATTTTTTTATATTTATATCTAACGTTTTTTTTGTTTGTCTAAGTGTGATTCTTGATGGCACAGCTAAGGCAGGTAAAAGGTTTTTGTTAGTTAGGTGTCCCTAGAAGCATGTTGCTGCATGTAGACTCAAGCCTCAACTGATCTTGAGTGAAGCCTTAATAACATGATAAATACCAATCATGTTTTCCAAATCCAGGCTATCAAGTTCACTCTAATAATGAGCTACCTTACTATACTCAAACTGAGTTTAGAGTTTTCTGCTTGGTCCTTCTTTTGTTTAGAAAAAAGCAGAGGTACATTCGCTTCTTATACCATCTCTATCACCTTTCTCCATTATAATTCGTTTCATCAATATAACCCCTAAGACTATCAGTTTCAACCACTGAGGTTTATGGTTATACAAAATCTACGTTCATGATCTTAGTTTCATGCCACTATGTACTAAGTGAAACCCAAAATTCAACACCACTAATGAATTGACGGTGAATTCAAAAATTCAAGCTCTTACTTGTTACCCAATGAAATCTCTTTTTCTTTTTGAGTGATCTTTACGAGATTGCCTTTCACCAAGGCTTCTCTAACCCTAAAAGATCCAGTTTAATTTTTTTTTTTTTTGAGATTTCTTTACTTCTCTCATCACTATAAAGTATTTCACACCTACTTGTTCAACACATCACAATGATCTCACAAGTACTTCATTCACTTTTGGTCTTATGTTAAGAATCGAAATTATGAATTGAAGCGAAATCCACCCTCTTTAACCTTTAAAAGAAGCCTTTCAAAACTTCTCAACAAGTTATTGATCGTTATTTCATGGGAAACCAAGCAAGCACTTCAATGTCTGTCTTGACTTTGAACGAAGTGATTTTTGCCCAGAATCAATCGTTTTATGTCTGATTACGACATCACAGATAATCCCTAAACACTCAATTTATTTATTTATCTTTCACACCCTATGCACAAAAATTTTTAATTTTTCCAAATACTAAGTTTCGCACAGATTAATGCTTCAAATGTTAAAGACACAAACACTCAAGCGTCATAAGGAGAAACGATTGGGATAAAGTGGTAGCTGACTCAGCAGAAATCCAAACGGTTTGGCGATTTGAAAAAGGTGAGTTTTATGAAAAGGCGTGAAAAAGGGAAACGTTTTTCTCTCTCCTGCGTCATCTTCGGCACCCCAACTGTTCACCCATCAACTAAGGCGCTATTTTTGAGATAATCCATGATTTCAGCCAGATTCTTCTCTCTCTTCCTTGAACGTATAAAAGGGATTGGAACGGTACTCTCTCAACCTTTATCACTTCCAAAAAGCTCTCAAAGAAACCCGACAATTTTCTGCAACTGTTCTTCGTCATCTTCAAGCTACTAAAATGGCAGAATCCTCATCTGTTGACAATACCTTCGTTCGTCAACCCCTTCTCACTATCAAAGCCCAACAGAACCTCATCATTGATCTCACTCCATTCGTATATGAGCCCTATATGTTGTATGTGGTTGAGTGTCTCAAATACTCACCACTTGTCAACGCACTGATAAAAGTTGAAGTTGTTCCTATGTCGTTCTTGTCTCTTGTCTACTCTACTGCATTCTACGACAAGGCTAATGAAAGGATTCACTTTGAACTTCACGATGAGAAGATCTCTATCTCCAAGAGTCGATTTTGTACCCTAATTGGTCTTTCTCAAGATCCATCCCTGGTAAACCCTGATTCCATTACCACTGGTCAATTGTTCACAATGTTCTATCAGATGGGGTATACCGAAACCCTAACAACTGTCACCAAGTTCAAGAAGTCCTACCTTCCTCCTCAATGGAATGGTATTTTCACACTATTGTTCAAGGGATTGTCTGAGAGGAGCGCTGGTTCTGACGGTGCAAGCAAGTCATTCATGACGGTGCTGTATGGGTTGTACAGTGGGCTTAACCTTGATTATGGGTCCATTATTTGGCAGCAGTTGGTTCAAAGCCTGGTTTCTTCATCCAGGCATTCTGAGATTTCATGTGGGCGTTTCTGGACTCTCATCACCAAATGGGCAATGGATCGTAATCGTGTCCCAATAATGGCGGATTCCTTGCTTTCTTCTATCTCTACTTTTCATAGGACGAAAATCATCGTCACTGACCCTACCAAGTTCTCCTTCATTGGACCTATTCCTGAAGCCATGCTCGGTCGTATTTCAGCATCGAGTAATGTTCTTCAACAGTACAGAAAGCCTCCCTCTGTTTGTCCCAGAGAACTCACACCTGCTATGGTTCGTTCCATTGAAGAGGCTGACAAGCCAGCCAAGAGGGGTAAGAAGCCCGACACACAGAAGGAGGGACCGGTCACAAAACCAACCAAGGGGCAGACCCTCAAAAAGCGAAAAACTGATAAAGCTTTTACTTCCCAACCTAAACCTAACAAGCAGAAGAAGCCTGCTAGGAGACTTATTCTTCAATCCACGAGTAATTAAGATTCAAAATACGTTCCTCCTACGCAGAAGAACGCACTTCCCTCAGAATCTAAGAGCGAAAGTTCCGATGAAGAGGCTTCGGGTCGAGGTGACACTCCGCCTCGCTCCCTACTCCAAAAATTCTGGTTCGCTCTTCTCCTCCTTCACCTCCACCTATTACCATTCCAGTTTATATCCCTCCTATCTCTCCAATAACCACCTCTCAACCATTCACTACAATTCCCATTCCCACTCCTATTTTCACAGATACAACCACTACCACTTCCACCACTAAACCTGCCTTTACAGCTCCTAATCCACCTGTAACCGAACCTACTTTCACAACCGAACCTCCACCTTCTTCAAAACCCTTGTCTCCTACACAATCTACTGAAACAACCCCTATTTTGGGCGGTGAGGACTTGGAATTCGATTCCAAATATTTCAGTCCTAATCGAGTGCAGAACGAGGATGATGACGACAAGCCAATTACCAAACGTCATCTCAAAGCAGTAAATGACAAGCTTGATCAACTGCTTTCATCTTCTTCATCCGGTGCCTATTCAAAAGTTGCTTTAAAAGCATTGTTCTCTTCGGTTGTCGCCGAACACAGTGCTACCCTATCTGTTGCAGCCAAGGCTATTGAAGCCTCCACTTCCCAATGTCAACAGGCTTCTCCCGTTGTTGATGCCTTGAATAAGCAGTGCAAGGAAGCGACCGCAAAAGTCGATAAACTAATTTTACAAGATCACTTGTTTCTAGATTCCTTGCAGGCTGTTGCTGCCAAGAATGCTGAAACTGTCAACACTTCAGTAGAGACTCTTCAAAAGACTCTTCAATCTGAGTGTTCGAACCTGGAAGCGGCACGCCATGCCATTAAAGAAGAAAATGAATCACTCCATGCTAATGTCAATGAACGCTTAACTAAACTGGAAGCGGACTTAGCTATGGAAAATCGGATTATGGATGAGCTCGACAAACGTACATCCCAGCTCAAATTGCAAACACATAAGCTGCGTAGTGCTAATGCTGAGATTGATGATCTCAAGTTAGAACGGGAGGTCATTCAGAGTTCTGCTACAGATGTTCACTCCATCCTTCTTCATCATATTGAGGCTAATGATCCGCTTATCACTATCACTGTCAGAAGGCATTTGGAAGACAAGCTCCGACTGGCACTGGATGTTCTCAGCCGTATCAAGGGTGTTCCGGTGACTGGGGTCTAACCGAAACAAGGGGGAGAGAAAGAGTCAAAGCAGCCTCCTCCTTCTAGCTCAAAACCAGCTGCTGAACCGAAGGGTAATGAAGCTTTGGTCAGTAACAAAGATAAAAAGAAGAATAAGATTGGTGAAGACGACACAGACAATGAAGATGATGTCTATGTCAAGATTCCCAAGAAGCCTGTCCCGAAGAATAACACTTCTGAAAATGAAATGAAAGAAATCGCTAAGAAGCACCAAGCTGAGCTTGAGCAAAAACGAAAGGAGGCGGAGCTCCTAGAGAAGAAAAAGTCTATGTTTCCTGTATGGACAAAAGACTCGCTTCAGAGGTGTGCAATCGACGAGCCAACTATTCTCTGGCTCGAGCCAATAATGTCTTTTGGCCTTGAAAACTCCAAGGATGCACAGTTTGATATGCCGATCACTCGAAAGGAATTCATCTTCCACTGCTTCAACTCGACTGTTGCCATTCCATCTCCGGACCCGAAGGTAGATAGGGATCTTCTAGAGTTCTACTTGGAGTTTGCTCAACCCCAATACCAGACTTAGAGCTCAAAGAACATAACCACAGTCAAGGTGATGAAGCCCTATTCAGCAGGGAAATTTATCAATGTCAAATTTAAGGTGACTCGAGGAACCGAAGGCTCAGTCCAACATTTTTCCCTTGCTGATCTACCGAACCTCAATCCCCATGACTGGATACTCCTCAACAAAATTCTTCTATCGAATCCCCAGGAGTATCAGCTAATAATCGATCATGTCAAGCGTATGCTTGTTTGCTACATACATGAGGTAGCGAAGATGGACCAAGAGATTGCCTCTGCCATACACAAGCGAACAACGATCATGACCATGGGCAAAGCTGGCAATGTCAATACCATGATCAAGGGGAAAATTGATTCAAAGTATCACACAGTCATGTTTCTCAGAGGCGAAGGTCAAAAATGTCTATTTGCTCTTGTTGACAAACACCTCTTTTCAACGTCTTGCCTTGAGCATATCTTGGAGATCATACAGAGGTGCGACCAGAACAGTGTTGCTGATAGGAAATTGTTCACTGACATGCTGAGGTGGTACATACAGTTTAGACAGACTCTTCTTGCCATTATTCCTTGATTGTTCAAAGTTATCAAGATGGTGAGGCCTGCTCAAAGGAAATAATCTCTTGCCTCATTTGACGCAAAGGGGGAGATTGTAGAGTCTATTGGATTGCGTCATGGGCTTGGTCCTTAGCCCAATTTGAATGCCGGTATTAGGCCTGTCCAGCCATGCATAATTTTGTATTAGGTTTTAGTATATAAGCTGCATGCATGCATACTTATTCTTTAACACTTTCATTGTTTTTTACTTAATCGTTCTGCAAACCCTAGCTCGCCTTTACAACGGAAGTTCTTCATCGAGCTCTGCTGAGGCGTGACTCAGTTTTGAATCATAAGCATAAGTTTGATTCTGTTATGTGTTCATTCTCGTATTGATCTTAAACTGTTTGATTATTTTTGTTGTACTTGTGAAAGATCTAATCGATCTAAGAGTTTTTGAACTCATCAGTTCTGCCATACAACGAGACTTTTCCAATACTTCAGAATTATACTTAGACTTATAAGTATAACCATATTTACTATACTTTAGTAAATCATGACGATTAGTCTTATCGATTATTTGTGGTGGGCTTGATCAATGCACAAGAATGTGTACTCGATCCCTTAGTCCTTTACTTGACTCACACATCCATGTGAACAAGTAATTAGTCTTAATTTTCCAATGCTTGAAAGTTCTCATTCATCATACTATACAACTTGCATGATTCCAAGTTTCGGTCCAATTAAAACTTGGGGGATGAGAAGTTTTCTTTATTTGGTAAATTTAGACACTACCACAAATGAAAGAATCAAAACCATTTTCCATTATTGCCATCAATGGAATCATACAAACAACACTTTCTTTCACAAATGGCATTGTAAGGATACTTAAAATATATAAAATTAAAAACTTTTCATTTATTTTAAAACTTTGCGGAAAAACTAATCCTTACAATGCAAATGTATATGAAAACTTGTTGTTATCTATTCCTAAGCAATTTATCATAACTCTTAAGCACCTGCTCAAAATTCTGATCATTAACCATGCGATCGAAATCCATCTTCGCGATCAAAATCAACATATACTTCCTTCTCCACTTTTTCTTTGATTCTTAAAACATCACTATATGACCCATTCACATCATGTAATAAGAATCTCAGAGTAGAAAGTTAACAGAGTTAGACAATGGACTTTACCTGAAATAAAGTCAAACCCAATGACTTTACCATCCTTAGGTAAGTTTGGCAACTTCATAACCAATGCCCCTTCCTTTGGCAATTTAACATATGGGCTCTTTTATAATGATACATGGGACTATCACAGACTTAGCATTTCTCTTTACCATTTGGTCAACCGATTTGACTATGGCCGATCCCTTTCTATTGGGAAGAGAATGTTTTTTTCTCTGGATTTCCAGTGTCATCCTTTTCAAAGTCCATAAAGCTTTGGAAGTCGATCTTCTAATCAAATTTGATTTACTAGCCTTCCAAATCATTGCTGATTCAGCAGTACCAAGCAAATAGATAAGATTATTAAGGGTCGTGTCATAGTCTGTTTCATAGGAGTCTTAAAGGAACTCACTATGTGACTTAGAAAGTGATTGAACCACCAACTTTCTCAAGACTTTGACACCCAACTCTCCCGGCTTGTCAATATGTGACTTCATCTCCAAGATGTGATCACACCTAGACCTTGCCTTGCCAAGAGGGCTTGAGTGACCTTGAACTTGTGGGTTAGGGAGAATAACTGGAGGAGGTGGAGGAAGTGAAGTTCCAAGAGATTTGGGAAGATCATAGATGTCTGAACTAGACATCTTTTGGGAGATATTCAAGTTTAGTTGATTTAAAAGTTCTTAATATAACACCCAATATGAAATATTAAGGCTAGGACCCAACAACCTATTTATAACTGGAAGAGGGATGCCGTAATCCAAGTTATAAAATAGTTGAAGGTAGGTAAATGACGATTTACAAATTTCCACCATGAAAAACGAAATATAAATAAGTTTTAATTGGATTTGAAACTCCTAGATCTTTTGAGATTCATTGAACTTTTCAATGGCATGTTTCAATCTCGAGTGTGCCCTTCAGGTTTTGTGACTGGGATGTTGAGGATCACAAAACAAGGTGTGAAGTAACCATGCAAATTACTTGGTACTCTTAAATGTTTATCACCCAACCGATGTGTCGGTAAACCACACACGCTCCACCGGCCTATGATACACTTTAAGAAACCCTTTGCCTATGTTGTTAAATCAAGCCAGTGTGTCGGTAAACCACACACGCTACACCAACCGACTTAAGCAAAGTGCAAAGTGTAATTTCATGGGTTAGCACCTTATTCACATTTTTCCTAAGTAACTACGATTGGGAACTATAAGTGTTTAGTTACTTAGTATTTATCATTAATACTTTTAATGAAGGGAGAACTTATAGTCTTTGTCCTAACCGTTCGGCTAACGACCCTCCACCAGTCAAGGAAGTGGTGGGTGAGAGTGGACACCCATTAAACTGCCTTTTTATAGGCAGTATCTTATACCCCCTTATAGACCGACTTCGTGAATGAGGCTTCTACTAATGGTAAGACTGAATTAATCTTATACATATATATATATATATATATATATATATATATATATATATATATATATATATAAATATTATTGACTTATAATATTATAAAGTATAAGGATTGAATTTTAACTTTTAAAATCCTAAGGGCTTAACTTGGAATTAAAGTATTCATAAGAGAAAACTTTTTAAATTCCAAAACTTGAGGGCAAGTTTTGAAACTATTCAAAACTAATTAATTCCATAACTTATGTGTTTAAAGTAGTTTTAATTAAAAGACTCCTCAAGTTCCATAACTTGAGGAAAAGTTATGGAAGACTTTAAACTATTAAAGAATGTAACTTTTCTTTATTTTGTAACTTATGGAATTAATTAAAGTTACATATTTTATTACTTAATGAAGTGACTCTTGACTCTCCATAACTTGAGGAGAAGTTATGGAGTCATAAAACCATTTAATGAGAACAAGACTATTCATATTTGTAACCTTTGCCAACTTTTATGAGTTTTAAGAGACTTTAATGTGACTTTTCATGTAACTTGAGGAAAAGTTACACAAACACATTTTAGAATCATCTCTTAGATTAAAATGGATTGAAAGTAACAATTTCTATTAATCTAAGCAACTCATAAGAACAAGATAATTTAATCAAATTTTTTCATGTAATTAGACTAACCATTGAAAATAATACAAAACATGAATCTATTGACAATTATCTTTGAAATTGGATTAGAATGAACATTACCACATCAAAAACAAGTTTACAAATTCAAAAAACAGCTTAGGGCAATGTTCCTAGTCCAATTCCAGCCAAGAAACATGTAGATATGTTGTCTGGAGGCCAAACTCGTCGAGTTCTTCATGGAACTTGTCGAGTTCATGCTCAAATACATGAACTCGTCTAGTTTTCTACTAGAACTCGTCGAGTTTTATGGTCTGGACAGATTCAACTTTGAAAAAACACATTTGCATCAAAAATAAGAGAAAGCAAGCCTAGGCTCTGCTACCACTGTTGGGTTTTGAGCATTCTAACACACCTAAGTGTACATGCAACCCTGAATACCTTGGACCTATGTTTTCTCTATTATACATGCAAATATGAATATCCAAGGTATTATACTAACTAGCATACAAAAAAACTTTGATTCATATGACACATAACAAGTTAGAATACATACCTCTTTTAATGTAGAATGACTTCATGAAGCTTGAGTGTCTAGTGCCCCAAGTGTGACACCTCAAATGGTTCACACAACACCAAATACACTTGGAATAACTTGAGAGAACATCACGCTTCATAAAAATCGGCTAGCCCTTTCTATCACACACATACTGCCGATTTTTCCCAAAGAATATGATCTTATATAGTTGTTACAATTAGGGTAAACCCTAATTGTCATGGATTTCCACTTCCTTGGATCCATGGGTTCAAATACACCATGGAGCATCCATGGAGCATCATATGGGTTTTAGCCCAACTTGATAATCCATGGAGCATTAGCCCACTATACAAGTATGGATGATTTACACAATCAACCCATATATTTAATTAGTCTTCTTTTGATCACTTAATTAATTCTAGATTAATTCTTGATCAATACTAATTAAATAATCTTATTAATATATTATAACTTATAATATATCAACAAACTTTAAGTGTTATTTCTCTCATTATAGTCTATCCAAATGCATGATGTCATGCAACCCAAATGGACCATGCCGGGTCGGGTCAAGTCTTACCAATTAGAGTTATGGACTTAAACATTAATCCAACACCTCTACCAATCAAGGAAGCGGTGGGTGAGAGTGGACACCCATTAAATGGCCATTTTATGGGCCATAACCTTATACCCCCCTTAGAGATTAGCTTCGTGAATGAGGCCTACTAACGGTAAGACTAGCATTTTAGGTTATATATATATATATATATATATATATATATATATATATATATATATATATATATATATATATATATATTAATCTTATAATATTATAAAGTATAAGGTTGAATTTTAAACTTGTAAAATTCTAGGGTTTGAAATTTAAATAGTTCAAATTAAACACTTTAATCACAAATTTAAATTTCAAAACTTGAGGACAAGTTTTGAACTTTTCAAAACGCATATGATCAAATAGCAAATAATTTTAAATTAAACAATTAATATAATGATTATCTAAATTTGACCTAATCCATTTTATTACAATATAATTTACCAAATAATTTAAATAATCAACTTTTATCATATAAGGAAATAATTATTTAAATAATTAGAAATTATCTTTTGTTTTGGTAAGGATAATCACATATAAACAATAAAATTCAGATTTTATTATAAGAAAACGATTTTAGCAATTATTCTTCATCAAAACAGCAATAAATCCTGAAATATCCTCTTCCTGACTACCGGACTCGCCGAGTCACTACCTGGACTTGCTGAGTTGGGATGACTCGTCGAGTCCAGATACTGACTCGCCGAGTCGGGTCGAGGAGAGGCTAGAAACTCGATTTTCAGCAGATAAACAAGCATTGCATCACATACAATAGAAACCAATCAAGGCTCTGATACCACTAATGGGTTTTCACAAAAGAACTTTCGTATGTGCATATGCAAACCCTAATACTTGGATCTAGGTTTCTCTATTGTACATGCAATTCATCCAAGATTTATAACCCTAGATCTAGAATGGATATTACAAAACTAATGTAATTAATGAGATCTAGATGATTAGCTATTCAAGAACTCTTGATCTTTCTTCTTCCTTGAGCTTAGAGTCACAAGTGTAACTCCTCTAATGGCTTACAAACACCAACAAGCAAGAGGGTAGTATTTGAGAGAGGGAGGAGGCACACAAAGTCGACTCTAGGGTTCTAAGAAAACCAGTGACCTAAAATTGCATGCATAGGGTCCTATTTATACTGTGGGCAGCTAGGGTTTCAGTTAAAACCCTAATGGACAGCTTAAACTCTAAGCAGCCCATGGAACCTTCTAAAATACAGGCCATGGACGAAAATATGATGGGCTCCAATCATAATTTCATTCACCCCTTTAATCCATTAGGTTTCCCATCCCAAAATTCAACTATCACACATTTGACAGTTTAAGTCCCCTTTATTCAATTAATCTCTTTTAGTCACCAAATTAATTCCTAATTAATAGATGACTAATATTAATTAAATAATATAATTTCTCTTTTAATATATTATTCTTATAATATATTAATAAACCATAATATCTTCTCTCTCTCTCTCTCTCTCTCTCTCTCTTTCTCCATAAATCACCCTATCAAGTTGCTATGGTGAAAGCAACCCAAAAGGACCATGCACAACTGGGTCAAGTACTTACCAAATATAGTTATGGGCTTAGAAACTAATCCAACATGTATGCATGGCGTACTCCCACTTCTCCAAAATTTCAACTTTGCAACTAGGGCTTTCAATGGGCACTTCCTTTTACATAGGGACCGAAATGCAATATAAAAAATATTCCAAGGTTGATTTTAGAAGTACCTAAACACCGGGATGTTACACCCGAATCAAATAATACCAAAGCAGAAATATCGTTCACGGGGAATGATCCTAAAATAAAACACACAAACATAAGCAAGCAATTCAATATAAATAACTAGATAACGAGAAGATACATACCCATCACCATGTCGGGAGCTGCATGAGCCTCCTCGGCTATCAGCTAAAATGACCTGCTCTTCACCACAGTTGCATCTGCTTGCCTTAGTGGCCATCAGTAATTTGTAGAGTCGCATGAGCAAGTTCTGACACCGGTCCTGCTTAAGCCAAACTCGAACAATGGGTCTTCTTGTGGCCCCTATAATTGCAATGAAAGTAAATCAGATAAGATACTGGGGTGGTGGTGGTGGTAGCAGTGCAATCCCTGCTAATATGACCCGTCCGACCATACTTTAAGTAGCCAAAACCATCCACTTTGCACGCTTCCTCTTGCGCCTTGTAGTACTTGCCACAGTGGCTCCGCCCCGGCTGGCCACTCGATCTAGAATCAATTACATTGGGCTCATACCTGAACTCCCTGATACATGAGCCTCATCCGGCTTCCTCTTCCTCTCCATCTCGAGATCAATCTCCCTCTCCCTAGCCCTGACTATCATATCCTCTAGTGTCTTACAACTGGATCAACTCACAAACTACCTAATATCGCTCCTCAATATCTCATATTACCTCACCTTCTTCATCTTCTCGTACGCCACATACTACGGAACTGAAAGTGCCCTCTCTCGAAACATCGCAATGATCTCAGCCACCGTCTCGATAGTTTGACAGAGATCCTGAAAATCTCACGCCAACGGCTACACCTCAATCACTAGTGAAACATCAGGCTTGAACCTGGTCACAAAATCATCCTAAGTCATCGAATCAACCACATCATCACCAATTGAGCACCCAACCTCCTCCAAACAGTCTTGTGCCCTGTCCTTCAGAAGACAAGAAGCAAGTCTGACCTTTTCCCCCTCAGGACAACTGTTGGTGTGGAAAGCATTAGCAACATTTGATAATAATCACTTGCTCGCTATCGGTTCGTTCGCCTCATGATAGTCTGGAGCTCCACATGCCCGGAAATCCCTAAAGGTCAAAGAACTCGTTCCCACCAAGTCCATCATCTTAGAACGAAATGAGCTGAAACGCTCATCCATACTCTCCAGAATGCCCTCCTTGACCGTACCAAAGATCACAGGAATCTGCTCAAGAATGCAATGTGTAATCTCAGATGAAATGAACTCCCTCATCTGATCATCCAACTGCTTGGCTCCGGAACCTGATCCCGAGCCCTCCCCAGCACCAGAACTGCAAACCGGTCTGCCTGTAGAGTCACCATACTGAAAATAGACCATATAAACCATCAGAATACGCATCAAATATATTGAGGGATCACAAACTCTACAAGCTTCATGGTTTCATCGCAACTCTACTTAACTCGAGTACGGATCCTCTGCTTCCAGTAGTACAGGACCATACTACTGTCCATATATATCCGTACTTTCCTCAAGGATTGTCTTGAATCCGCCAATTCACATTATATCCATACAATTAACCATCAGCAAGATAAGGCTCCCAATACTACATCTCTTCTTAGGTTTTTCCTAGGGCAAACTCCACACCACTCTCTGCCATCAGCTGCAGAAGGAACTCCAGCTAACATCCTCTAACTAGCTAGCGAATATAATTACATATCACCAAAAATAGATAATTCTTTGAATGAGGGGTCTCACACTACAACCATTGGACTCATACAAGAGCCGCGCAATAAAGCTAAAACTTAACCTTCTAAAATTATCTAGTCTTAGAAATATGTAACTTAACATATTCACTTACTAGTTAGCTGAAACTAGTTATAACTCCTAGAAAGCACTAAGCAAGTAATCAAACCAAGTATAACTTAATCAGGCTATCCTATCACTGACTGGTTATTACTAGCATGCAAGTCTACAAGCTCATACAATAGGAATTCAAAGGCATCTCTCCTATCATTATATCATGCACATATTGAGCATATGCTTAGCCCTAACTAGCATACAATTCACAGATTCACAAATCAAATCATACAGATAACATGTATGGGTATTTTGGGAAAACTTACTTGAGCTTGACCGATTGGATGCACCACACCCTTTCTTGTATTAGAAAACCCTTTTATTTAAAACAATTCTTTTTGGAAAAACTTTACCAAATCCTCATTTTGAGTTCAGACACACCCTAGAGTATGCCCGAATCCCTCAAACCAAGGCTATGATACCAACATGAAATGTCCCAAAAATAAGACCCAAAAATTTCATTTTTTATTTAAATAAAACGATACTTCAAAACATTGTTATGCAAACCAAATAGACGAAAGTGTGTCACTACATCATATCACATTCGAGTAAATCCCAAAATACGGAAAAATATGGTGTGTGCTTTGCAATCATCATGGGCTCTCCCCTTTCGATTCTGAAGTACTTAAAACATAAACTGAAAACCGTAAGCACAAATCTTAGTGAGTTCCCTAAAATACCACATACCATACATACATAAATAAACACATAATGGGCCTTGCCTAGCATCGGCCCCCCTATCGGTATACAGATCTGTCAGTCATTAGGCACCGCCTGGCATCAAGTCCCACTTGGTATACATAAAAAAAATATAATCATATAAACATACAAACACATGCGATAATCACAAAAATAATAGCATAAAATACAGTCATCGGGCCCACCGCGACATCGAGCCCGACCCAGTAACCATATACACATAACACATGCAAGAGTCATGTAGACGACTAGCATACAAAAACATCAAACCATGGGCCGACATTGGCGCCTTCGACCCGCTAAACACAATGAGGAAACTCACCTCAGGATGCTGAATCTCACAAATAAAACTCTGACTGCTAGCCCATTAAAAATCCCCACGCTATAATGATAATCAACATCCAATTAATAATTGGATCCCGACTCAGACAAGGAGTCCAATCTAAGGTATGAGACATTTTTACCCTTTTCCTAAATTGGCCCAAGGCCAAAGCCCAAATTCCAAAATCATCATCCAAGGCCCAAATATGGCCCAAATTTCTAAATTGGTCTGAAACCCCTTCATGGGCCTTCAACCGAAGGTCCAATAAAATATCCTTAGCCCAAAATAATAATATCATGACCCAACGAGTCCCTAATCATCTAGAGTCCAAATATGGCCCAACACCATGAGCCCAAACATTTCGATGCCCATCTGATGAGTACGTGGGGCGTACTCAGCTCGTACGCTAAGCGTACTCGCTTTGGTGCTTGTACGCCTAGCGTACTCCCAGCTTGGCTAACCTTCTTCATTCAGCACTTATTCGGCTAAGCCTTTGACCCAAATCTTAGATCTTACTTCCCTAAGGTGGTTTATCACGTAAATTTGCCAAATTTACGTGCATGCATGGCTTAATGGGGCTCTAGAGCTCAACAATGCTTAATAAATGACTTAACACATGCATGAAACCAAAACCACCATAAAGTTTGCACATTTATTCTTAAGAAAACCTTAATATGCCCATATCTACATGGATAAGTTCCATAAATGACCTTAGCTCAAAAAACCAACCAAAAGGGGACCAAAATAGCCAAAATCAAGCCAAGGAATAGATCTATGAAATGAGATCACAAGCATTGGAATTTATACCTCAAAATCCACAAAATGAAGGTGCTAAAGTTGGATCTCTAAGTTCCCATCCGAAGAATGAGTCTTCAAGCTTCTTCTTCTACCACTTCAAGATGCACAAAACCCTCCAATGATGAAAACAATAGCTTAAAAGCTCCACACAAAGGCAAGGGTCAAGTTAGGGTTTTCAAAGGGTGGAGGTTGGTCTAAAAGGTCCAGGAGGTGAGTTATGGAGGCTTAAATAGGGGAAAAACCCTAAAAATTATTGTTTGCCCTTGGCCAGCGTACGCCCAACATACATGGTTCTAACCCGTGATGAATCTCCAGCTAGTGCGCCCCGCGTACTAGCCATAAGGACCAAAATGCAATGTTTTACAATACGAAGGGTTATATGGAAACATATCAAATTCAAGTGCTACAAAATTTTTCCTACTTTGATCTTATGTTCTTCATGTAAACCAACAATAATATTAATTAATTTCAAATTTAAATATATAAATTCTAAATTATAAAACAATGTAAAATCTATGTGAACATTATATGAGTGCCACATGGACAATTTCTAGTTGATCAAACCACTATGTATCATGTCATGTAGACTTTTCTACCGACTGACCTTCAATCTTGAAAAAATAAATTTTTATATAGTTTTTGAATGTTTAACTAGGTAGAACCCACACAAAATATCAATGACCAAAGAAACAACACTAGAAAGTTTGTGGGTGAACAGTGACATTAACCATTTTAATGAGATTTACATCATTAGTTTTTGAAATTTAGTTAAAGACCATCCAATATACCCTATACACATGCACGCGCACACACACACACCAATGAAATGGGGATGACATGGCATAGGGTTGGCCACGTGAACACCACCCCTAGGTGCGTGGTTGTGGCATGAAGGGGCTCTATCCATACATAAAGAAAAAGAAGAAATATTTTATTGACCGTTAAGACTTATTAAAAATGATTTTTAAGTGTTATATTTTACACCTATAAATACTAATCAACTATCAATAATATTTTCACATTACAACGTTTATATTATTTTATCACATATAATTTATATTAAACCATGGATCAAAATCCAAATACTTCACATACACACACATAAACACACAGTAAAATTAGATTCTTCCATCGGTTCGTACACGCTATACACAACCACCCAATAATACCCACATTTCAGTTCACCCATAGATGACTTATAAATATGTTACAATGCTAACCAATTCAACATCAACCCCTTTTCCAACAACTATTTACACATAATTATTTCTCACAAACCTTCTAACAACTAATCAAATTCCAACCAAACAACTTCCAACAACCAAAAACATTCCAACCAAATGTCTCGCAGATAAAAAAAAATTCAAGTTTCTTAAGCCCAACCTTCTTAATGTTAAGCTTCTCAAGCCGAACCTTTCCATTATGACGATGAATTGCAATCGAAGAAAAAAAAACCTTCGAAAAGTAAAAACAAAGTGCAGACAAGCAAAGGTTAAAGGAATTAGATCGAAGACGAGGAAGCGACATTAGCATGAGCTTGGATATTTACACTAATCTATGATAGTTTTTTAGCAGCGCATTTTAGACCACATCCACCGTGACATGGGAAATGACGTTTATCATCAGAGTAATGACGATTTTTGTAGAAAATGACGTAACTTTAGAACTATATCAACTTCACCAGCATATTCAACGATCTTACGAATATGTATAGAAATGGATTGAACGGTTTCAAAATTATAAATATTATGCTTTAACAATATCATACTATCAACGGTGGTAAAACACTTAACCACTGAAAAACACGACTAGTTATGTGAGATGGTCCAAGATGAATGTTTCATCTAGAATTATTTTCGCAATCAATCAGATCAAACAAACGGTCGAAAACATCATAGTCAAACAACTACAATAATATGTTGGACGTCGGTACAAGAATCAATCTCAACGATGAACTTGACGAGTATCCACTAGAACTATCCCTTCGACGATCAGTTGGATGGGATAAATGAAACTTAGCGTCATTTCCTCGGGAAAAAGCGTATCTCAAGGAAATACCACACAAATATTTTAAGAAAAACTAGACGGACATCTTGAATTTCTAGAGGAAAAATATATCTTAAAAATAAAGCGGGACTTAAACATGAACAGATAGCTTGGGAATAACATATGTTAACCGATATGAAAATTAACATGGCACGTACCATGAATATTGCATCAGAAAGACCTCAAAACGCTTTTAGTGGTCAAAGAAAATTTCACAAAAATATAGAGATACGTAAATTTTTAGATTAATGTAGATTTTATTTAAGTTTGATGTAATTTGTTTTAATAATGTAACTTTTTTTAATTAAAGATTTTTAATTTAATTTAGATATACAAATTTTATTTAAAAAAAAGTTGACTACCTTTCACTATTTTAATTTTTTTATTTTAAAAGAACTATTTTATATAACTATTTTTAATTTTTTTATTTAAAAAAAAAATTGGTTACTTTTATTCCTTTTCCGACTCCATACCTTCCGGGCTTAGTAAAATGCAAACACATTTTTTATATGGATAGGGAGTAACCGAGTAAGCATAACGTAAAACTTAGTAGAGAAGTTGATGAAATGGAAGTGATAAGTGTAAATTTGAATCAACCACTCAATCATCAAATTATAGCAATAATTATAAAACAAAGCAATGGTAGGTGATTGGATAGTCAAAATCTCAATGACATGCTGACACCCTTTAGCTTCATGGGGGCCAACTCCATTTTTTTTGGTGTAAATTATTGTCCCAAGCCAAGTGCTATGCAACTCTTGTGACTTGTGAGCCCTCATATTTACTTCGAAATTTATTAATATCATGACTGCCCATACAATTATATAATGCCCTTCCGTTTCCCTCTCCCTCTCTTCAGGGTTTTCTTACTTCATTATATACGTTATAAATTGGTCTCTTCAGTTTTATTATTATTATTATTATTATTATTTTAAATTCAGACATTTGTAACGTATGCATATCAAACCCGATTCATTGGTATTGTAACTTTGAACTTGTAGTCAATTCGTGTCGGGACACATTCGCTTTACATGATATTTTAAACTTGATGTACAATCACGTTAGACAAAATTGCAAAAATGGTCCCTGTGTTTGGCAAAATTATGCGACTTTGGTCCAAAACGATACTTTGATGCACCACTGGTCCAAAATTGGATTTTTTCCATTGTTTTTGGTCCCTCCCACTAACTTCCGTCCATATACTCCGTTACATGCAACAAAGACCGGGGTATTTTCGTCTTTCCACTTACAGGGACCTTTTTTGCAACCTTATTCAAAATAAAAGCAGAGCTACATCACTCTTCCATCTTCAACTTCACGAGCTTCATAGTCTTCCAACTCTGTGTTCACAATTTCTTAGAGATCAAAAATTAAAATGGTGATGTGTTTCTGTGGTAGGGAAGCGGTGGTTCGCACCTCCTGGACATCAGCAAACCCTGGTCGGAGGTTTCTTTCCTGCCCTCAAAAGGTAAGTGTTCGATTTTGCTATTTTACCCTCATTTTGGAAAATCACCCTCATGTTTAGGGTTTATTTTTTTACGTGAAGGGTTCCAGATGCCAATTCTTAGGATGGATTGATCCTCCCATGTGTGCAAGAGCTATGTTGATAATACCCGGATTATTGAGGAATATCAACAATGTAAACTATCAAGTGGCAAGATTGAAGATGTGTTTGTTTGCAAGTTGGTTACTATTTGTGGTGGTTTGGGTGCTTTTCATTTAGTAATAAGCAATTAGGGACCCCTGTAGTTGCATGTAATTTTGGGTGTTTTTTGTCTTATGAAATTGTAACAAGGGAATGTGGTAGTTTTTGGTATTTGATAATGTAATATCAGTTTAGGGTTATTTTGGACAACTTCAGAATTTTGTACCCTTTTCAAGGATATAATGACAATGTATTGCAGTTATCACCTAATGTTAATGTTTATTTGTTGTTTCAGAAAAAAGTTGTTATAACCATAAATGTGTTCCATAAACATGACAACCAACAGTTGGTATAAACCATAAACATCATTCTTCAACAATGACAAAAGGTTGACATTAGTTTCATGACCAAAAGGGCTAAAAGACCAAAATAAAACCATTACAACAAACTAGTTTTAAACCATTACATCCAAATGCACAAAAGTTGTGCTAAACCAAAAGATAAGTTTTTAAACAAAATACACTAATTCCTGCATTGAATGCTACCTCCATTCCCTCCTTGACTGCATCATGCATTCCCTCCTTCATTGCTTCCTGCATTCCCACCTTGACCCTTGCACGTCCTTGAGTTATATTGTTGCATTTCCCACACCTGACACTAACAAACTTTCTGGTAAGTTTTTCAGGTTCACCTGCACCATGATTTTGCATCTGTTTATCATATTTTTCATCTGCACTTCTCTTTCTCTTGGTCTTAGGTCTCCCAGGTTGATTGTGATGTGGTGGTGGTGTTAATTGAAATGGACATGTACTTTTTGGCCACATGGCTCTACCCTTTATAGAGTCCACAGTGTAAGAGTAAGCTTCATTCCATGTTTGAAGCCAATACACTTTGTTGACATAAGTGTAAAGCTCCCCAACATTGTCTCCACTATCAGCCATTTCATGTATTGTAGCTATGGCATGCCTGCGTGGAATCCCATTCAATTCCCACCTTCTACATGTACATGACATATTTGTCATGTCAACCACATGATGGTCATGCCAAGGACCATAAACTTCATACTTTGCAGTCCCATTCCATCTAGCTCTATATTGGACTGAAGCTTCCCTATTTCTCTCAAGTAACTTTGATGCTGTTGGAGTGAGTGGACCTGGAGCTTTGGACATCACTTTCTTCACATTGCAGATCCTCTTCATAAGGTACTGCCTGATGTACTCAAGACAACTTATGATGGGCTTATTCCTACCATGAATAAGCTTACTGTTGAAAACCTCACATAAATTGTTGAGCAATATATCTGATCCTGCTCTGCCTGTATTAAACAAGAAAATTATATGAACTAAATCATATACAATGAGCACTAGTAAAGCTTCACCTAAGTTAGGGAATATAACCTGAAAAGTGGCTTCTGGCCCAATGGTGAGGAGGGATTTTCTCCAACCACTCAAAAGCATCCTTATCAAACTTGTTAAGTTCATTCATGTAGTGTTCAAATTCTGGTACTGTGGTTGCTATTGCACACTGCCATAAGTGATCTTTATACTCTTTTGTTTTCCACTTTTTCC
Source organism: Lactuca serriola (assembly GCF_051521515.1). Lineage (NCBI taxonomy): Eukaryota > Viridiplantae > Streptophyta > Magnoliopsida > Asterales > Asteraceae > Lactuca > Lactuca serriola. The sequence continues at coordinate 261,800,996 of NC_136412.1, read as the reverse complement.
TCATGTTCTCATAAATATGTCTTAGACAGAATCGATGCTCAGCCTGTGGGTATAGTTGTGCAATAGCAGGTAAGAGTCCCTGTAAAGGATTATTCCACATAATCATTGCAACAATCATATACAAATAAACTATTAGTAATATAAAAAGAAGAAAATAGTAGCTTTAGTCTATCACTCATGAAAGTAAAGTTAGAATTTGAGTATAACTCTAAGTCATCTCCCAAGCATTCTACAAACCATTTCCAGCTACTCATATTTTCAGTCTCAACAATGGCATATGCAAGTGGGTATATGTCGTTGTTTGAATCCAATCCAACTGCTATGAGTACTTGGCCTGGAAAGGGTCCTTTCATAAAAGCACCATCTAGTCCCAAAATATCTCTTAAGCCTGCTTTAAACCCTTTCTTTAATGCCCCTAAGCAAATATACACCCTTTTAAACTGCCTTGTTTCTTTAGTACTGTTAGGCTCATTAACAACCTCAAGCTTCACAGTTGTACCCACATTAGTTGCTTGTAGTTCCATAAGATAATCTCTTAACACCTCGTATTGCTTTGTGTAGTCACCACTCACTTGCTTTGTAGCTGTTGCTTTTGTTCTCTGTACTTTGTGTATGGACACACCAACTTGAAGCCTCTTCTGAACTTGCTCTTGAATGCTTCGAAGGGGTACTATAGGGTTAGACTCGACCATGTCTAAGATTTTTGCAGATATATACTTCGCAGTGCAAACCCTAAGTTTTCTAGTTTGAACACAAGTATGTTTGTCCAGTAAAGTTTTCACATACCAATAATCACTATCTTTTGACCGTGAAGTCTGCATTGACCAAGAACAATTTAATTTATTGCCCTTACCTACCCCACTTGCATTTACATTAGGTACATTACCTTTACACACAACCCTAAGCCTTGTTTTGTCGTTTTTCTTGAAGCCAAGATTCCTTCTAGTCTCAATGGCAAGTTTGTTGACTTTGTCCTTAATTTCCTTTTTACTTTTATACTTTTGACCCACTTGAAAAGTAACTGCATGGACTTCACCAAGAGAGCACTTCTTCTCCTTCACCATCTGTTTTAATATTGCTTTCCTTCTTTCATCATCACTATCTTCACCTAATGAGTCCCATTCATCATTATCAATTACTTCAACATCTTCAACATCTTCTGTATCAACAACTTCATTTTCAGTCTCAACACCTTTTCCTCTGTCAACATATTCAACATCTAGATCAACATTCATATAGAAATCACTCATGTCCACCTCAATATCACTTACATAGTTTTCTTCATCTTCAAGAAAGTCACTGTCTTCCTCACTCCCTTCACTACCCCCTTCACTACCCCCTTCACTACCTCCTTCACCAAGTCCTTCACAAACTCCCTCACTTTCAAATTGAACTTCACCTAGTCCTGTGCCAAGTTCTGCACCAACACCCATACTCTGATCATTACCATCATTAAAAGTATATTGATCAAGGAAAGCATCAAAGTCTTCAAATTGAAATGGTTGGTCATCAAAGGTATCAAACTCTCTTGTATTTACTTCTTTGTCACCAAGATTTGCACCTTGATCATGAACTTCTGTCTCTTGATCACCAACAGGTGCACCTTGATCACTAATATTTGCACCTTCATTACCAATTTCAACATGTGCATCTTGACCACCAACAGTTGCACCTTGCTCACTAATATTTTCACCTTCATTACCAATTTCAACATGTGCATCTTGATCACCAATAGTTGCACCTTGCTCACTAATATTTGTACCTTCATTACCAATTTCAACATCTGCATCTTGATCACCAACAGTTGCAGTGTGTTCCAAGTTGAAACACAATTTCTTACTACATGATTCACTCCCATCAACTAACCTCAATCTCTTATTTGAATTGTATTCGGGTGTCTCATATCTTACTAAACACAATTCAAGATTTGGGACATCTTGATCACCAATAGTTGCAGTGGGCACATCATCTGCTATTTCCTCAATTATGACCCTAGGTTTAACTCTTGGAGACATAAAGTATGTAAGTAACTTAGTTTCATTATGTTCAGTGTATACCTTGATGATCTTATGATGTTCAATGTATTGTGCAAGACTAAGTACATCAATATCATTCCCTAGAGCTCTAAGACCAAACTCCAAATCTCCATTTGGCAATTGATAGTGGTAGTAAATGACTGGTGGTACATCATAACCAAGCTTCAGCATCACCTCGTCCAACTCATGCACAGAGAACTCAACCATGTCTACCAAGTCAATATGGTCTAATTTTCCTTCAATGTAGCTTATCCATGGGAATTTTGTGAACCTCCCTCCATGATGGAGCTCAATAGTGAACATCGTGGGATGTCCTTCTGTAAAAATCATGAACCAAACCAAAAAAACATTACTTTATATGGATTGTAAAAGATTTTTTTTTGTTTCAAAGAAATATGTAAGAAACAGAGTACGTTACCGTAAATTCGGATTGCATCAAAACACTGATTTCTTGGCCTGATTTCCCACATTTGGACCATACTCGTGGATTCAAACTTACGATTGCGGTTGATGACCAAATGCAAGATTTCAATGAACGATTAGGGTTTTCGATCAACAAAGTGGGTTTAGTGCGTAGAGTGAATGGTCATTAACTGTGTATATCATTCAATATGGCGGTAATCGATGATATGGAGGTGGAAAGACGAAAATACCCCCGTCTTTGTTGCATGTAACGGAGTATATGGACGGAAGTTAGTGGGAGGGACCAAAAACAATGGAAAAATCCAATTTTGGACCAGTGGTGCATCAAAATATCGTTTTGGACCAAAGTCGCATAATTTTGCCAAACACAGGGACCATTTTTGCAATTTTGTCATCACGTTATATCAGCAACTATTTATTCATACTTTATAACCAAAAAATGCAATAACTAATTATCCCTAATAATTAGCACATGAATTGTTTTATTTGCTTAATAAATAAAATATATTAATATTAATTAATAAATTAATATATATTAGAATGAATTCAAAATCTTTTAGTAAATGTCAATCCCGTTATATCAGCAACTATTTATTTGTATTATATTAACCAAAAAATGAAATAATTATATCAACCATTTTACATACTAGTAAAAATAGTGATAAATATTAAATTATATATTAAAATAAATGCTTGCAAAATTATATTAATGATTATATTTTTTATGCTATTTTAACTTGTACCTGTATACTTAATATCGGTCACATATAGACCATTTATTCATTTTCTTTAATATCGACTATTTAAGGTTTTCCTTTTTTTTTTAAACATGGACTATACTATTCATTTTTAAAATACATACCTTTTATATGTTTTTTTATATACATACATAATTTCAATTACAAGTTTTACGTTGTGATTATTTCTGTAAGTGGTGATTATTTTTGTTAACAAATATTATTTTGGTATTTTGTCACTTGTAAGTTGTTTTTTGCATGAAATGATAACTGTAACAGTTCAATTTTCTTTAGATTTTAAACTTTTATTTTCATAACATCAACCATAGTAAATATAAAAATCTCAATACATATCCATGTTATTTTGAAAATTCAGAGTACAAAGAACTAAATGTGAAAACACCGGAGAATACATGCCTCGTGATCAAGTTGGACTCTTGCCCTTATCAATAGAAATACCTGAAACATACAAATAAACTATAAGCACAAGCTTAGTGAGTTTCTCAATCACACCAATCATATATTCACACAATGTCATGCTCATACATATACATACAATTTTCCATGAACTCCCTTTATGGTCTTCAATAGAATGTCATGGGCTATCCCCATGGTCTTATATCCTCATACCATGGGCTCCCTCCCTGGTCTTCACATAAACCCATACATAAATCAAATGACATACCATATCCTATTCATTACAAACATATCATATCAATTAATGGGCCGACCTTGGTGCCTTCGACCAATGAGTGTGGTGAGAAGACTCACCTCAAATACTGACAGTAGTTGAGTAGTCCATGGCTCCGAGTATCTACTCTACTCAATCCCTAAACATAAACAACTCCTTAGATTCAACTCAATACTTCAAACCCTAAGAGTCAACATTAGTCAATGTCAAAATCATGGTGAACATTCTAGGTTGAGTCAACTCGTCGAGTTCCCTTGTTGACTGGCCGGATCGCGAAAAGTCCCATCAACTCGTCGAGTTCACTCATGAACTCGTCGAATTGGCTAGAAAACCAACTTCTTATTGAATTAAGTCGTTTCCTTTTAACCGAAAGACTCCAAATCTCAGATCCCTTTCAAAATGATGTTTAGAAGTGTAAAGTTTCCAACTTTACCCTCAAGGACCATCCATAAATCTTCAAACTCAAACCCTAGGTCCTTTTTAAGAGGGTCTTGACCCATTAAGCCCTTAAACTCTCACTCCATTGTTCCAAAACACAGATCTGATGTCCCAAGGTAGACAAAACACGTAAAGTTTCCAAATTTACGTCCGTGCATGTTAGTAGTACCATCAAAGGCTCATTTATGACTTCATAATGGACATATTGCATGAATAGGACATAGGGACCAATAAAAGTATGCAACCTTAAGCCAAGAGATATCATGAAGGGGTCAGATCTAGCTTAACAACCCCTGGAATCCACATCTACTAGGACAACTCAACCAAAGCCTCAAAATCAAGCTTAAACATCAAATAAGGAGATCTAGATGAATACATGACAAGGTGTCGACTTTATACCTCAAACATCTTGTCCTTGAATAAGAGTTTTTGGATCTAAAGCCCCTTCTTCAAGCTATATGCTTCCCACCTTCAAGCTCCATTCAAGAATCACCAAAAACTACTCTTTTAAGTTTACCACACTCAAGATGCAAGATGGAATACGAATATAGGGTTTCTCTGGACAAGAGAGGCTGGTAGGGAGGCCAACTAAAATGGTTTAAGTCCTTTATATAGGGTGCAACACCTAAAAATTAGGGTTTCATCTTTGGTCGTCAACTCGTCGAGTTAGGGCTCCCTAACTCGTCGAGTTGGATACTTAAACTCCACGATCAAAAAGATTGCTACACGACGAGTTGGAGCTCCCCAACTCGTCGAGTTCCAACCGAAATCCTTAAAATATTGAGAAATGAATAATACCTGGACCAAGCGTTACAAATCTCCTCCACTTGAACCAGACTTTGTCCTCGAAGTCTGCTGATGCAAAAAGGTCTGGATAATGCTTCCTCATCTCATCCTCCGGCACCCAGGTCCATTCGGAGCCTCTTCGGTGCACCTTCACTAACTTCACTTCCTTGTTCCGAAGGTTTTTCGTTTATCTATCCACAATCGCAATAGGCTTTTCCACATAGTTCAAGCACTCATCAATTTGAATATCATCAAGCGATACAACCATCGAATCATCAGCCACACACTTTCGTAACTACAAAACATTAAATGTACCATGGATTTGCCCGAGCTCCTCAGGCAAGTCCAACTGATATGCAACCTTGCCCACCCGGGCGATGATGCGAAACGGTCCAATATACCTGTGGCCCAACTTGCCCCGCATCCTGACCTGGATAACACCCTTTCAGAGTGACACCTTCAGGAGTACCATATCCCCGACTTGAAATTCTAGTTTCAATCTTCGCCTATCCGCATAGTTCTTTTGCATGTTTTGTGTTGTTTGAAGCCGTTCGCGAACATGCTAAATCAACTCGGTCGTATTAAGTACACTTCCGTACTCCTCATAACTCGATATCCGACCTTCCCCCAACAAACTGGAGTCCTACATCTTCGACCATAAAAGTGCCTCAAACGGTGGTCGGTTAATACTATCATGATAACTATTGTTGTATGAGAACTCTTCTAGTGGAAGGTAAGTAGCCCAACTCCCTTCGAAATCCAATACACATGCCTGAAGCATATCCTCGAGCGTCTGAATCATCCGCTCACTTTGACCGTCAGCATGGGGTGATAAGCAGTGCTAAAATGAAACTAATTTCCCAATTCCTCATGGAGCTTCCTCCAAAACCTGGAGCTAAAACGAACATCACGGTCTGAAACTACAGACACTAGCACCTTGTGTCTAACTACCACTTCCCGTACTTAAATATCTGTTAACTTCTTAGCGGAGATACTCTCGGAGATCGGAATAAAATGAGCACTCTTGGTCAAAATGTCCACAACAACCCAGATGGAGTCCACACCCCTTGCCTTCCTAGGTAACTTCGTGATAAAATCCATAGATATCTCTTCCTATTGCCACATGGGGATAGGTAGCGGCTACATCTTGTCATGCGCCTCTAATGCTCAGCTTTGACATTCCTGCAGGTCAAACACTGCTCAACAAACCATGTAATCTCCCGCTTCATGCAGGGCCACCAATAACTCAATCTCAAGTCTCGATACATCTTCGAGGCCCCCGAATGGATAAAAAACTTGGATTTATGCGCCTCCTCCAAGATCTTTTGCCTCTCACCCCCGAAAGTCGACACCCAAACTCTACCACACTGGGTCAATAGACCTCGACCGTCTCCAACAAAAAGTGGAATTTGCCCCCAAATCTGCTCCGCCTTCTCATTCTTCTTCTTTAGTCCTTTAACCTGAGCCTCCTTGATCATATCCAATAGAGGAGAAATCACTATTATCCTCTGGCAAACATCTCGGATCGGAGCACTCACCGCCTTATGGTTCAAGGCATCGGCCATCACATTGGCCTTCCCGGGATGGTACAAAATCTCACAATCATAATCTTTTCCTACATCGAGCCATCTTCTTTGTGGCATGTTCAAATTCTGTTGATCCATCAAATACTTCAGACTCCTATGATCAATGAAAATGGTGCATCAGACCCATACAAGTAATGTCTCCAAATATTGGGTAAGCACCACCGCCCCCAATTCTAGGTCATGAATGGGGCAATTCGCCTCATGAGGCTTCAACAACCTTGAAGCATAAGCAATCACATGCCCCCTCTGCATCAGAACCACTGTGAATCCCAAAATTGTAACACCCATAAATTTCGAGCCAAATTAAAACATTTTATCTCATTTAAAAACCATTAAGTTCATACATCTTGTTTTCAAAATAGTTTAAACATCAGAGTATCTCCCAGAACCCTATCACATAAATCATAAAACATGAGGAGTGGTACGATCACGCCTTCGCCTTGCCACGATGTCTTGAAGTACTTGAAACAATACACTAAAATATAAGCCCAAAAGCGTAGTGAGTTACCCCCAAAATACCAACCACACATAAACATACTCATAACATATCACAAATAGAACAACCATGCACATCGGGTCTACTGTGTGACTGGTCTGCCCGCACCGGGCCTTCAGTCCACCTGGTCCACCCTCCGAGTCTAGCCATGTACATCGATTCTATAATGTGATTGGTACGCCTGCACCGGGCCTTCAATCCACCTGGTCCACTCTTTGAGTCTACAGTATGACTGGTCCGCCCACACCGGGCCTTCAGTCGGCCTGGTCCACTCTCCGAGCCTCGACATGTCTGGTCCACCCTCTTAGGGCCTTCAGCCTATCCGGACCGCTCGCTGGGCCTTCGGAATATCCGGTCCGACCTGGGTATGTTGGCCTACAGCACAAAGCAGGACCCGCCTCAACCTAACCCCCGTCAAACAACCATGTGCACATAAAGCAATTAATCACATAACAGATCCTTAACCAGACAAACAATCTAACAGATCACATAGCATATCAACATCCTAACCAGGATTCCGACCTAACCGGTCACTAGCATAACATCACCCTATATACTGGGTACCGACCTTAACCAGGTCAATAACTTAACATTACCCTAAATACCGGGTACCGACCTTAACCAGGTCACTAACATAACACCATCCTAAATACCAGGATGCAGATCTAGCAAAGCAATAACATAATAAACAATACCCGGATTTCCATCTGATAAAAGGCCGACCTTGATGTCGTAGACCCTGTCCATATAGTGAGGATAACTCACCTGCAATTGCCGACTGAAGAGATGAGATCAAGCTGCTCCGACCACCGACACGAACTCCACCACCGAACACTATCAAAGAACCAAAATACCCTTGGAAATCAAACTGGTCAAGTCTTGGTCAAAGTCAAAGTCCTTAGTCAAAGTCAACCTTCCTGGTTGACTCTACTCGCCGAGTCAGCCCGTCGACTCGTCGAGTTCCTATACTCAGGATACTTCCACAACACGACTCAACTCGTCGAGTCGCCCCAAGACACGTCGAGTTGAGCGATCTCGGAATTCCATCCTGACCAACTCACTGAGTCGCCAAGCGACTCACTAATCCCAAGCTTTAACCAAAAGAGGTTAGTTTCTGCGACCAGCCTCGCCGAGTCCAAGAACAGACTCGCCGAGTCCAAGGCAATCTTCAACAGACTCGCGGAGTTGTTCTTCCAACTTGCCGAGTCCATGCACATGTTCATACAACTCGTCGAGTACACCCATGTGACTTGCCGAGTCTCTTCAGTTCTCAATCCATACAGAGGCTTTTCGAGCCATGCAGGGGCTCCAATCCATAGATCCACTCTTCTACAGCCTAATCCTCACATAAAGTTGCAAACTTTATGTGAAACCAAGGAGATATAGGCCCAAAACACACTAGGGCTTGGGTTTTAGACAAATGGGCTTCACCAACAACTCAATGACTGGAACTTTATGACATTATGGGCCATCACAAGCCTAGATCTGAAGTAGCAACCTCAGATCTAAGCCTCTAACTCGAAATAGCTCTTAATCATACCAAAAATGCTCTAAATCTCACATGATAATAGATCTAGATGCAAAAGAGCCCAAGCAATAGATTATTACCTCCAATATAAGCTCCAACTGAAGTAGATCCCAGATCTACACCCCTCCTTTGCAGCAAACCTCCTGATCTTCAATCCCTTTTCCACCAAAATCACTTATCAAGGCTCCAAATTGCTTCCAAAGGCTCTCACTCATTATTTAGGGTTTTTGGATCTCAAAAGGGTAGCAGAGAGGCTGAGGGTGGGTTACATTGTGCTTTATATAGGGCACAACCCTCGAGATTAGGTTTTTCTCTCTTCAGCACCAACTCGTCGAGTCAAAGCCGTCGACTCGGCTAGTTGGCCACTTAAACCGCGACAGAATCCCGCTCCGACTCGGCGAGTAAGTAGACCTACTCGTCGAGTCCCTCTCCTAAATTTACACTTTAAGTCCTTCATTGAACATTAGAAATTTGTGGTGTTATAACTCTCCCCCACTTAAATTAGGCTTCGTCCTCGAAGCCTACTTCAGTATACGCCTCATAACAAACCCCTTGCACTGCAGACTCCGACTTCTCAATCAACTCATGCTCTTGCAAACCCTACTTCTGCATGTCTCTTAAAATGGCTTATTCTCACGTGGCATCCTTGCCACTATTCCAAGCCGATCATCGGCCTTTCAACTCAATAGCACCACGAATCACCCGATAATACTAACCCTTTATATCAGGAACACACCTTCGCGCCCTGCGAACTCTAGATACCACAAACACCCAGTGAGATCTGCCAAGACACTAATCCATCTTTCTTTGCCCAAAATTGGCGATAACCCTGATAACATGCAACCTGGAACGAATCCCGTTCCTCCCTCCGGTTCTATCCCTTACGCGCTGACAAGATACTGCATCCCTCAGCTCCCATAACCCATCAACCAAACATAACACGTAACCACTCGTACCTGGCCCAATCAGGCTTGGGTTGGAGTACCAAACACACCAGGTCCAATCAATCATAGGGTCCGGTCATCCTCATGATGGAATACCCCAGATTGGAATACCTTCACATACAAAACTCAAGCCTACAACCATACTCAGAACTAAGGACCTTGTCCTACGTCACCCTCGAACCCTTCGGTTCGACACAACGGAGTGCAACCCACTCACACCTCCCTATCACGATCTCTAGGTCATTGACCCCCGACTGTAATATCCTTATACAGTCGTCAACACCGTTCCAGACTACTCCCGAGTCTGTTAACTTGCTGTCTCACCTTCCACTGTCCCAATCTCCAATCTGGAACCACTATCCGCCTGCTCTTCCAATGAGACTGAAAACATGCCTGCGCATCATCCAACGTTGCCACAACCTCAACGGGCATCCAAACCGTATGTGCTTCCATATATCTGGTATAATCCCAGTGCTTACTACCAATAACTGAAGCACTTTTGATCATCCGTTTATTCTGCTGCCTTCCTTTCAGAGGACCCATACTCCTTCCGGAGTTACATACCTTTCCTTTCAAGAAAGTTTAGTCAATAACCCTTACCGCACCTATAAGTCCCACTGAGCTAAAACTCCACTCTACACTATCCATGTACAGCAACTGCTATTCTCGAACTCCCATATACTTCGAATCCGATCACATAACTAACTAGGCCCACGTACGACCTCCCACCAACTCCATCATCATGATCAATACTTGGGGCCAGACCATATCGATTACCATTTCATGGCGAGATATTCCCTCATTCTCCTCATACCGATCCACTAACATATACAGAGTCTTCGGCATGACTGGACCGCCTTACCAGGCCTTCAGCCTATCTGGACCACTCTCAGAACCTTCAGCATGTATGGACCGCCCTCCTGGGCCTTCAGCCTGTCTAGACCGTTCCCCGAGCCTTCGGTCTGACTGGTACGCCTTCCGGCCTTTAGTCTATCCGGACCGCTCAAAACTGTCGTACGTCACCCTGAACCATCCTTTCTGGGAATCTCTCCCATGCAGTCTGTTCTAGCCCTTATGGGGTTTCGAACTCCTGTTCCGTTCCCGGAATCCTTTCCATGGCCTAAACCCAAGCCTCACATCGTCCACTACCTTCCCTGAAACCATGGTTTGTTCCTTGCCACACTTGTCTATCAATTTCTCCAATCATGCCACACTCTTGGCTAACAACACCGATAAATCTAAACAGATAACCAACCCTGGATACTTGTTGTTTTACTGTAGAATTTTCCAATTCTCCCCACATGGTGTACCAAATACTAACTTCCGCTGACAAACTGGCATCACTCGATCGACCTTACTTGAATAAATTTTTTTCTTCTTCTCCCGGACTAAATCCTTCCGGAGTGAGCAACCTCCACAGGTCACTCTCCCGACATCGCACATCCCGAACTCCAAGGAAAATCACATCTCAACTGAACACTTCTCGCAACGCAGTTGCTATTCCAAGCAACGAGATCATATACCTTATCTTTCGACCAGGAATCCTCCTGAACGCTAACCAACTACAGCTCCTAACTACTAAGATCCCCAATCATACTATGAATTATGCGAAAAAGGTGAACAAATTTACAATACCACATAATCAACAAGATAACAAGATATCAAAATGGAAACATACCCGCAGCTGCATTCGGCTCTGCCCTGACCTCCTTTGCTGTAAGCTGGAAAGCGCTTCCCTAAGCCCTCGGAGGCTCCGCTCCACCCTGACCTCCACCCGTAATCCTCAAGGTGGACTGTGCTGTAGCCTGCACCGGTCTTGCAACAAGATGTAGACAGTTGACCCTCAAGTGTCCAACCTGATGACAATGATAACAGATTCTCATATCCTGAGCCGGGACCGACTGACGACAATCCCTCTCATAATGCCCCTCTTTCCCACACTTGCGACACGCACCACCGGACCTACAAACTCCGGCATGACCCTTCCCAAACTTCTCACAAGTACAACTGCTCTGACCTCCAACCCTAGAGTCAACGGTTTTGGACCATTTCAGCGCCGACTGCGACTGCACCGTGGCCTACCTTTGCTCTCGTAACTGCAACTCCATCTCTTACACCCGCCGCCTGGCGGTCTCCTGCGGCTCTAACAAGGTATCACACATCTGCGTGGACACAAACTGCATGATGTCCCTCTGGAGCATACTCAGATATCGGTACATCTGAGCCTGCTTCGAAGCAAACTCCAGGAAAAACACCACCCTCTCAGTGAACATCCTGGTGATCTCCGTCACCGACTCTGAATCTTGTTTCAGCTCCAGGAACTCCTGAGCCAATCTCTCTCTCTCTCTCTCTCTCAACCCGTGGAACATAACGAGTGATGAACATCTCTTGAAACTGATCCCAAGTAACTATTGGATTAGTGTCTAAGTCCATAACTATTTTGGTATGTACTTGACCCGATGGTGCATGGTCCTTTTGGGTTGCCTTCACCAAAGCAACTTGATAGGATGAATTATGGAGAGAAAGGATTAAATATGATTTATTAATATGTTATGAGAATAATATATTAAAGAAGAAATCATATTGTTTAATTAATATTAGTCAAGAATTAATTAGTAATTAGTTTTGTGACTAAAAGAGATTAATTAAACTTAAGGGACTGGAATTGTAATTATAAGATAATTGCAATTGAGCTATGGATTGCCTTATATTAAGGAGTGGACGAATTCTATGGGGAAACCCATTAGAAATCGTCCAAGGCCTTTAAGGAAAGGAGTCCATGGGTTGCTTAGGGCTTAAGCATCCAAATTAGGGTTTCCTTGTTAGATAACCCTAATAGCCTCACTATATATAGAACCCTTATGCTCCAAAAACGTGAAAAACTTGTTCTCTAGGGTTTCCACACGTTTTTGAGAGCCTCCTTCTCCTCTTCCTCTTCATCCTCTTGCTCTTGGTGTTTGTGAACCATTAGAGGAGTGACATTTGTGACTCTAAGCTTTCTAAAGTCAATACAAGGAGGATTTGAGATTGTTATTGCTACATAACAATCAAGGTATGATCTAAACCCTAATTATATGTTATATTGATTATCATATGCTAGATCTAGGGTTTATAGTCTTGGATAAATTGCATGTACAATAGAGAAACCTAGATCCAAGCATTAGGGTTTGTATGAGCACATAGGATGTTCTTATAGCCAAAACCCATCAGTGGTATCAGAGCCTTGATTGGTTTCTATTGTATTGATGCCTTGTATGTTTGTTCAAGTTAAAAATTCGATTTTTGTGAAACTGCCTGATGAACTCGGCGAGTCCCATTGTGGACTCGTCGAGTAGGCGCCTACTCGGCGAGTCCATATGGGTACTCGGCGAGTCGGAGCGTCAGACAGAGGAAACTTCAGATTTTGTTGCTGTTTTGCTTAGGGATTATTACCATATTCGTTTTAAACCTATAAAATACGAATTTTATTGTTTCTTAATGAATATTCTTGCCAAAACACAAGATAATTACCAATTGATTAGATAATAACTTCCTTATATGATAAAGATTGGATTATTTGTATTAATTGGGTAACTTATTTTACAAGAAATTGAAAATTAGGTCAAATATAGATAATGATGAAATTAATTATTTAATTTATATTATTTGTTATTTGATCTTTGTGTTATGAAAAAGGTTTCAAAACTTGCCCTGAAGTTTTGGAATTTAAAAGTTGATTAAAAGGTTTAATTTAGGAATGTTAAATTCTAAAACCCTAGTATTGTTTTGAAAAGTTCAAATCACACCCTTATGGTTTTATTAATTAATTAAGGTGTATAATTAAAAGAGGTTTAATAAATCCATAAAAGTTTTGGTTTACAATTTAATTGAATTAAAAGTATAATTGTTAAATTTGACAACCTAGTATTTTAAAAGTGTAAAATACACCCTATACTATATATAACATTAAAAGTCTAACATTATATATATGTATGAGTAAAAGTCAGTCTTACCGTTAGTAGGCCTCATTCATGAAGCTAGTCTATAAGGGGTGTTTAAGGAAATTGCCTATAAAATGGCGATTGAATGGGTATCCACTCTTACCCACCGCACTCTTGACTAGTGGAGGGTCGTTAGCCGAATGGGTAGGATAGGACAAAACCTTCCATTATAAGTATAATGAAGTACAAAAGTAACTAAATGTTTTACAAATTCCCAATCTTAGTTACTTAGGCAAAAGTGAATTGATGCAATTCCATGAAATTACACTTTGTGCCCTTGCGAAGACGTTAGTGGAGCATGTGTGGTTAACCGGCACACTAAATGGTTCTAAGAAAAGGTAGCAAAGGGTGATTCAATGTTTGTCATAGTTCGGTGGAGCGTGTGTGGTTTATCGGCACATCGAATAGGTGACTGTAACATGTGAGGGCACCATGTAAGTTTGCATGGTTATTCACACCCGCTTTGTGATCCTTGGCATCCCAGTCACAAACTAGAAGGGCATATCGAGATTTAAACATGCCATTGAAATGTTCAATGAATCTCAAAGGATCTAGGAGTTTTCATAGATTTAAAACTTAAATTTCTTTTTCGTTTTTCATGGTGGAAATTAGTGAATCGTCATTCACTTACCTTCAAATATTCTGCAACTAGATTACGACATCCCTTTTCTAGGTTGTAGCGTATTGTGCTGGGTCCTAGCCTTAGTATCTCATTTGGGTGATTTACTAAGGACTCAATCAATCAACTAACTTGAATTCGTTTCTCCCGATTTGTAGATGTCAAAGTGCGACAACTATGGTCTTCCCAAATCCTGTGGAACAAGCATTCCACATGAAGATGATATTCCACGATTCGATCGAGGAACAAGAAATCATACTTCACTTCCTCTACCTCCTCCAATTATTCTCCCTAACCCACAAGTTACAAGGCTTGAAAAGTTCAAGCTCACTCAAGCCCTTTTGGAAAGTAAACATAAAGAAGGAAAGTCAGTGTGTGCACACGTCCTAGAGATGAAGTCACACATTGATAGGTTAAGAATGTTGGGATCCGTTGTCTGTGAGGAGATGACTATTGATTGGGTTCTTCAGTCACTTCCTAACTCATATAGTGAGTTTGTAAGAGAGTACTATATGATGAACTGCGACGGGAACCTTATAGATCTCACCTATATGCTTATTGTTGCTGAATCAGCAATGGTTTGGCGCAATAGAAAAGCAAAATTGATTCGTGAATCTGCCTTCAAGACCTCTATGGATATAGACAATGGCAACGAAAGACATGCTATGATCGAAAAGGTTGATGATAAGAGAAAGGCAATGTCTGAAGTAGTTCCATGTCCTGCCCCAAAAGAGTCAATTTGCTTTTATTGCCAAGAGAAGGGGCATTGGAGACGAAGCTGCCCTATTCACCTAAGAGATCTAAGAGATGGGAGAGTCAAAACGTATGGCTCTACTTTATGTAAAATCCATTGACTAACTCTTTTAAGCTCCTATTCTAGATTCTTAATACATAATGTGATAAGATTACAATTGATGTTTTGTAGGATCGAAGAAAAGAGAGGAAGCTTAAAGGAAGAAGTGAGCAGAATCTAACCGTGTAAAAATGGATTTCGATCGCATTACTTGAGGATTAGATTCTTGATCTACTACTTAGAGTTAGAATTACATTGCTAAGAAAGATGTATTAGCATAGTTTTTCAATGAATTGCATTGTAAGGACAAATTTTTCCGCAATAAAATAAATTTTGATTTTATATTATTTATTTATCCTTGCAATGGCATGCATGAAAATTGATGTTTGGAGGTTTCTAATATTAGCAATAATGGATTTGATTCTTAATTATGTTGTTTGTGGAAGTGTCGAGAATTTACCAAATAGGGAGAGTTTCTCATCGCCCAAGATTCAATTGGACATAAACTTGGAATCATGCAACTTGGTTGCACGATGAATGAGAAATTTCATATTTGGAAATTAGACTAATTCATTGACAAATTGTCAAATGAAGGACTAAGAGATCGAGTACACAAAGTTGTGTGTTGATCAAGTCCACCACAAGAGTAATAAATACATTCGTCATGATTTACTAAAGGTTTAGTAAATATGATTATACTTATAAGATTAAGTGTAATTCTGAATTGAATGAAAAAGTTTAAATCAATAGCTGAACGAATAAGAAGAATCAAGTAGGCAGAAAGATAAAAGTTTCTCCATTCTAAGAAGATGGGAGAGTACCTTTTATGTTTTATGATAGGTCTTAATGATTAAGAACCATATCTCAATTGATCCTCTAAGTGAGTCTTAGTACAATTGTATGTCTAAGAAGAGGAATCAAGAATTGAAGAAATGGTTAAATCAAGAAGTCAATCATAATTTGTTCCAAAAGAAGTCTTAGAGTTAAGATTGTGAAATTGAGTGATAAGTATTAAGAAGGTTTATGACATTCATCAAATGTGGAAAGTTGTGATGTCTTGGATAAGACAAAGACCAACTAGGACCAATTTATGAAGTGTTTTGATAAAAACTACACTAACTCTTGAATATTTGTTTGTCAAGAAATGTTTATTGACAAGAGAATCTTATATGTCAAGGAGTCAGTGGGAGTCTTAATGGTCTTGAAAGGTTTCAAGAACCAATCAAAATAAACCTTATCGATCATCACTAGCACACGAGTTGAGGCTTACAACGTATCGTGTTGACCCTATTTTGTTTTTGTGCCATTCCAATTGAGTTAATTATGCATGTGAGTTCTATGAGTTCTCATTTGAACGCATAAAAGGCAGGCATCTTGATCAATGGAAAGTACATTGATAGGAAAGGGTGAGCTGGTTAACTACTTGGAAGACATGGTGGGCAGCTATGTTACCATAAGGCAAGAAGTCAAGATTAAGAAAGTTCGGTCCATATGAGTTTGAATTTGTCGTAAACTTTGGTTTTGACAAATTCACATGGATAGGAACACATACACCATTAAAATCTAAGTGTCATAAGATTCCCTCCTTCATGAAAATGACTGTGAGGAAATACTTTCACTAAGAGAGATTTTAAAAAGATAGTGATTGTGAAAATTGTATTCTCGAATTCGATTATGGTTACGGTATCCCTTTCCATGATTCGAATTGTGAGATTTAGCAATTAGTCTGAATTGTTTAGACACACATATGAGCTATCTAAGGGAAAGGTGTATAAGATTAGATAAAGGATTATCAAAGAATTAGGTATTAGAAACATGAACTTAAGAAATTCAATAAGTATTGTTTTTCTGAAAGTTAAGCTATTTCTGAATGCATGTTAAAGCTAGTGGGAGCATAAGTGTTATGTTTAAAATAAGTATCATGATAGTGGGAGCATAAATTTTATGATTGCATGATTATTATGGAAAGTATTGCAAGTTAGCAATATTAATTATAGAAAACAATAGTTATACTTTGCAAAGTTGCAAGAGTTAAAAAGTTGCTTTGCTATAATTAAGGGAGAGGATATTATGCTTCATTTCAAATCTAAAGGCTTAGGTTGTGGAATGTTAATAAATTTAGTCAAGGATCAACAGTGTGTTCTCGAATTTCGATTATGATTACGGCATTCCTCTTCATAGTTCGAATTTTGAGAACGTAGCACATAAAATATTATAGTAGAAGATTGATAAAGTATCAAATCTTTATGTAAGACATAATGCATCGTGTCCCATACGCTTCGGATTTAGGATCGATTGCAAATGCTATAACATTTGACCATTCTAAAATTTTCCAAATGTCTAGTGCATTTAGAGGGAAAAGGACAAGAATCGGTTTTGACTAAGATAATTAAACAACTATCAAAGGACAATCCAAAGTTCGCCGAGGATTGGTCGCTTGTGAGTAGTTGGAAGTATAGTATTGGATGGAACATATTGACATTATTATAAATAGATAAGATTCTATTAAGAATGAGTTGTCATATGAAAAATATGGAAACGTGTCCATATTGGGAATTGAATATTGAGAGTCTATGTCTAGATTAGAAATTTTATGCAAAAGGATGTTCAAAGGAATGTACTTTGAGTGAGAGACATCATATCTAAGGAATTGTATTGTAACAATCTCCGATAGAGGACTTTATAATTTCATTGGTAATAGTCATTATGACTTTAGTGCAGTGACATTACAAAAGGATCATTGCATAAAATGTTAGAATCTAGCATATTCTCTAAGTGGCAAGAATTTGATATTCTTTCACTCATGAAAAAGGATTAGGAGTTGTGAAATGAGTATGATTGGAAATGTGTTCAATTTGATCTATTTCACAAAGTAAGAACCATAGGAAAACATTGTGTGCATGCTAAGAGCATGGGACAAGTGTAGTAATAATTCAAGTAAAAAGTTGATTACCCGAAACAACAAATAATGAGTAACCGATATGGTGATAAATAAAAGGTGTTTTATTTATGCTCAAAGGTTTGAGGCCATATGAGATTATTATTATTCTTGTGTTTCACTTTGCATGTTTTGACTTCCTGAATAATTTAATTGGTTGAGAATAGTCCAATTATTCGAACGGGCCACAGTCGTTCATATGTTGGAAGTAGGTATGAATAAAGATTGTCGTGAATTGGTGTGTGGATTGTCTAAAAGGTATTAGACATAAGCAAATGTTTTCTGCAACGTTCATGAGTGCTTATGAATATGATTTGAGCATTGGATTAAACCCACGCTCACTTGGATCACTCCATGAATTGTATCACAAGTGATTGGTGAGACGATAACATCTTATATTCTTAAAACCGAGATGTGTGAGTTGTATCTTGCAAATAGGTTGCACGTTGATAATATGTAAACGCACCAATAAATTGGTGTTATAAAACATATTGTTGTGTGTGATTCGGTGAGTAAGTGCAAGCGAGCATTGAATCAAATTTTATCCGTTCCTTTTATCCAAAGTAGGATAAAAGCGATATCTTTGGGCCCCTAGATGATTTAGTGATGACAAATGTAAATGCTCGGCCGGGCTAAGGCTAATTTGATTTGTTCAATTAGTCAGTCGTCATAAATCAGAAGTCGAGAAATAGTACAGAGAGAATGATTAGAAATCATGTCTCATACGATATCTAGAATGGAGGAATATATGATCCCTTATCTAAAGGACACGCGTATCTGATAGGATCAGAGTTGACAGCGGCTTTGGAAAGCTACGATTGTAGATCAGGATCTGAAGTCATACGCAGAATAGTTATTAGACTTATCCAAGTGGGAGACTGTTGGATTAGTGTCTAAGTCCATAACTATTTTGGTATGTACTTGACCCGATGGTGCATGGTCCTTTTGGGTTGCCTTCACCAAAGCAACTTGATAGGATGAATTATGGAGAGAAAGGATTAAATATGATTTATTAATATGTTATGAGAATAATATATTAAAGGAGAAATCATATTGTTTAATTAATATTAGTCAAGAGTTAATTAGTAATTAGTTTTGTGACTAAAAGAGATTAATTAAACTTAAGGGACTGGAATTATAATTATAAGATAATTGCAATTGGGCTATGGATTGCCTTATATTAAGGAGTGGACGAATTCTATGGGGAAACCCATTAGAAATCGTCCAAGGCCTTTAAGGAAAGGAGTCCATGGGTTGCTTAGGGCTTAAGCATCCAAATTAGGGTTTCCTTGTTAGATAACCCTAATAGCCTCACTATATATAGAACCCTTATGCTCCAAAAACGTGAAAAACTTGTTCTCTAGGGTTTCCACATGTTTTTTAGAGCCTCCTTCTCCTCTTCCTCTTCATCATCTTGCTCTTGGTGTTTGTGAACCATTAGAGGAGTGACATTTGTGACTCTAAGCTTTCTAAAATCAATACAAGGAGGATTTGAGATTGTTATTGCTACATAACAATCAAGGTATGATCTAAACCCTAATTATATGTTATATTGATTATCATATGCTAGATATAGGGTTTATAGTCTTGGATAAATTGCATGTACAATAGAGAAACCTAGATCCAAGCATCAGGGTTTGTATGAGCTCATAGGATGTTCTTATAGCCAGAACCCATCAGTAACCGCAGCCCACTGCACATCAGAATAAGATCCCGTAGTCAACCTCCACCAATACTTTGCCCCGAGCCTCAAAAGGTTTAGAGCACACCTCACCCTCTGATCAGCAGAGCATGAACACGTGAAGAAATAGCCTTCCACGTCTGGCAACCATCTCATAGCAACGATCGGATCCTGAACTCCATTAAAAGTAAGGGGCTTCGTATTATGAAAGTCTCGATACTGAAAATCTCGACCGGGGCCTCCCCCTACCGCAGTTACAACCAATGTAGCTGCCGCGACAGCCGCCTCTGCAATAGCTGCATAGCGCTCATCAAAGTACTCAATCCTGGTGGTCTTGATCGGCCCAAACATCTCCGACAACTCAGCCTGAAACATAGCAGCAACCTCATCATGAAGGATCTCATGAATCCTGGCATCCAACTCATCCGTACTCATCTGACGAATGACCTCCGGTGGTATTGATCCATCCTGATCCCCCTCTCCTGATCCCGATCCCAAATCGGATCCTGCCCCGAGACGTCTCGTAATCACCATACTGAAAATATGCCACAAGATATTAGGCATTCCTCATAATAATCCCGAGAACTAGCTCCCAACAAATCCTAAGAGTTGTGACTTCCCTGAATACGCGTATGGGTCCTATGCTTTCAGTAGTACGGGACCATACTACCTTCCACACCTACCCATATTTGTATCAAGTATCACCACAACACCCTAACAATAGCATATACATAACGAACACTCGA
The DNA here is from genome assembly GCF_051521515.1 of Lactuca serriola. Classification (NCBI taxonomy): domain Eukaryota; kingdom Viridiplantae; phylum Streptophyta; class Magnoliopsida; order Asterales; family Asteraceae; genus Lactuca; species Lactuca serriola. The sequence goes on along the minus strand of NC_136412.1, from coordinate 261,780,574 downwards.
TCCCCACTCCTAAAGCAGTACCACTATCCCATAACTGACCTACCGGTCTGACGCAACCCTCCCATCCATGAAACTTCCACCAACCCTGCAGCACTAGTGTATGCTAATCATACATAACGTTGGACCCTATATACTTTTGAATATCCAATGCTACCCTAAGCTCCCAATCATACAAGAACAGAACATAAGGCCAAATCAAACATTCTCAGGCTATAAAATCTTAATTATGTATAACCATGATGCATACACTAAATAACTACAGTAATGATGTTAATTTCATACAAGGAAACCCTAGGCTAGCAGGCATCATATAATCAGACAATTCTATCATGCAATTCCTGAAGATCCCTAGCCTAGTACTAGCATGTTGTTCTAACATATCACATAATCAATAACTTGTATGGTATTTTGGGGTCTACTTACTGGCTCTGGCTGATCGTATCCTCTGCATCCTCCTTTACTTATTTCGAAAAACCTTTTGAAAACCATTTTGAAAATCCCTCCTTGATTTGAGACTGGATTCCCACGAATGTTCCTCTAATTCACTCAAACCAAGACTCTAGTACCAACTTGTAACACCCATAAAATTCGAGCCAAATTAAAACATTTTATCTCATTCAAAAACCATTAAGTTCATAAATCTTGTTTTCAAAATAGTTTAGACAACAGAGTATCTCCCAGAACCCTATCACATAAATCATAAAACATGAGGAGCGGTAAGATCATGCCTTCTCCTTGCCATGATCTCCTGAAGTACCTGAAAGAATACACTGAATTGTAAGCCCGAAAGCGTAGTGAGTTACCCCCAAAATACCAACCACACATAAACATACTCATAAAATATCACAAATAGCACAGCCATGCACATCGGGTTTACTGTGTGACTGGTCCGCCCGCACCGGGCCTTCAGTCCACCTGGTCGACCCTCCGAGTCTAGCCATGTACATCGAGTCTACAATGTGATTGGTACGCCCGCACCGGGCCTTCAATCCACCTGGTCCACTCTCTGAGTCTACAGTATGACTGGTCCGCCCACACCGGGCCTTCAGTCGGCCTGGTCCACTCTCCGAGCCTCGGCACGTCTGGTCCGCCCTCTTGGGGCCTTCAGCCTATCCGGACCGCTCGCCGGGCCTTCAGAATATCCGATCCGCCCTGGGTATGTTGGCCTACAGCACAAAGCAGGACCCGCCTCAACCCAACCCCCATCAAACAACCATGTGCACATAAAGCAATTAATCACATAACAAATCCTTAACCAGACAAACAATCTAACAGATGACATAGCATATTAACATCCTAACCAGGATTCCGACCTAACCGGTCACTAGCATAACATGAAACTATATACCGGGTACCGACCTTAACCAGGTCAATAACATAACATTACCCTGAGTACCGGGTACCGACCTTAACCAGGTCACTAACATAACACCATCCAAAATACCAGGATGTAGATCTAGCAAAGCAATAACATAACAAACAATACACGGATTTCCATCCGATAAAGAGCCGACCTTGGTGCCGTAGACCCTGTCCATATAGTAAGGATAACTCACCTGTAATTACCGACTGAAGAAATGAGACCAAGCTGCTCCGACCACCGACACGAACTCCACCACATAACACTATCAAAGAACCAATTGCATAAATACCTAAATTACCAAAATACCCTTGGAAATCAAACTGGTCAACTTTTGGTCAAAGTCAAAGTCCTCAGTCAAAGTCAACCTTCCTGCTTGACTCTACTCGCCAAGTCAGCCAGTCGACTCGTCGAGTTCCTATACTCAGGAAACTCGCACAACACGACTCAACTCGTCAAGTCGCCCCATGACTCGTCGAGTTGAACAATATCAGAATTCTATCCTGACCAACTCACTGAGTCGCCAACCGACTCACTAATCCAAAGCTTTAACCAAAAGAGGTTGGTTTTCTCAACCAGACTCGCCGAGTCCAAGAAAAGATTCGCCGAGTCCAAGGAAATTTTCAATAGACTCGCCGAGTTGTTCTTCCAACTCGCCGAGTCCATGCACATGTTCATACAACTCGTCGAGTACACCCATGTGACTCGCCGTGTCTCTTCAGTTCTCAATCCATACAGAGGCTTTTCGAGACATGCAGGGGCTCCAATCCATATATCCACTCTTCTACAGCCTAACCCTCACATAAAGTTGCAAACTTTACGTGAAACCAAGGAGATATAGGCCCAAAACACACTAGGGATTGGGTTTTAGACAAAGGGGCTTCACCAACAATTCAATGACTGGAACTTTATGACATTATGGGCCATCACAAGCCTAGATCTGAAGTAGCAATCTCTGATCTAAGCCTCTAACTCGAAATAGCTCTTAATCATACCAAAAATGCGACGAGTGCCTCTAATATAAACTCCAACTGAAGTAGATCCCGGATCTACACCCCTCCTTTGCAGCAAACCTCTAGATCGTCAAGCCCCTTTCAACCAAAATCACTTATCAAGGCTCCAAATTGCTTCCAAAGGCTTTCAACCAAGCCCCTTTCTGGATCTTAAAAGGGTAGCAAAGAGGCTGAGGGTGTGTTATAATGTGCTTTATATAGGGCACACCCCCCGGGATTAGCGTTTTCTTTCTTCAGCCCATCTCATCGAGTCCAAGCCACTGACTCGGCGAGTTGGCCACTTAAACCACGACAGAATCCTGCTCCGACTCGGCGAGTAAGCGGACCTACTCATCGAGTCCTTTCCTAAATTTACACTTTAAGTGCTTCATTGAACATTAGAAATTTGGGGTTTTACGAAAATAGAAAGTGTCACAATACACTACAAAGTCGTCCAATCCATCCGTTAGTGCTAAAATCGGGGCCTCACATAATTTCTGCCTCAAGGTATCGAATGTCGACTGCTGATCTGGACCCCACCGAAAGGTCATGCTTTTCTTGGTCAATCGGGTCAAGGGTACGACGATCTTGGAGACATATTGAATAAATCTCTGATAGTACCTTGCAAGGCCTAAGAAACTCTGGATCTTGGATGCGTTCTTCCGAACCTCCCAATGCATTACCGCCTTGATTTTGGCCGGATCAACCAAAATACCCTCCTGATTGATGATGTGCCCCAAAAACTACACCTCACGCAACCAAAAATCACATTTGGAGAATTTGGTGTATAGCCTCTCCATCCGCAAGGTCTCCAATACCTCCCTCAAATTCTGCTCGTTGGTTTTAGAATAGGCCAAAATATCATTAATGAAGACCATCACAGACCGATTCAGCATCAGTCTACAAAACCGATTCATGAGATCCATGAATACCGCTGGAGCATTGGTGAGCCCAAATGACATCACCATAAACTCATAATGACCACAACGATTTCTCAAGGTCGTCTTCAGTATATCCTCATCCCTTACCCTCATTTGGTGATACCCTGACCGAAGGTCAATCTTGAAAAAACAATATGCAACCTGGAGCTGATCGAACAAATCATCAATCCTTGGAAGTGGATAACAGTTCTTCACCGTTAACTTGTTTAGTTCCCGATAATCGATACACATCCTGTGTGACCCATCCTTCTTTTTCATGAACAAAATCGGTGCTCCCTACAGGGAACTGCTCGGACGAATAAATCATCGGTCTAGTAGCTGCTAAAGCTGCGTAGACAGCTCCTTCATTTCGGGCTATGCTAGAAGATACGGTGCCTTGGCTATCGGAGCCGCACCAGGCCCTAAATAAATATGGAACTCCACTTGCCTCTCTAGAGGTACCCCTAGTAACTCCTCAGGAAATACGTCAGGAAACTCTCGCACAACCGGAACACCGCTCAAATCTACCGTAGCCTCAACCCTTGTGTCTGAAACCTAAGCTAAGAAGCCAGAACATCCCTGCTGAAAAAGCCTCCTAGCCCTCCCAGACGAACAGAGAGTTGGCCCATGCGAGGCAATCTCTCCATGAATAATCAGTTCTCCCCCACTCGGGGTTCGAATTCTTACCAGTTAACGCTCACAGTCTATCATGGCCCCATTAGGCCCCAACCAATCCATCCCGATGATCACCTTCAATCCTCGCAAAGGAATCGAAACCAAATCGATAGAAAACCTTTCCACGAAAACATTTAGAATGCTCCTCCGATAAACCCTTGCAGCACTCACGGTGCGGTCATCCGCAATCTGCACCTCAAGGGGGAAATCCAAGGTTCCCGAAGCATCCTGAAACTTCTTGTTGAGCGCAAGGGATATAAACGATCGGGTAGCCATCGCATAAGAGCACATGGGCCGACAAACCATTAACCATAAACGTCCCTATACAAAATCATAATTACATATGCATAACAATAAAATAAACAAGCCAGAAGAAATCACATACCAGTCACAACGTCTGGCGCTGCTCGGGCCTCCTCATTAATCCGCTAAAATGCGCGACTCTTCAACCTCCGTGATCATATCCAATCGAGGCGAAATCACCGTCATCCTCAAGAAGATATCTCGGATCGGAGCACTCATCGCCTTACGGCTCAAGGCATCAGCTATCATATTGGCCTTCCCGGGACGTAATCCTCATCGTGGCAGGTGCAGGGGCCGAAACTACAGACACTGGCACCTCGTGTCTAACCACCACTTCCCACACATAAATATATGCTAACTTCTCAACGGAGATACTCTTAGAGATCAGAATAAAATGAGCACTCTTTGTCAACCTGTCCACAATATCCCTAATAGAGTCCACACCCTATGCCTTCCTGGGTAACTTCATGATAAAATCCATAGAAATCTCTTCCCATTTCCACATGGGGATAGGTAGCGGCTGCATCTTGCCTTGGGGACTATGATGCTTAGCTTTGACCTTCTTACAGGCCAAATACTGCTCAGCAAACCATGCAATCTCCTGCTTCATGCAAGGCCACAAATAACTCAATCTCAAGTCTCGATACATCTTTGTGGCCCCCGGATGGATAGAAAAACTTGGATTTTTGCGCCTCCTCCAAGATCTTTTTCCTCACACCCCTGAAAGCCAGTACCCAAACTCTGTCACACTAGGTTAATAGACCTCGACCGCCTCGAACAAAAAGTGGATTCTTCCCCAGAATCCGCTCCACCTTCTGGTTCTCCTTTTTGAGTCCTTCAACCTGAGCCTCCTTGATCATATCCAATAGAGGTGAAATCCCCGTCATCCCCAGGAAAACATCTCGGATCGGAGCACTCACTGCCTTACGGCTCAAGGCATCGCCCATCATATTGGCCTTCCCAGGATGGTACAAAATCTCTCAATCATAATCTTTTACTACATCGAGCCATCTTCTTTGTCGCAGGTTCAAATTCTGTTGATCCATCAAATACTTCAGACTCCTAGGATCAATGAAAATGGTGTATCGGACCCATACAAGTAATGTCTCCAAATATTGAGGGTAAGCACCACCGCCCCCAATTCTAGGTCATGAATTGGGTAATTCGCCTTGTGAGGCTTGTTAGAACTTGAAAGTGAACCTCTAGCAATCCTAATTCCAAGTGATTCTTTCAGAGTCAGCATCAAGTTCCGAAGTCAAGAGTAGTCCGGAAGTTGTCCGGACTTGGAGAAAAGTTGATTAGAAGTTCTGGAGTGAAGACATTCCGGAATGGACTTCATGACCGAATTGTGTGGTGATCCGGAGAAGCTATTTTGTCTCCTTCTATATTAATTACTTTTTTCTTTTTGCATGATTAGACATTTCATAGTACTTAGTATGTTTGTCAACTCGGACAATCAGAATGTAAGAATTGTTCCTTTTATCCAGTCCTATGTATGTTTATTGGTTTATACCATGTTTCATTTACTCTTATTTAAAGGAGCTTTCAATGCAATATTAAGAGACAAATCATTCACTCACCTTGGGAATTTTACTAAGATATTTCAACTTTCTTTCAAACATTCTTCTTGTTCTTCATTTATTAGCTTTGCCTTGATCATTTATTCTCATTCTTCATTTATGACTTGATCATTTGTTAAATATATTAACTTAGACTTGACTAGTCTATCCAGGATTAACTAGAACATTTATTAGCAAGCAGACATTGATCTTAAGCATTCATTCAAGGTTTGAGTTTTCAAACCTTGTCCCTGCGCATCAGATCTATTTTGTTCTCTCAATTGGTATCAGAGCCTAAGTGGCTGTCCTTTGAATCCATAATATCAAATTATAGTTGGTTTGAAATTACCTTAGTATTTCAACCATTTATGTGTTAAGGATAAAAGTTCTTCTATATACCACTTTAGCTTGAAGATATCTTAACTTCAATGGCTGCTTTTAATCCTCGACAAATGATTTCAATGCAAATCGCAAGTAGTGTGGGTGGCACTACATGTGCCCCATTACTAGTTGTGGAAGAATATGATCACTGGAAAGTTAGAATGGAAAGATTTCTACTAGCCAAAGATAAAGGTGAAGAAATCTGGAGATTTGTCAAAGAAGGTCCTCATGTTCCTTTGAGAACAGTTGTGAGAGATGCTACTGCTCAGCTTATGGGTGAAGATAAAGCTCGTCCAGCTCCTCTAACTGCAGATGATATTGAGAAGCTGCATGCTGATCAGGTTGCTTTCTCAGAAATGGTGTTTGGTGTTCTTCCTTTACTCTTCGAGCACATCAAGTTGTGTAAATCAGCCAAAGAGATTTGGGACACTCTTCAGGACCTAATTGAAGGTTCAGAATATATGAAAGACAAGTGCCTCACCTCAGTTGTCAACGACTTCGATACCTTCACTACCAACCGTTACCGAATGATGGTCAACAACATGACTGCTCATGGGATTATCTGAACTCCTTTGGAGCAGTGTTGCAAAACTCGGCCTACTCGGCCGATTACTCGGAACCGATGCTCCACCGAGGCGAGTAATGTCAACTCGGCCAAAAAACTCGGATTTAGTCAAAATCGGCCGAAAATTTGTCAAACTCGGTCAAAATCGGACAAACTTGGTCAAAATCAGGCCTACTCGGTCTTACTCGAGCCTACTCGGTCAAACTCAGCCAACTTGGTCAAACTCGGCCAACTCAATCAAAATCGGTCACAGGGTCAAAATTGTCATAAAAAGAGAAAAATATCAAGAATTTCAAGATTAATATGTATAATGCACTTAATCATTTATAATTTAACACAAACATGTGATTATTACTACATATATATCTTAAATGTTTAGTAATTATCCACGTAGTGAGACAATTATGTGTATTTCAGTTTTTATGTATTCACGTGTATCTAATTTTGGTTATATATTCCAATCAAATTTTGATTTTAACTTATTATTTTGACATATATAATTTCCAAAAAATATTTCTACATGAATTACCGAATCCGAGTACTCCCGAGTACTAGCTACTCCCCAGTCGTCCGGGCAGGTATCGAGTAGTGAGTTCTACAACCTTGCTTTGGAGTACAATCTCAAATTCATAAACAGTCTCGACAAAGTATGGGGAAATGTGAAATATCGTCTCCAAAGTAATGGATCTTTGAAAAAGTTAAAGATCTATCAACTTTTTGATGAACTTCAAGGACATGAGCCTAATGTTGCTCAAACCATAAGGGAACTTTCCGGAGGCCCTCTTGCCCTTTTTAGTTCTTTTGAACCAATCATTCTGAACTTATCTACTTCGGACCATTTCAAACCCATTGTTCCATCTGTTTAATCCTTCACACCCATCTTACCCACACAAAACTATCATGTTGATGATTCCGAAGCCATGGATTCTGAACTCTGTTTCCAACAGGAGTTTGCTCTACTCTCCATGAAATACAAACGTCCTTTCAATCCCTCTTACAAACCATATCAAAACCGATTCCATGCTCTTCACCATAACAATCCTCAACCATACTCAGCTCCGAAGCCTAAACCAACTTCGAAAAATCCTCCCGCTTACAAACCAAACATCACTAAGCCAAACTCTACTCTGGAACCTTCTCAGAGTTCCAAATCGGAAAAACCAAAAATTATGTTTCATAAGTGTGAACATACAAACCATTTTGCTAAAGATTGTATTGTTGATGCTCTACAGAAACCAAAAATCAAGGATTCTGCTTACTGCGTCCAAAAATCTCAAGAGATGACTGAAAGCGAAAAAGCATTTACAACAATGGTTTCAAGAGATGTTGAAGGATATTGGTCATCCGGGGATGATGATGATGACATGGTAACTCGAAAAAATATGTGTTTGATGGCAAGACAAACTGTTGAATGTGATGAAGGGTATTGGCCATCTGGGTCAGAAGATGAAGATGATGTTGTTGAACCTCACTATTTCTACTTGGCCACCAACGATCCACCTGATCGAAGCATCGTTCAACAGGCATTTTTTGCATCAAAGCAAGAAATAATATGATATATTGATAGTGCTTGCTCCATGCACATGACGGGGTAGAAAGACTTTCTGCAAGATCTAAAGCTTTCTCGAAACGCTAGTTACGTGACATATGACAACAACTCCAACTCCCAAATTCATGGCTATGGAATTCTTACCAATGGAAACTTCTCTATCTCAAATGTGGCGTATGTAGCTAATCTAAAACATAATTTGATAAGTGTTGCTCGGTTCGCTGACTCAAATCGATGTTGGGAATTTTGTAAAAAGTACAGCTATGTAATGGCTGAAGACCGAAAAGAGTGTTTAATCAAGTCGCTTTGCAACAAGAACATGTACCTGCTCAACATCAACATGATTATTGGCAAACCGCAACTTTGCCTTCTCACCAAAGTTGTTCCTGACGTTAGGTTGTTGTCGCATCGAAGGCTCGCTCATCTGAACTTTCGGTACATGAATGATCTCGTATCTGGCGAAATGGTGAGAGGTTTACCTCTTCTTAAATTCGAAAATGATCATTTGTGTGCTGCTTGTGAGTGTAGTAAGCAATCGAAGAAGGGTAATCCTGTTATCATCGAAAAATCCATTTTGGAACCATTGGAGCTTCTACACATTAATCTTTGTGGACCATCCACTGTAGAAAGTCTTCATCATAAGATATACATTTTTGTGATTGTTGATGACTTAACAAGGTTCACTTGTGTCTTCTTCCTAAGACTGAAATCCGAAACAGCCTTAGAGCTCATCAATTTTATCAAAGGAATAGAAGTTCTTATCAAACTCCCAGTTAGGAGAATCCGAAGTGACAATGGATCGGAATTCATTAATTCCACCATTGAGAAATTCATCACAGAAAAAGGAATTGACCATAACTTCTCAGCTCCTTATACTCCACAACATAACAGTGTAGTCGAAAGATGCAATAGAACTCTCGTTGAAGCTGCTCGATCCATGCTAAAATTCGTAAATCTACCACTCTACCTTTGGGCTGAAGCCGTATCAACTGCCTGTTTCACTCAAAATTGGAGTATCATCAATCGACGCCTCAACATGACACCGCACGAAGCAATGAATGTTCTGAAGCACACAATCTCGTTTCTGCATGTTTTCGGATGCAGATGCTTCATCAAGAACAACCATGATCAACTTACTAAGTTCCAACCTAAAGTTGATGAAGCCATCTTCCTCGGGTACTCCTCAAAATCAAAAGATTATAGAGTTCTTAACCGGAGAACATGTGTTCTGGAAGAAAGCTTTGATGTTACTTTCGATGACAACTTCGTTCGGAATTCTGGCCCAACCCATATTATAACTCACATTATGGAGTCCGATGCTCCACCACCAGGATGTCTGAACTCGCAAACAATTCTTGAAGTTGACTTTAAAATTCTCTTTGGACCTTCCAAAATAGCCCTTGATTTGGAATCTCGAGCAAGGCCAATGCCCACTCCTATGTCTCCTTCGGAAGCCTCTATCTCGCAAAATGTCTCCAGTCCGATCCCAAGTCTCTCTCCATTTGATTCCGAACCGTTTCAAATTTCTCAGGTTGAGGGGAGAATGCTCATCCCTCTCTTGAATAAAATGTGGATGGCTTCCAAGATGCAGCAATCGATCCCATATCAACAGTGGGATTGAATTGCTCCCCTTGAATAGTTTGAATATGAGGATGATTCTCCCCTCTCTTGAACCGTTTCAACCTTCTCAGGTTGAGTGGGAGAATGCTCATCCCTCTCTTGAATTAAATGTGGATGGCTTCCAAGATGCAGCTGCTGATTTCGATGACTCCAATCCTATCAACATTAATGAAAATGAAAATTTCTTTGAGTTCCCTTTTGATGATGATGTCAACCTCTCTGGTTCAGAAGTTCAGAGGAGTATCTGTTGGGTTTTGAGCATTCTAACACACCTAAGTGTACATGTAACCCTAAATACCTTGGATCTATGTTTTCTCTATTATACATGCAAATATGAATATCTAAGGTATTATACTAACTAGCATACAAAACTTTGATTCATATGAAACATAACAAGTTAGAATACGTTCCTCTTTTAATGTAGAATGACTTCATGAAGCTTGAGTGCCTAGTGCCCCACGTTTGACACCTCAAATGGTTCACACAACACCAAATACACTTGGAATAACTTGAGAGAAACTTAAACACTTCTAAAATCGGTTAGCCCTTCTATCACACACATAGTCCCGATTTTTCCCAAAGAATATGATCTTATATAGTTGTTACAATTAGGGTAAACCCTAATTGTCATGGCTTTCCATTTCCTTGGATCCACGGGTTCAAATACACCATGGAGCATCCATGGAGCATCATATGGGTTTTAGCCCAACTTGATAATCCATGGAGCATTAGCCCACTATACAAGTATGGATGATTTACACAATCAGCCCATATATTTAATTAATCTTCTTTTGATCACATAATTAATTCTAGATTAATTCTTGATCAATACTAATTAAATAATCTTATTAATATATTATAGCTTATAATATGTCAACAAACCTTAAGTGTTATTTCTCTCATTATAGTCTATCCAAATGCATGATGCCATGCAACCCAAATGGACCATGCCGGGTCGGGTCAAGTCTTACCAATTATAGTTATGGACTTAGATATTAATCCAACAGTCTCCCACTTGGATAAGTCTAAAACTATTATTGTGTATGACTCCAAGAACCAACTGGCAATCATAGCTCTCAAAAGCTTCTGTCGAACTTTGACCTTGCCGATGATCTCTGACCTTTGTCAATGACTTGTCCATTAGATAAGGGATCATATATTCCTCCATTCTAGATATCATATGGACTGAGACCTGGATTATAAATCATTCTCTCTATCCATTTGTTGTTTCCCGATTTCCGATTTATGACGACTGACTGATTGAACAAATCAAATCAGTCCTGGCTTGGCCAAGCACTCACATGTGTCATCGCTAAATCATCGAGGGGCCCACAGATATCACTTTTATCTCGAAGGTAAAAGGAATGGATAAACTTCGACTCATATGGCTTGTTCTACTACTTGTTTAATCATACACAAAGACACGTTTTATAACATCGAGTTACCAATGCGATTTCGTGCAATCAATGTATAACCAACTCACAGTAACAACTCATATCTCTAGGTTTGAAGAATATAAGATATTATCCTCTCATGATCACTCGTGATAAAATCCATGAAGTGATTCCAATGAGCGTGGGTTGAATCCAATACTCAGAACTTATGAGCACTCATGAGTGTTGTAGCACAACTTTGTCCACCAACTTGGACCTCTACAAGCCAACCCATGACAGTCTTGATTCATATCTACTTCCAACATATGACCGACTGTGGATGGTTTGAATAACTTAGTCATTCTGGAAGAATAACCTGTTTATTATGGAAGTCAAAACATGCAAAGTGAAACACAAGAATAAATGAATCAAATATGGTATCAAACCCTATGAATATAAATAGACCACTTTTATTTATCACCATACTGATTACTCATTATTCATTGTTTCGGTTTTATCAACTTTATACTTGAATTAAAAACACTAGTTGTCCCATGCTCCAAGCATGTACACTATGTTTTTCTAAACAATAGCTTTGCCATACACCAAGTATGTACTCTACGTTTGTATATGATCCTTACTTTGTGAAATAAACCAATTGGCCAAACTTTCAATTATTCTAATTTCACACTCCCAAATCGAAATCTGTTAGATTTTAAACTTAAATGCACTACCCTCTTACAATGAATGTGTACAAAGTCACAAAGACTTGTCAACAACCATTACAGGGTATTCGAGTGAAGACCTACTCCATGGACATAAAGCCTTATGCTCAAAGTATGCATTGCTTTGAACATGCTGCTTGCACTAAGTTCTTCCTAATCTTACACAGATTGCTACTATCTATAGAGACAACTCTATATTCCCATTTTGACTACTATTTCTGAACAAGAGTTGCCTCTTTTCAGACTATGTCAATATGGCCCTTCTAAAATTCACACTATACTTCCAACTGTCCTTGAGCAACCAATCTTTGGTAAGCCTTAGATTGTCCTCGACAATTGCTTAATCACTTTAGTCATATCCAATTCTAGACATTTTCCTCCTTAATGCCCCAAGGCATTTGGAAAATTCATAAAGAATAAATATTATAGCACAAGTAATCGATCTTGTACCCAAAGTAAATGGGACACGATTCATGATGTTTCACATAAAGACATGGTTCTAGACCAGTCTTTTGCCATAATAATTTTTTGTTTGCCATATTCTCAAAATTTTACTATGAAAAGGGATGCCGTAATCATAATCGAATTTTGAGAAGGCAATATATAGAATTTTCTTAAGTTGAACCAATCCAACATGAAATTCATATATATATATATATATATATATATATATATATATATATATATATATATATATATATATATATATATATATTCTTGACTTAAAATCTCAATATAAGCTCTTTAGAATGATTATAAACTCAATCTAAGTTTTTCATAATTGAAATGAAGTATAATTTCCTCTCCCTTAATTATAGCAAAACAACTTTTTCAACCCCTGCATCCTCACAAATTGAAACTTTTGTTTTCTATAATTAACATTGCTAAATTGCAATACTTATCAGAATTATCATGCTCCCACTAACATGATGATTATTAGCATAACACTTATGCTCCCACTAGCTTTAACTTGTACTCAGAAATCAGCTATTGACTTTTTTTTTTTACCAAAGTTCAGATTTTTTATACTAGATTGCTTTGATAAGACTTTATCAAAAACATACACCTTATCTTAGATAGCTCACAGGTGTGTCTAAACAATTTCAGAACTATGAAAATGGATTCTGTAATCATTGCTATTTCTCATAAGTCCATGTTAGTGTGCCTACTAACAACTTTGAGAATACAAAGATTACTATCTACTTACAAATGTACTTAGTGGAGTGTTTCCTCACCATCATTTTCATGAATCGGAGAGAAACATTATGACACTTAGATTTTTATGGTGTATGAGTTCCTACCCATATGAATTTTTCAAAACCTTAGTCACAAGACACGGATAATGACAAATGCAAACACATATGGACTGAACTTATGCAATTTTAACTTCTTGCCACCTGGCAGTACAGGGCTTGCCATTGCTTCCAAGTTGTTATGCAACCAATTGAGAACTCTAAGAACTCATATCCAAATCCAACTTTAACTTGAATGGGCACAGAATATGTCAACACGATAGGTTATAAACCTTAAGTCGTGTGCTAGTGAAGAACCTCAGGTTTTATTCTTGATTAGTTCTTGAGACTTTCAAGACCTTTAAGACTCCCACTGTCCTCTTGACATATAAGACTCTCTTGTCAAATATTCAAGGGATAGTGCGGATTCTTTATCAAGAAAAACACTTCACACAATTGGTCTAAGTTGGTCTCTGTTTTATCCAAAACATCACAACTTACCAATTTCAAATGTATAAGAGTAGGACACTTTTACTCTTACATTTGACACGTGTTTTTAAACCTTTCGTTAAGATATGTCACTCAAGTTACAATCTTAGAGTATAACTCTAAGAATTGTTTTGGAACGAAGTATGACTCATCTTCTTGATTTAACCACTTCAAAAATTCATAACTCCTCTTCTTAGCTATCAGAATGCACTTAGAGGATGAATTGTGATAAGGTCTCTTAATCATTAAGATGATCATACATCAAGATACTAAAGTACTCTCGCATATTTTCGGATTTGAGAAACTTTTATCCTTTTGCCTAATTTGATTCTTCTCATTCGTTCTGCCATACATCGAAAATTTTCCAATGTATCAGAATTACACTTAAGCCTATAAGTATAATCATATTTACTAAACTTTAGTAAATCATGACGAATAGTCTTATCGATTATTTGTGGTGGGCTTGATCAGTGCACAAGAATGTGTACTCGATCCCTTAGTCCTTTACTTGACTCACACATCCATGTGAACAAGTAATTAGTCTTAATTTTCCAATGCTTGAAAGTTCTCATTCATCATACTATACAACTTGCATGATTCCAAGTTTCGGTCCAATTGAAACTTGGGTGATGAGAAATTTTCTTAATTTGGTAAATTTAGACACTACCACAAACGAAAGAATCAAAACCATTTTCCATTATTGCCATCAATGGAATCATATAAACAACAATTTCTTTCACAAATGTCATTGTAAGGATACTTAAAATAAATAAAATTAAAAACTTTTCTTTTATTTTAAAACTTTGCGGAAAAACTAATCCTTACAATGCAAATGTATATGAAAACTTGTTGTTATCTATTCCTAAGCAATTTATCATAACTCTTAAGCACCTGCTCAAAATTCTAATCATTAACCATGCGATCGAAATCCATCTTCGCGATCAGAATCAGCATATACTTCCTTCTCCACTTTTTCTTTGATTCTTAAAACATCAATATATGACCCAGTCACATCATGTAATAAGAATCTCAGAGTAGAAACTTAACAGAGTTAGACAATGGACTTTACCTGAAATAAAGTCAAACCCATTGACTTTACCATCCTTAGGTAAGTTTGGAAGCATCGTAACCAATGCCCCTTCCTTTGGCAATTTAACATATGGGATCTTTGATAATGGTACATGGGACTATCACAGACTTAGCATTTCTCTTTACCATTTGGTCAACCGAGTTGACTATGGCTGATCCCATTCCATTGGGAAGAGAATGCTTTGTCTGGATTTCTAGTGTCACCATTGTTAATGTCCATAAAGTTTTGGGAAGTCAATCTTCTAATCAAATTTGCTTTACTAGCCTTCCAAATCATTGCTGATTCAGTAGTACCAAGCAAATATATAAGATCATTAAGGGTCTTGTCATAGTCTGTTTCATAGGAGTCCCAAAGGAACTCACTATGTGACTTAGAAAGTGATTGAACCACCAACTTTCTCAAGACTTTGACACCCAACTCTCCTGGCTTGTCAATATGTGACTTCATCTCCAAGATGTGATCACACCTAGACTTTGCCTTGCCAATAGGGCTTGAGTGACCTTGAACTTGTGGGTTAGGGAGAATAATTGGAGGAGGTGGAGGAAGTGAAGTTCCAAGAGTTTTGGGAAGATTATAGATGTCTGAACTAGACATCTTTTGGGAGATATTCAAGTTTAGTTGATTTAAAAGTTCTTAATATAACACCCAATATGAAATATTAAGGCTAGGACCCAACAACCTATTTATAACTGGAAGAGGGATGTCGTAATCCGAGTTATAAAATAGTTGAAGGTAGGTAAATGACGATTTACCAATTTCCAACATGAAAAACGAAATATAATTAAGTTTTAATTGGATTCGAAACTCCTAGATCTTTTGAGATTCATTGAACTTTTCAATGGCATGTTTCAATCTCGAGTTTGCCCTTCAGGTTTTGTGACTTGGATGCTGAGGATCACAAAACAAGGTGTGAAGTAACCATGCAAATTACTTGGTACTCTTAAATGTTTATCACCCAACCGATGTACCGGTAAACCACACACAATCCACCAACCGACTTAAGCAAAGTGCCAAGTGTAATTTCATGGGTTAGCACCTTATTCACATTTTCCTAAGTAACTAATATTGGGAATTATAAGTGTTTAGTTACTTAGTATTTATCATTAATACTTTTAATGAAGGGAGAACTTATAGTCTTTGTCCTACCCGTTCGACTAACGACCCTCCACCAGTCAAGGAAGCTGTGGGTGAGAGTGGACACCCATTAAACTGCCATTTTATAGGCAGTAACCTTATACCCACCTTATAGACCGACTTCGTGAATGAGGCCTACTAACGGTAAGACTAACTTTTACTCTTATACATATATAAATATTATTGACTTATAATATTATAAAGTATAAGGATTCAATTTTAACTTTTAAAATCCTAAGGGCTTAACTTGGAATTAAAGTATTCATAAGAGAAAACTTATCAAATTCCAAAACTTGAGGGCAAGTTTTGAAACTATTCAAAACTAATTAATTCCATAACTTATGTGTTTAAAGTAGTTTTAATTAAAAAACTCTCCAAGTTCCATAACTTGAGGACAAGTTATGGAAGACTTTAAACTTATAAAAGAATGTAACTTTTCTTTATTTTGTAACGTATGGAATTAATTAAGGTTACACATTTTATTACTTAATGAAGTGACTCTTGACTCTCCATAACTTGAGGACAAGTTATGGAGTCATAAAACCATTTAATGAGAACAAGACTCTTCATATTTGTAACCTTTGCCAACTTTTATAAGTTTTAAGAAACTTTAATGTGACTTTTCATGTAACTTGAGGACAAGTTACACAAACACATTATAGAATCATCTCTTAGACTAAAATGGATTGAAAGCAACAATTTCTATTAATCTAAGCAACTCATAAGAACAAGATAATTTAATCAAACTTTTTCATGTAATTAGACTAACCATTAAACTAATACAAAACATGAATCTATTGACCATTATCTTTGAAATTGGATTAGAATGAACATTACCACATCAAAAACAAGTTTATAGGTTCAAAAACAGCTTATGGTAATGTTCCTAGTCCAATTCCAGCCAAGAAACACGAAGATATGTTGTCTGGAGGCCAAACTCGTCGAGTTCTTCATGGAACTCGTTGAGTTCATGCTCTAATACATGAACTCATCGAGTTTTCTACCAGAACTCGTCGAGTTTTATGGTCTGGACAAATTCAACTTTGAGAAAACACATATGCATCAAGTATAAGAGAAAGCAAGCCTAGGCTCTGATACCACTGTTGGGTTTTGAGCATTCTAACACACCTAAGTGTACATGCAACCCTAAATACCTTGGATCTATGTTTTCTCTATTATACACGCAAATATGAATATCCAACGTATTATACTAACTAGCATACACAACTTTGATTCATATGAAACATAACAAGTTAGAATACATACCTCTTCTAATGTAGAATGACTTCATGAAGCTTGAGTGCCTAGTGCTCCAAGTGTGACACCTCAAATGGTTCACACAACACCAAATACACTTGGAATAACTTGAGAGAAACTTGAACACTTCTAAAATCGGCTAGCCCTTCTATCACACACATAGTCCCGATTTTTCCCAAAGAATATGATCTTATATAGTTGTTACAATTAGGGTAAACCCTAATTGTCATGGCTTTCCATTTCCATGGATCCCTGGGTTCAAATACACCATGGAGCATCATATGGGTTTTAGCCCAACTTGATAATCCATGGAGCATTAGCCCACTATACAAGTATGGATGATTTACACAATCAACCCATATATTTAATTAGTATTCTTTTGATCACTTAATTAATTCTAGATTAATTCTTGATCAATACTAATTAAATAATCTTATTAATATATTTTAACTTATAATATATCAACAAACCTTAAGTGTTATTTCTCTCATTATAGTCTATCTAATTGAATGATGCCATGCAACCCAAATGGACCATGTTGGGTCGGGTCAAGTCTTACCAATTATAGTTATGCACTTAGACATTAATCCAATAATATCATCCTCATATTCAAACCATTCAGAGGGAGCAATTCAATCCCACTGTTGATATCGGATCGACTGCTGCACAAGAACTCCCAAGGTTACATGTCTAGACAAAGGATCATCCCCCGAATCAAATAATCGAAAACCCTAATGTTGGTGTACAGACTCGTTCTGCTACAAGTATCCAAAATGAATGCCATTTCTTAGAATTTATATCCATGGTTGAACCCAAATCCATCAAGGAAGCATTAGAATGTGTTGATTGGATTACAACCATGCAAGAAGAATTGGTAAAATTTGACCAAAATGAAGTATGGACTCTCGTGCCTGCTCCTCAGAATCATCCCATTGTCGGTACGAGATGGGTATTTCGCAACAAGCTAGATGACGCATGAGGTATTATTCGAAATAAAGCAGGATTGGTGGCAAAAGGATTTACACAGATTAAAGGGCTCGACTATGATGAGACATTTGCTCCTGTTGCACGTCTTGAAGCTATCATAATCTATCTTGCTTATGCTGCTCACAAAGGCTTCAAAGTTTACCAAATGGATGTTAAGAGTGCTTTTCTTAATGGGGAACTTGACACTAAAGTATACCTTCAATAGCCCCCCGGTTTTGTTAATCTCTCCTTTCCAAACTACTGTTACAAACTCCAGAAGGCAGTCTACGGCCTCAAGCAGGCTCCTCGGGCATGGTACGAGACTCTCACTGATTTTCTCAAGCGCTCCGGTTTCCAAAGAGGAATTATAGATCGTAACCTGTTCCGAAGATCAAATGGAAAGCATCTCATGTTTGTTCAAATTTATGTGGATGACATCATTTTTGGATCTACAGATTCATCTAGGGTTGCTGACTTTGCTAAATTAATGATCAATCAATTCCAAATGAGCATGAATTAGGAGTTAAACTTCTTTCTTGGCTTCCAAGAAAAATAGACTAATAGAGGAATCCTCATTTACCAAGAGAAGTACATTTCGGAACTCCTCAAGAAATATTCAATGGACACATGTGCCTCAGCCAATGTACCAATGGGCTTCGGAAACAAGATCTTTGCCGACCCTTCAGGTGTTTCAAATAATCATACTAAAAATACACTAAAACAAAAATCAACTTTCAAAAACCCTAAAACATGAACCCTTACCTTTAAATACCCCACAACATGAACCCTTACCTTTAAATACCTCGAAAACCCTAAAAATTTGATGGGCTTTGGGCTACATAGTTCTCATATCGTGAGAATATATTCTCACCGCGTGACGACTCTCACGTCGTGACACATTTCTGTCACCTCATGAGGATGGGTTGTCACCTAATTTCACTCCAACTTCAAACAGTCATAACTTCTTCGTTTTAACTCTTCTTTTGGCGTTCTTTGTATACACTGAAAGGTATTGACGAGCCCCACAACCCAATATAATTACTTTTCACTAGATACATGTAGACCTAATACCATAATTCATGCAAGAAACCCGAAATATTACTTTTTCCCATTTCACCCTTTTTCTTCCAAGCACAAATTGAAGGATTTAATCACTTATCTAACATTATCATCATCTAATAAGTTCTAAACCCCATTCCATTGAAGCCCAAGGCCTGTAATTGATCAATTTATTGTACTCAATCACGAAATAAGAAACTTCTAAAAAAAGGATGTTACAACTCTCCCCCACTTTAACTGGATTTCGTCCTTGAAATATCCCATGGTTATGATCTATGAAAACAATGCCAACATATTCCATAAGGTTCCACAAACCACTTTGAAATAAAGGCATCTTATAAAGAAAACTTGAGAGACTACTCGAAAACCCACCGCTGCGAGAAAACAACCCAATAACTTGAAGATACTTAACCATAACCATTATCTTTGTCACCCTAGCTAAAAAACTCAACATATAATGAAAACCACTCAAAACAGGAACTCTCAAAAATACAACCACAAACCAAATCCATCAATACACTCCTCACAACCAGGAACACCTTAGACTAAGCTTCAGAAACTATACCCTAAGACTGATGATCATCCATTCATTATACCTACCCTATTTCCCAGACTAGGAACACCACCAAATCATGCAGGAAGAGTACTCAAAATATCCTGATCGTCAATTCCACATAATCCCAAATCCAGAAATTATGCCCAAAAACCTTAAATACACACTTGAATTCCTGAAAAGTCATCTCCAACCCGCTGCTCCCACAAGTATAATGATGGTAAATCAAAGAATCTGACGTTCCATACAAATCCCTCATCATCTTAGGTGTACATGCACCTAACAAATCACTCATGACATTTACAATGAATCTCATGATTCGAGATTTTAGAACCGATACCCCATATTGATAACTAAACTCTTAATAACAACCCGCAAGCAAACGGGGATAAATATGAAAACATTTAGCAAGAGACTTCTGATGCACCATTAATACTCCTAACAACTTTTTACTGACCACATGATCCAAACCAACTTGTCACCATGTCTCCCGACTCCGAACAATGCACTAACACCCAAACATGTTAATAAGACTAACGATCCGAGACCTAAGATTCTCAATAAAATACTATCGGGTCCCACCCAGATGATTCATACAACCACAAGTTCACGATACATCATGACACTGTTTAACCACTAAAGTGGTAAAATCACGGTCCTATGATGATCTTACAGTTATTCCATTATTGTCCTGAAGACTCACAACCAGCACCACGGGGCCTAAAATTACTCAACCATAAACCCCACTGATTTGAAAGAACCTAATCAATATCTCCCTCGATACTAACCAATCACAACAGGAGCCATACCTTTTTATAACGCACAATTGCTTTCACTGTACAAGCTGCTACAAAACGCAAAATTGGATGAAAATATGGTCGCATACAACCATAGAATAAGATAGGCGGTTGTACTTTTGTTCCAAGTAAAAGGCTATAAACCAAATAAGGATCGTGTCAATAATTTGAACGAAGTGTTCTCATGTTATCTTACCCAGTCCACATATACCTCCCCTTATGACCATAATTAATGAACTACCACAATATACACCTCCAAGGGAAACACATAACCAACCCTAGGGCTATTGCATTCCTTCTTCTACGTAACCTTACCCAAAGGGTGAGGTACCAGTAGATCTAACCAAAATGAAAAACCTCAAATGCTAAAAAAAAACACCCTCATGAACGACCAATAAAAGACCTCACACTTCGATGGAAACTAAACAAATCCCACCAATACATAACTAGCTCGATAAAACTTCCAAAGTTATCAAGAAATGCTGCTAAAAACCTGGTCAGATCAATCCACATACAAACCTTATCGACATGACATGCCAAAAATGGATTCTGCATAGATCTAAAGCCACACCTGAAAAAGTAACAACACCGCTCCGACATCCAAACTCCTAATAACTAAGGACAGATGGCAAAACCGATCCCCCAATGAACAATACTTACATAACCAACAATTAAGGGTACCGATACCCAAAAACCAAAATGTACAATGTATAGATTTTTTACAATAGGTTAACGCATCCATTGAACTTCAACTACAGAAGGTTGAAACTTTTGATGAACCTCAGCTATTTACGATGAAAGAAATGACCAACTATCCATAATGCATTGAAAAATAATCGAATGACCCAATAAACTACTAAATAAAACCCATGTGAAACTATACTTACCAAACTTTAAAGCTTATTTACCGATCAACAATTACCCAACCTAGACTACGGATAGAAATCTATATAATGATCTGACAAACCCATCAACAACCAAGACTCAACCTGAGCTACCCAAATTCCTCTTGACCTATTCGTTGGCATTCCTAAAAGGAACCAATATCTACAACGAGCTCTTTGTCTACAACTTCCTGCCGCGAAGGCAACTCATGCATTCCTAAGCACATATAGTTGATAACAACTTGCTATACGTCCCCATCTTGACCAAAACATGAAGCAAAGTCTCATATACCCAAACCAAAAATCCATATGACCCATTCTTCTGGAATCATAAACTCGAATAGATCGATAATCCTCCAAGCCGAATACCCAACTCTCCCCCACTTAGGGTTCGAACTACCACCAAATGACATAGCAAAGAAACCAAATCTCAAACCGGATCAACCATATACATAGCATCCCAGACCATTGGAATGTATGAATCAATGCAAGATGACCTTTCAGATAAAGACCAAGAAAACTCAAAGAGATTCAGAATTTCAGATGGAGACCTCGAAAACTCCTATATCATAATCACCTCTAGCATCAAGAATCTTGTCCAAATACAAAAGAAATAATTGTGTACATTCATACCATGGATTCTCTATCTAGACAAAATGGACTACCACACACCTCGTCTATAAATCCCTAACCATCAATTCATCGCGAGAATCAATCATAAATACAAGAGGCACTTGACCTGACTATATTCAAAGAAAGCAGACTCTTGATCCTATCTCAAGGCAACCATACCATAAGTATCCTCTTTTGCATTCCAACACTTCCATACTTGCTGCCAAAAACCGCAACCATCTAGTCTCATGTTGGGTGTACATCCCAACTCTGAAACTTACATGTCTGCCGTCTGTTTCCTTTGAACATGAAAATCTGGAAGAACATAACCCTCATTGTGGAGAGTGACATCCCAATCCATCTGCCAATCACTCAGCCTCTGGCTGCAATCCTCGAGCCGATCATCACAATCGCTTCCTTCTTGAGTCATGCAACTCAATTGGCACTACCTCGAGCAAGGCCCTCAAGACCTCAAAATCAACTAACTCACCAAGGTCTACACCATTCAAACCCAAAATAACATGACCACTAAGGCCCAAGAACTCACCAGTCACATCCTCAGCCTGAACAACCATAACCAGTAAAATGAATTAGATGAAAAAAAACATTACAGTGAATCATGGTGCCAAACCATGCAATCTACCCTCAATCAGAATCCCCAAAATTTTCCTCAATTTGAGCACGGATGTTGTGCTTTCAGTAGTACAGGCCCAATACTACCTTCCATACATATCCATACTTTCCTTAAGAATCATTTTGAATCCTCTAAGTAACTACTCATGATGATACTCCCAAAACCCTCTAAACAACACACCACTCGCACTAAATCCCTTCCTGGGATACTCATACATCTTAAACTCACTATTTTGAGATTGGTTAATCACTCGTCATGCTGGCACACTACAAACCATACTCACTCATGAAACTTCCAGTAACCCTAGAACTTTTCATGTAGGCTAATCATACATAACACTATATTCGATAGACAGTCGAATACTTGATTCTACCCTAAGCCCACAACTAGACAAGGAACATGAAATAAGGCTCAATCAGACATTCGTAGGCTATGATACATACACAAAGTAAACACAGTAATAATGTCAATTCGATATAGTATAACAATAAATTCCCCTAGGTTATCAAACATCATACATCAGGAAATTGTATCTTGCAATTCTTGAAGATCGTTAGCCTACATACTAGCATGCAATTCTATCATATAAGCAATACATGAACAAATGTGGGTATCTTGGGGAATCACTTTCCTTGGCTCCGACTAATCTTACAGATCGTATCCTTTCTGTCGGTTCTTTTAGAGTTAATCCTAAATACTTCAACTCATCCTCCATTAATAATATTACACTACACCCGATACCACCTTCCACCGAACCCACAACCCACACAAAAGTGCTAAAAGATCCATACTGGATCCAAGCCATGGATCAAGAGTTTAATGCTCTACTTGCTAATTGAACATGGGAGCTAGTTCCAAAATCCTCTAACTCACCAATTGGATGCAAATGGATCTTCTTATTCAAACGAAAACCCGATGGCACTATCGAGAAAGATAAAACCCATCTTATTACGAAACCAGTAACCATCCGTACGGTACTTTCCATTGCTCTTTCGCAAAACTAGTCACTATAGCAACTAGACATTAATAATGTCTTTCTTCATGGTAATCTACATGAAGAAGTTTTCATGTTCCAATCTTCTAGATTTGGTAATTGACAATTTCCCACACATGTTTGTAAACTCAAGAAATCCCTATATGCCCTCAAGAAAGCACCATGAGCTGGTACATTGAACTCACCATCTTTCTACACTTTGTTGGTTTCCGTAAATCTCAAGTTGATCTCTCTATTTTTATCTACAATAACAAGAATATTCTTAGCTACCTCCTAATCTATGTCGATGAATTCATTCTTACAGGCAACAACACATCCTTTCTCGATAACTTAGTCACCAATTTAACTACCAGATTCTTAATGAAAGACCTTGGTCCTCTTCACAACTTCGTAGGAGTTTAAGCCATACCTACTCTCAATGGGTTCCTCCTTTCCCAACATAGTCATATTCAATACATTTTAACCCTTTCTCACATGGATTGAGCAAAGGAGGTGGCCATTGTTGAACCTACACTTTATCGGAAACTAGTTGGCTTGCTACAATATCTAGCCTTTACAAGACCAACCATATCCTTTTTGTCAACAAATTATGGCAATTCATGCACTCCGAGTTTCATTTCCGATCGTTAAAACGGGTCCTGCGATACTTAAAATGTGCAATTCATCATGGTCTATTTTCTA
Source organism: Lactuca serriola (assembly GCF_051521515.1). NCBI lineage: Eukaryota > Viridiplantae > Streptophyta > Magnoliopsida > Asterales > Asteraceae > Lactuca > Lactuca serriola. Next base: position 261,756,170 of record NC_136412.1, on the reverse strand, counting down.
GTCACAACACTTCTATGGATCTCACTGCCTTCCCTGACTCCGATTGGGGTGGCATCAAATGTAGAGGATGCTCAACTACTACCTATCTACTCTATCTTGGATCCAACGTTGGTTAGTGAGTAAAAAAATTTCTCCAGATCCTCCAACGAAGTTGAATACAAAGCCCTTGCTAATACGACATCTGAAGTAGCATGGGTTCAAAATATTTTAACTGATATGGGCATTCTTTCCAAGCATCATCCCATTTTATATTTCAACATACGTGAGCTATATATTATTGTGTTTTCATCAGAACAATTCGTTTGATCAACTAGTTGGTGCTCTAACCAAACCACTGACATATGGTCCCTTCAAAAGGCTTTGTTCCAAGATTGGAGTCTCTGATGGATTCTCCATCTTGCGGGGGTGTATTAAGGAATAAGATACATATGTATCTATTATATATTTAAGTTATTCCATTGTAAATAATTAGTCAAACAAGAGTTGTAATCTCCCTGCATTCTTTCCTAGAGTATAATGCTCATAACTGTTAGTATTTTAGCTATCTAAGCCACACACATGTATATGTTATAAATTATTCAAATATACGATTTTTATACTCTTTCATTATATGATATAATGAATATCCAAAATATTATAAAATGATTATCTGAATCCAAAATATTAGATGGAATTTCGGATAATTCTAATTCAGATTTTTGGATATTTTAGATAAGGAGCCCTGGTTGGTTTATATTCAAAAAATTATTGTTATAATGGCATTTATTAAAAAAAATATACATATTAATAGAAGAAAAACATTAAAACTAATAATTAAAAGAAAAAAAAAGTATATTAAAAAAATAATACAAATAATTAAAAAACCGGAAATTTTAGAAATTTTTTGAAACTACATCTATATGATAATATTTTTAAAAATATACCTATTAAACATATTTTTTTTTACAAAATCAGGTTTTTGTTTAAAAAAACTCAATTGATGACTACTTTGCACCAATTCATAGACAATTAGACCATATAATTATGGTCAACATCTCCCATCTTCTCAAACTTTTTAATAATGATTTGCTTTTCAATCTCGATGGGCACTTTTATACTTTTCCTTCTCTGTTAACTTTTGAGAAGCTTATCTACGTATTTCTCATTATCAATTTTCATACGTTTCGCCCATATTTGAAAAGGCTAATACTCTTTTTTTCCCTATTTTGTTTTTTTTTTGTTGTTTTAATTCCTTATTATTATTATTATTATTATTATTATTATTATTATTATTATTAATTTCGATAACCATATCAAATTTGGACAACATTTTAAAATTCGGATGACATTTTAAAATTCGGACGACGTTATAAATGTGGACGACATAATAAAATTCGAACGACTATATAAAACTGAAAAAAAGCAAAGTTTGTCTTTATCATGGATATTAACTGGTTCGGTATTACATTTGCATGACACGTTATGCGGATTAAAAACATTTAGCCGAGCCATTGTATACCCATGTTGCCGAATGTTCTCATTTGTATGTACGGTGAAGCCTGGACAAAATATCAAACATTGGATATGCTCCTTGTAAATCAACCATTGCATGATGGTTAGGATGAATTGCAATTTATCAATAAACATTAGTTGTATCAGTTTGTGTCAAAAATAGAGACAAACTTACTTTTGTTCCATTTTATATAATCGTTCGAATTTTATAATGTCGTCTGAATTTATAATGTTGTCTGAATTTGAAAATGTCATCAGAATTTTAGAATGTTGTCCAAATTTCAAAATTAAAGAGAAGATGAAAGGATAAGTATTTAAAGGCGTGTGAATTTGAATCGTTGCCTTTTTCACACCGCCTGACATGCCTGACACACTTTTCGGGGTAACAGTTGTCAAATCACGCCTTTTTAGGTGTCACGCCTGAGAATCGTACAAACATCACTCCAGATTTTTCTTTCTCCTGGTAATCGTATAAAGAGATTTCTCACCTTACTTTTACGATTTTACCACTTAAAAATCCTCTCAAGCATTCTATGACGATTCATCTCCACTGTTCATCTTCTTCTCCTCAAGGTTCATCAATGGCAGACTCTTCCTCTGTTTATGAACAAAGTGCCCAGTCCTCTCTTCTAACCATCAAACCAAATCAAAACCTAATTATTGATCTCACCCCTTTCCATTATGATTCTTACATGCTCCAAGTGGTTAAATGCCTCAAATATTCACCACTTGTAGTTTCCCTAACCAAGGTGGAATATGTCCCAATGGCACTACTATCTCAAGTCTACTCTATAGCGGTATACGATAAAGTCAAGGAGAGGATCTTCTTTTATATTTTCAATCAAAAGACGTCGATTTCAAAAGCTAGGTTTTGCTTGCTGCTAAGGTTAGTCGTCGACGACTCCATGGTCAACCCAGATTCAATCACCACGACACATCTCTTTACAATGTTTTATGATATGGGGTATACTAAAGTCCTTACCACAGTGATGAAGTTCAAGAAATCTTTCCTTCCTCCACAGTGGAATGGTCTTTTTACTCTCCTCTTCAAGGGTTTATCAGAGAAGGTTGCAGGGTCTGATGGGGCAAGCAAGGCGTTCATGACCATTCTCTACGGGTTGTACTATGGGGTTAACATGGAATTTGGGTCTATTTTATGGTCTCAACTGGTTCAAAGTCTCAACTCTACTTCTCGCTATTCTGAAATCTCTTATGCTAGGTTTTGGACCCTCGTTACTCAGTGGGCGATGGAGAAGTTCCAAGTTCCAACAATGGAAGACTCGTTGATTTCGTCAATCGCTACATTTGAAACAACAAAAATAATTGTCTCTGATCCTACAAAATTTCAATTCATTGGTTCGGTTCTGGAATCCATGTACAGGTGCGTTTCTGGTGAAAGTAAGTTAATAAATGAATAGAAGAAGCTTCCTTCAACGGGACCAAGGCAGCTCACTCCCAAAATGCAAAGCTCACTGGACGCTGCAGATAAACCAGCAAAATGAAGGAAGAAGGCTGAAAGAAAAAGTGAAAAGGAAGGTCCCTCATCAAAAGTTGTTACGCCTAAAAAGCACAAGTCTAAGAAAGCAGCTCTATCTACTCCAAAGAAGTGAAAGGTCAAGAAGAAGGCACACAAACCTAAGACTCCCTCTTCAAGTGATTCGAAATATGTTCCATCTGATCAACAACCCGAACCGGAGTCAAGCGATGATGAAGCTTCTCAACATGAGAGTTTGCTTAGAGGTAATTCGCCTTCACCTTCACCAACTCTTCAAGGTAACCGACCCTCACCTCTTCCTTCTCTCGGTCACTCAGTACCTATAACTGATGAGATTAAAAACCTTTAATCAATGAAGATCGATTAGATCTTGAACAAGTATATGAATATAAAACAGTAAGAACGCAATAATAAGAACAAGACAAGATTGAATCAAACGAGTCGAATGATTAAAACAAAATCCTCAGAAGAGCTCGATTAAGAACATCAACTGTAGAGGATTGGTAGGTTACAAGAACAATTAAAGAAACCTGTTATGCTCTAGATGAATCGCTATTTCGATAATCTCTAAAATCGTTAACCTAATATGCATGCAAGCATTGACTTATATACAAAACATAAAAGGCTCTCGGTTGGACAGGCCCAAACCGGAAAACAAAATAACTTATACTATCGAGCCCAAAAGACGCAATCTTCAAAATAATCTTCAGCCCAACAATCTCCCCTTTTGCGTCAATTTGGAGCGAGACCTTCACTTTTTACTTGGGCCAGCAGCTGAAGCAGGTACCTTCTTCTTCATGGTGCTAAACAGACATTTGGTGATGGAAAGAATGGTCTGTCTAAACCGGATGTACCAATTGATCATGTCATCAAAATACTTGACATCATCAGCCGAATTCTCTTTACACCGTTTGATGATCGATAACACATGCTCCAAACAAGCTGTGGTGTAAAGGTGTTTGTCAGCTAAAGCGAAGAGATATTTCTGTCCTTCAGCTCTAGTGAACATAATCGAGTTGCGTCTCGGGTCGATCTTGCCCATTTGCATTTGGTTGAGATCACTGGCCGATCCCACAGGAGCTACCTTCGGTTTCTTCTTGAAGACTGTGGCGACCTCCTGATCCATTAGGGCAACCTCCATGATGTAGCAGGCCAACATCCTTTTGACATGGTCTATAATGGGACCATATTCGGCTTCATCAGTCAAAAGGATATTATACAGGACAATCCAATCATGAGGATTTAGATTCGGTAGATCCGCCAGGGAGATAAGATGAGCAGTTCTTGCAGATCCTCGAATGAGCTTGAACTTAACGTTTGTGAATCTCCCCACGGCATAAGGTTTCAGCACCCGAACGTTCACAATCTTCTGGGCGCTCCAGGTAAGATACTGAGGACGAGCGGCCTCCAGATAGAAGTCAATGAGCTCCCTGTCAAGCTCATCGTTCGGATGTGGGACTTCAAAAATGTTAGAGAAGGCGTGGAAGATGAACGCCTTTCAAGTCAGCGGCATATCAAACTACGAATCGACAGTGTTGTTGCAGTCGAACGAGATAACCGGCTCGAGCCATAATATGCTTGGAGTTTCTATGGCCTCTTTAATCATACGTTCCCTGGTCCAGGCAGGGAAGAGAGTCTTTCGGCTCTCAAGGAGATCGTGGGCTTCCTTTTGCTTGCGTTCGGCTTCTTCAGCCTCTCGTGCCACACGACTGGCATCATCGTCAGCATTGCGACTGTTCTTTCGTTTCAACATGTCAGCAATGGTCTCCTTGTCTTCATCTTCATCTTCATCTTCTTCCTCAGCTATGTTTTTTCCCTTGTTCTTCACACCCGAACCCGAAGCATGACCAGTTTGAGGTGGTTCGGTTGTGTGAGTAGCTTTAGAGGAAGGAGGTGGTTTCGATCTGGTTTGCTCATCTCCCCCTTGTTTCGGAATGGACACGAAACTCGGTAGGCCTTCGATTTTGCTGAGAAGGTCCATGGCCGGAGAGAGCTTTTCAGTGAGGGTACGCCTCACCGAATGGTTAAGAATGGGATCATGTGCTTCCAGGATGTTGGATAATGCGGCGTGGACATCCGAAACACATGTTCTGATCACCTCCCTTTCGGATCGAAGAGCTTCCAGTTGCTGTTGTGAGTTGGAAAGATGCGCGCTCTTGACCTTTAGGGCAGTTGTTTTGCTCGCCAAGACGTCCATCAAAGAGTTCTCAGCTGCAAGATCCTCTTGTAGCTTAGCCAGGCGGGCATCTATGGAGGCACGAAGTGCCGAGTTGTCGTCGCTTATGTTTTGGCGTAGGGTAGCGAACAAAGTCAACTCCGTTGAGACGAACTTGGCCAATTGATGAACAATCGGTTCCAAAGTTGTCTTGGTGGCATCGGCGCTTTCCTGCAAGGACTTCAGCAGGACAGAAGCGTCGGAGAATAGTTTATCGGCTTTTTCGATCGCTGCCTCATAGGCTCTGGTGGAGGCATCAATCGCAGCAGTGGCTGAGGCCACCGAATCATGTTGAGCCCTGGAGAAGGTATCAACGATTTTCTGAAGGGCAGCTTCAGAGAGAGAGGACTGCTGGTTGGAAGAGGAGGCGAGAAGTAGATCAACCTTCTCGTGAAGCTCTTTGAGATGCTTCTTTGTGACTGGAGCATCATCCTCCTCATCACTCTGAACTTGAAACGGACTATAGTAGACCGAATCAAAGTTCATGTGATCACCACCAAGATAAGGGTTGTCGCCATCGGAGGCATTTTCTGGAGATGGAGGTGGTGGTGAAGCTAGGGGTGTTGTGGTTGGGGTATTTTGAGGTTGATTGTGGGGTGGGGTAGTTTCGGGTGGTGGTTGAGTTTGGGTTTCGGTTTGTGGAGGTTCGGTTACGGGAGGGGTTTCGGTAACTGGTGGTGTTTCGGTTACTGTGGTGAAAATGGGTGGTGGTATAGGGAAGGATGTTGGTGGAATAGTGGTAGTGGGGATTATGGTCGGAATGGAAGTAGGAAGAGTTGGTGGAGGGGAAGGAACTGGGGATTGATGAAGTTCCATCTCTGGGGTTGGGGACCGAGGTGGTGTGTTGCCTCGTTGAGGAGATTCGTCTCCTTGAGAGCCTTCAGAACCCGAACTCTCACCCTCAGAGTCACTGGAAGAAGAGGGAATTACAAGCTTTCGCTTTTGTTGAGTCTTCCCCCTCTTTGGCTGTGGGGACCGTGCAGCCTTCGGTTGTTTCCTCTTTTTGGGAGAAGGTCCCTTTGGAGCTTTGGACGCTTGCTTCCCTTTTTCTGCCTTTTTGCCCCTGTTGGTCGGTTTGTCTGCATCATGGATAGACCTGAGCATATCCGGTGTCAATTCCCTGGGACCAATTGGCCTAAACTCCTTGATCGTCTGGATCAGTCTGCTGTCAGATGGCACGCCGCCATACATTGTCTCCGGGATAGAGCCAATGAAAGAAAATTTCGATGCATTTGAGACGATGATCTTCTTGGTATGGAACGTACCAACAGAAGACATCGATGCACCATCAGCAGTGGGAACATCAAATTTGTCCATGGCCCATCTTGTAATCAAGATCCAGAACCGGGCCAACGACACCTCAGAGTGTCGGGATGATGAAGAGAGGCTCTGGATGAGCTGTTGCCATAGGACCAACCCATAATCCAGGTTAATCCCGTTGTAGACCCCGTCGGATCCTGAGCTCCTCTCCGACAAGCCCTTGAAAAGGACTGTAAATAGGCCATTCCACTGTGGCGGCAGGCAAGACTTCTTAAACTTGGCGACAGAGGTGAGGACCTCTGTGTACCCCATGTTGTAAAACATGCTAAACAGCATCCCAACCGGAATCGTCTCCGGATGGACTCTTGAAGGATCAACGGCAAACCCCGGCATCGTGCAGAAACGTTGGCGTGAAACGGAGGTTTTGTGTTCTGCAAGCTCGAAAAACACCCGGTCGACGGCCTTGTCGTAGTAAGCAGTCGCGTAGACCTGCGAGAGGGCCACCATTGGCACAGATTCGATTCTTGAGAGTGCAGGAGCAAGTTGGGAGTATTTCAAGCATTCTATGACCGGCGACATGTAGGAGTCGTACGCCAGTGGGTTGAGATCAATCACCAGACATTGTTGTGGGCGGATGGGGAGGATCTGTGAAGTAGCATGAACAGAAGAAGATTCAGCCATTTTTGCAGGTATGAAGAAGATGATGAACAGGAAACTGTATGGGAGTATTTGCGCTTCGGAAATTTTGGAGGTAGTAAAGAGGTAAAAGGTGGTGTAGATGGCTTTTTATAGTGGGTGATAGGAGAGAGAAAAATTGTTTCAAATCTCTTATGGAAATACGAAACGGGTTCTTGAGTGACAGATGGATGTCAGTTGAGGCGTGCGATGATCACGTAGGAGAGAGAGTGTCAGTTTCCTAGGATCACGCCGCCCAATAAGCGCCGTTTCAGAGAGAAAATCGTTTCCATTTCCACACGCGCCTTTTGTGCCAGAGTGATGACGCTTGGATTTCGCACACGCGTCCACAAGTGTCAGTAAAAGCGCTGCCGTTTCAAATTCACACGCGCCTCCTTTTTACCGTCGTTTGAATTTCAATCCCTTTAACTCCCGCCGAGTCAGCAACCTTTCGTCTTATCCTTTTTAAACGGCATAATTGAATTAATGACCCACATGGATTGTTTTTGACCACAAATTCATAATTAACCACCGAGTAATAATCCAGCCTGTAAATAATTAGTAACGAAATTTTGGAAAATCAAAGATTTTCGTGCAAAGAGTGTAAAAGGAAAAGAAATAAAGCAACTCTTTTAAGGATATTCTGTTATGTCAATAATGACACGAAACTGATGATCCCGGGCATGAATCTCTTCCTTCAAGGTCAAGAGAGACCTCAAAGTGTTAGTGTGGAATCCCGTTGAATTACGATCAAACACTTATTAATAAATGTTGAAAGGCTTCTTTTAATTAGGCTAGTTAAGGGTGGCTTCGCTTTGATTCAACAATTCTGTTCTCGATATAAGAAAGAAAGTGAACAAAGTACTTGTGAGACCAGTGTAGCCTGTTGAACAAGTAGGTAGGAATGTATTTTGTATTGGCTTGGATTAATATAAAATCTCAGATAAAAAAAATTTAAAATTGAATCCCTTGGGAAGAAATGTTATGGTGTGTAACAATTTCATAGGAATCACGCAAAATAAAATTTGAGATTTCATGAGGGTACATTCGTCAATCCGTTAGTGAAAACTTGAGCAATTTAATTGTTCACCGTCAATTCATTAGGTGTTGAATTTGGGGTTTCACTCAGCTCGTAGTGACATGAAACTAAGATCATTAACACAGATGTTGTGTAACCATAAACCTCAGTGGTAATTTCTGAGAGTCTCAAGGGTTACATTGATGAAACGAATGTAATGGAGAAGTAAGATGGAGATAGTGTAAGAAAAAAAATTACCTCTGCTGCGAAAATAAGGACCAAGCAGGAAACACTTAACTCATGTGAGAAAAGGTTGAGGTAGCTCACGATTAGAATAAATGTGTTAGCCTTATTGGGAAGACAAGGTTTGTGTATACCAGGTCATAAAGGCTATTATTCAAAATCTTATGAGGCTTGGGACACATACAGCAGCATGCTTCTTGGGACACTAAAGTAATTCAGCAAATATATCCCCATAAACGAACGAACACATAAGAAAATAAAAAAATTAAAAAATATTTTTGGAGTTTTGAGATAAAAGAAAAATAATGAAAAACCGAACCCGAACGTTCGGTTGCTTTTGGTTGGGAAAAAGTTGAAAAACCGAACCCGAGCGTTCGGTTGGTCTCGGTTCCAGAAAATTTTGAAAAACCGAACCCGAGCGTTCGGTTGGTTTCGGTTCAGGAAAATTTTGAAAAACCGAACCCGAACCTTCGGTTGGTTTCGGTTCAACAAAATTCTGGAAAACCGAACCCGAACCTTCGGTTGGTTTCGGTTTAGGAAAATTTTAAGAAACCAAGGAGTTTAGACAAGCAAAAAAACTTTCTACTCAAAGAAAAACAACTTTGTACAAGAAATATACAACAGAGAAAAACTACCTTTGAAGTAATGAGCGAGTCAGATGGTTGAACCGAACCCGAACGTTCGGTTGGTTTCGCTTCTTACGTTTGAGGTTGAGAGGTAGTGTGAGGTACTGACTCTGATTCCATCATACCTAGTCCTTGCAATATTTTATTGAATGATGCTTCAGGAAGAGCTTTCGTAAAAACGTCAGCCAGTTGATCAGTGGTTCTTACGAAGTGAACTTCGACGTTTCCATCTTCCACATGATCTTTGATGAAGTGATACCTCAGTGCTATGTGTTTGGTTTTAGAGTGTTGCACTGGGTTATGACAGATCCTAATTGCACTTTCAGAGTCACAATATAGTGGGATCTTCTTCATATTGAGTCCATAGTCTCGAAGTTGACTTTGGATCCAAATCACTTGTGATGTGCAGGATGCAGCTGCAATGTATTCCGCTTCGGCAGTAGACAACGACACACACGTTTGTTTCTTGGATTGCCAGCTGACCAACTTCCCGTCAAGGAATTGACAGCCACCAGTTGTGCTTTTACGGTCGAGTCCACATCCTCCAAGGTCAGCATCAGAATAGGCTTGAACGAAGAAGCCTGAGTTGGATGGATACCATAGACCTAAGGAGGTGGTTCGCTTGAGATAGCGTAAGATGTTCTTCACTGCAAGCATGTGAGGTTCGCGTGGGTTTGCCTGAAATCTAGCACAATAACACACAGAAAACATGATATCAGGCCTGCTAGCAGTTAGATACATCAGTGAGCCTATCATTTGACGATAGAGCATGATGTCGACAGCCGGTTTGTCTAGAGAAGGGGTAAGCTTGGTGCCGAATGCCATTGGGACTTTGACTTTTGAGTCTCCCATCATGCCAAACTTCGCAAGGAGAGTCTTCGTGTATGCTTCCTGATTTATAAAGATGCCTTCGGGTCCCTGTCTTATATTTAAACCAAGAAAAAAGTTAATAGGACCCATTGAGCTCATTTCAAACTTAGTCTCCATCAGCTTTCTGAATTCAGCTGTTAAGCTAGGATTCGTGGAGCCAAAGATGATGTCATCGACATAAATTTGAACTATCATAAGGTGGTTACCTTCCTTTTTGCGAAAGAAGGTTGGGTCAACCGAACCTTGTTTAAATTTAGACATCTTTAAAAAATTTGTAAGCGTTTCATACCAGGCTCTCGGAGCTTGTTTGAGGCCGTACACAGCTTTATCCAGAATATAGCAATGATTTGGATATTTTTCGTTCATGAACCCAGGTGGTTGCTCCACATACACAGTTTCTTCGAGTTCTCCATTGAGAAATGCACACTTGACGTCCATTTGGAAAACTTCAAAGTTTTTGTGAGCAGCATAAGCCAGAAATATTCTAACTGATTCAAGCCTAGCTACTGGAGCGAAAGTCTCTTCATAGTCTATACCTTCCTCCTGACAGTATCCCTTGACCACCAGACGAGCCTTGTTCCTTATTACATTACCTTCCTTGTCCATTTTGTTCCTAAAAACCCATTTGAGACCAACAACCGAAGCATCTGGAGGAGTTGGAATGAGGCGCCAGACTTTGTTCCTTTCAAATTCATTCAGTTCGTCTTGCATTGCTTGAACCCAATCAGAGTGATCGAGGGCAGTGTTAACAGTCTTCGGTTCAACTTTTGATACGAATGAGTTAAACATACAAAACTCAACCTTTGAAAATAAGGATGTCTGTTTTGCCTTCAGTTGAGATCAGGTCAGAACCTTTTCAGATACATCACCAACTACTTGAGAGATAGGATGATCTCTGGACCATTTGGTAAGAGGAGGGTAATTCGGATCAAAGATTGGGTCAAGTTCAGCATTGATCATTTCTTCTGGCTCAGATTGGCTATTGTAATCAAGCGTCATATCATCATGCTCCCTCTCAATTGATGAGCTTTGAGAAACATGAGGTTCAGGGGTTTCTTGTGGTGCTGAGCATCCAGGCGTTGAAGCACCTTCGGTTGGAGAAGCACCTTCGGTTGGTGAAGGACCTTCGGTTGAAGATGTAGAACTTGGCTCCCCCTGGACTTGTGAGCTTGGCTCCCCCTCGACTGAAGCACTGTTGGATGGAGAGTCATCAGTGGGCGATTCTCCTTCATGAATTCTTCTTGCAGCATCTTCGACAATCCGCTTCATATGATCAACTTTGTTGTCAGCTGCATCTGCTTCTGAGAGAGAAGCTTTTTCCGGTTCATCAAAGAGTTCCAGAAATTTCTCATATAAATTGGCGATCGAGACTGTGACTTGGCCAGTTTGAGGAAAGATTTCCACGGCAGTGTCTTCTTTGGCCTGTAGCTTCTTGACATAGTTATCGTCAAAGGTCACATAGTATGTCTCTTCAATCTTTCTCGAACGCTTGTTTAGGACCCTGTACGCCTTGGATGTGAGCGAGTAACCCAAAAAAATTCCCTCGTCGGCTTTGACATCAAACTTGTTGCGGTGTTCTTTGGAATTAAAGATGAAACACCTTGAGCCGAACACGTGGAAAAATTTCACATTGGGCTTTCTGTTGTTTAATATCTCATATGGTGTGAGCGTGAATCGCTTGTTGAGATAGGACCTGTTCTGTGTAAAACAAGCAGCAGAAATAGCATCAGCCCAAAAATAAAGAGGTAAGGAAGCGAAACTTAGCATAGTTCGGGCAGCTTCACACAAAGATCGGTTTCGTCTTTCGACTATTCCGTTCTGTTGTGATGTGTAGGGAGCTGAGAAATTGTGACTAATTCCCTTTTCTGCAAGAAACTCTTCAAACTCCCTGTTCTTGAATTCAAGACCATTGTCGCTTCTGATGTTGCGAACAACCTTCTTGAGCTGTACTTCAATTTGCTTGATAAACACTTTCAGCTTTTGAGTCGCTTCATATTTGAGCTTTAGAAAGAACACCCATGTAAATCGTGAAAAGTCATCAACAATAACAAGAATATACTTGCTACCACCGATGCTTTCGATAGATGAAGGACCACACAAATCGATATGAAGTAATTCGAGTGGTTCAACAACTTTTGTGTTGATTACAGATGGGTGACTTTGACGACTCTGCTTCCCCATTTCGCATGCTGCACACAAATGCTCTCTGTCGAACTTGAGCAATGGAAGACCCCTAACATGACCTCCAGTGACAAGTCGGTTGATATCTTTAAAGTTGAGATGAGAGAGTCTTCGGTGCCACAACCAGCTTTCGTCGGATTGAGCTTTTGATAACAGGCATATGGCTGGGTTTCCTTTGATGGGTTTCATGTTTAGAGGAAACATTTCACCCTTTTGCTCTGACTTGAGAATCACTTTCTTTGTCTTTTTCTCTATGATTTCAGAACCTTCATCATCGAATGAGACTTTGAGACCTGTACCTCCAACAAGCTGAGATACACTGATGAGGTTGTGTTGGAGTCCTTCCACATAAGCCACCTTCCTTATAGTAAAGTCCCCATTTGTTATCATTCCGTATCCCTTTATGGTGCCGAAAGAGTTATTTCCAAACTTGACGTTGCCACCATTTGCAAGAGATCTGTATTCCCTAAGCTCCTCTTTCCTCCCTGTCATGTGACGTGAGCAGCCACTATCGATGTACCATTCTTCGTCGAACTGCTCGTCACTTATAACCTGCAAAAATTAAGCAGATTTAGGAACCCAAAGTTTCTTGGGTCCACGTGAGCTTTTCATGGGAACGGGAACAGTAAGAGAGATGTCAACTAGATATGTTCGTTTTATGAGAGTTGTTTCATCTTTCTTTTTAATGGTAAAAACTTTTATCTTATTAGGATTGGGTGCGTTCGGTTTGGACTCTGGTTTGGATTCATTGACTTTCTGCTTGCCCTTTTGTTCAGCTGACGGATGAGAACGGACAGAATTTGCTTTAGAGCAAGATGGAGATGAATTGGTAGAAGAATTAGAAGAAGCAGAAGAAGTGGGTTTAGATGGAGATGGCTTCTTGACTGGAGACTCTAGGTGACCCTTTTGCTTTTGATCATTGGAGGGACTGACCTTAGAGTTTTGTTCTCTTTTGACTTCAAAACCGAACCTTTGCTTTCGGTTGGAATTGTCTTGTGAACCGAACCTTGGCTTTCGGTTGAAGTCTATCTTGGAACCGAACCTTTGGTTTCGGTTGAAGTCTTTTTCAGAACCGAACCTTTGCCTTCGGTTGGTATTTTCTCGTGAACCGAACCTAGGCTTTCGGTTGTTGTGAGATTCAGGCTTTCCTACAGGATTGTTTTCATACTTCAGATTCTTGTCTTGGTGAGAGAAGTATGCATTCTGGGATTGCCAGAATTGTTTCCTTTCAGAAAGGTTCTTCCTGTATCTTTGGTTTCTCTCTATCTTCTTATTCCTCATCTGCTTTGGTTGATGATGAACATTCGCTTTTGTTTTCGGTTTCTCTTTGGCTGGTTCCTTTCGAACTGAAGGAGTTTTGCTTTGAGCCGAGGGAGTAGAGGGAAAGACTGAAGAAGTTTCACTTTGAGCTGAGGGAGTAGAGGGAATGTTTTCTTTTGCCGAACGATCGTCCTCCTGAGGAATATCTTTCGTACCACTGGTGCTTGGCTCATTGAAATTATCCGGCTTGTTCAAGGGTTCAGGAATGTATCTTCCTTTACTCATCCAGGAGGTTCTTTCAGATAAGCCAACAGTTTCATTTGCATTATCAATTGGAGCTTCCCAGAAGTACTCATCGCAGCCATCAGCATTGTCTTCGTTAACAATAGCTGTGAGTTCAGCTGTTTGATGTTCGGTTACTCCAGTCACCTTGTATACTTGATTCGGAGTGGTCCTGACCTTTTGATACACAACTGCCTTCTCTGCTAATTTCGGGGACTTCTGTTGGGACAATCAAGCGAACTCTACTGAATTTTCAAAGATAAGATTCTTGTGGTTTTCAGGTTCGCTTTTAACAAATTCTGAGCAGTCAACCGTGTCCTCTACAGAAATTTCACTCATGTTGTCGTCCTCGTTAAGCTCAGATGTATTTTCAACATCAATTTTGTTTTCTGAGCTTACGTTGGCGTTTAAAGAGTCAAATTTTTGTATGGTTTCGGTTCTCAGTTTAAGTCTATCATTTTCATCCAAAAGATTTTTGAGCATGTCCTTGTGGTCCTTGGATTTAATAAAGGACTCAATTTTGTCCAGTCCATACATGTAGGTCGGATTGATATCATCAGACGATATCACACTCTCACAATTATAGGCTTCGGCATCGATTTCATCCTCCTTAAACTCTAGGAAGGGCAAAATCATGCGATGGATCTTTTGGCCTATCTCACAATCCAAGTGAAGCTGAGTAATATTAGAATATAAACGTTTAGCAATTAAACAAAAAACATTCCGTTGTTTCAACAATTTTAAATTGTCTCTTTGCAAATAAATGTTTTCGTCTTTAACTTTAACTAATTCCTACTCCTTTAACTCGATCCACATTCTCCGCTCCTCACTCTTCGACGCCACCCTGCTTAATTGATCAGTTAGGTTAGAATTGGTGACTTGAGTTTGAGTTAAGCTACTATCTAGATGAGAAATTCTTGTATTAACGTTTTTTAGTTCTTTCTCATATGAGGATGTTGGTACTTTAGATGAAATAAAAACCGATTGTACCTTCTTTATCAGTTCATTGAGCTCATTGAACTGCTGGCTGAGTGGTTTGGCCGTAAAGCACATGTCCTCCTGCACCTTCGGTTCATCGCTTCCACCATCGGTGTTGTATCCCCTCATTTGAGATACGTCAGTCACCATGAAGCATCTTCCTCCACTGCTTTCCTCCTTATCCACATAAGCCTTTCCATGGGTAGGCTTCCTCACTTCATCGTCTTCTGAGTCGGTAGACCAAACCTCCGTGCTATCGAACTCGTCATCATTAACCGAACCCTGCACAATAAGAGCATTAATAGAAGGGTTAGCGGTAGACTTCTTCTTTCTCAACTCATCCAATCTCTTCTGCAACACAGCTTCCTCATCATTTCCATCATCCTTTTCAGCCATCTTCTTAAGAACACAGTCCTTAGCATAGTGGTTTTTCCCACCACAGTAGAAACAACTTACTCCGGAATCGCCATCCACCTTCGGTTCCTTCTTGGGCTCCTCAGCCTTCGGTTCATTGTTCACCTTTTCAGAGTTGTAACTCCCCTGCCAGTTTCGGTTTTTGTTGCTTGGGAATCTCTTCTTTATGAACCTTTTGGGATTGGACACCATCATGGCGTAATCCTCAGATGTGAGGTCATATTCCTCCAAGTTGAGGTCTTCATCCTCCATCACAGCTTTACTTTTACATAGGAGGGCCAATGAACCAAGACTTGAAACGACGTTCTTTTCTTGCAGCACAATCTTCTCTTGGGACTTGAGAATACCCACCAGTTTCGCCAAAGAGTATGATTTAAACTGCTCATGGGCTTTGACTGTAGAAACCACAGCTCTCCATTCAAACCTTAGTCCATTTAAGAAAGTAACCTTCTGTTCGATAAGCTTCCTTTCAATATCGTGTTTAATCATCTTGCTGAGAAGATGATTGAAGTGATCGAATGTCTGGGTCACTGTTTCTTCAGCTCCTTGTCTAAATTCTCCAAACTCAGATAAGAGCAAGGTTTGGATAGAATGTTCTAGATCCTCGTCTGTAGAATACAGTTCGCGAAGTCTGTCCCAAACTTCCTTCGCCGTCGTGCATGAGCTGACCAACCTGAATGTGTCGGACTGAAGGGCGAATCTAATCAACCTTAACACCTTAATATTGCACTGGAATTTGTCCTTTTCATCTTGTGCAATATCCTTCACGTCCTTTAGCAGATCATTGTACTCTTTTTGTGTCTTAACAATTCTGGACGTTGCAGAATGAGAAAACGGTCCATTAATGATGGCTTCCCATATGAGGTACCCAATCCTCCGATCCAATCACGTAGTCTTCAAAGTGATGTGCCCATACTTCATAGTCATGGGTGTATAAGATTGGAATCTTTGTCGTCGAACCAATGCTGTTGGAAATATTAATAGGGTTTGATTGCGTCTCGTCCATTATGATCGAAAAAACCTGTTCAAAGATCAAACTTGTAATAAAGCAGATTAGGTCAAAACAATAAATATCAAGATACGTCAATAATGAGATGACGGCTCAATAAATATTTTAATTGCGGAAAAACCCTAATGGAAATCTTTTTCACAGAAAAGATGTGTATCGATTACACAGCCTCCTGCTCTGATACCAATTGATGAGATTAAAAACCTTTAATCAATGAAGATCGATTAGATCTTGAACAAGTATATGAATATAAAACAGTAAGAACGCAATAATAAGAACAAGACAAGATTGAATCAAACGAGTCGAATGATTAAAACAAAATCCTCAGAAGAGCTCAATTAAGAACATCAACTGTAGAGGATTGGTAGGTTACAAGAACAATTAAAGAAACCTGTTATGCTCTAGATGAATCGCTATTTCGATAATCTCTAAAATCGTTAACCTAATATGCATGCAAGCATTGACTTATATACAAAACATAAAAGGCTCTCGGTTGGACAGGCCCAAACCGGAAAACAAAATAACTTATACTATCGAGCCCAAAAGACGCAATCTTCAAAATAATCTTCAGCCCAACAATAACAATCGCTCCATACCCTCCTCCCATCTCCTCTTCAACTACAACTTCTATACCTATTCCCACTCCCTTGTTTACCGAAGTTACCATAATCACCACTTCTACAACCAAACCATAAGTTCGTGTCAACGTATCTGATACAGGGGAACCTACTTCAGGTGTCAGCACTCCCATTACCTCTAAACCTCTATCTCCACCTCTCTCACATGAATCTGACACCGTTCTTGGCGAAGCGAATATGGAGTTCGATTCCTTCTACTATAGCCCATATAGAGTATAGAGTAATGATGATGATAATGCTCTTGTGACGAAGAGGCATTTAAGGGATCTTAATGAAAAGCTTGACAAGTTGTTTTCTTCTTCCTCTTCAACTCCCAGTGAGACTTACTCTGGGGCTGCTATCAAGGCTTTGTTGGAAACCTTTGTCAAGGAGCATGATACCTCCATTTTCAATGCTGCCAAAGCCATTGATGCCTCCACTTCCTCATGTCAGAAAGCAACCATTGCCATTGAAGAATCCACCAAATATTTCAAGCACGCCACCGAAAATGTTGAAAAACTAATTTATGATGCTCACATTTTTCTAGATTCTCTTCAGGCTGCTGCTCTGAAGAATGCTCAAACGGTGAATGCTTCTGATGACAATCTTACCCAATCCCTTCAAGCTGAGAATAAGCACTTTGATGAGGCACGCCAAAACACCAAGTCTGACTACAAAGAGCTTCAAACATCCATCCATGATCGTCTTGAAAAACTTTAGGCAGATCTTGCCATGGAAAACAAAGTCATGGATGAACTTTCTCTCAAAACCACAAATGTCAAGACTCAGGCCTTGAAGCTTACTCAGGCGCACAAGGAGATTGATGATCTCAAGTCCGAACGAGTTGTCATAAAAAGTTGCGTTAGTGATGTGCATTCGCTTCTCTTCAATCTTCTGGAAGCACATGATTCGGTCCTTACTATCACTGTTCGGCGGCACTTGGCTGAGAAGCTAAGACCTGCTCTTGATATGCTGAGTCGTATTGAAGGTGTTTCAAAGTCTGTTTTCCCTCTGAAACAAGGGGGAGAAGAAGGTCAGGGTCAACCGAAACCTCCAACAAGCAACCCTACTTCACAACCGAAATGCACCACTAAACCGAAGGGTAATGAAGCTTCAGGTTTCAGTGTGAAGGACAAAGGTAAAAAGGTTATTGGTGATAACGATGAGGAAGAAACTAAAGAAATTGCTCTCAAACGAAATAGCTCTGATCGAGAGCTTGAAGAAAAGCTTCGCAAAGCAGAAGAAGCAGCAGAGAGGGAGAGGAAACAAAAAGAAGTAAACGATGCATTGGAACGAAGAAAATATGTCTTCCCTATGTGGTTGTTGGAAAAAACTTTTGAAGGAAGCAATTGAATCTCCTAACACTCACTGGCTCGAACCGGTCCTCTCGTTTGATCGTGAGAACTCTAGAGACTCTCAGTTTGACATGTCAATCACCCGAAAGGCATTTGTATTCCATTTCTTTGAGCAAACTATTCTTGTCCCCTCTCCTGACCCAAAGGTTGATCGAGATCTTATTGACTACGATCTCGCTTTCTCTCAACCACAATACTTGACTTGGAGCGCACAGAAGATCACAACAGTCAAGGTATTGAAACCAACTTCGGCAGGGAAGTTTATAAATGTGAAGTTTAAGGTGACCCGAGGCTCATACAGCTCGGTTCATATGATCTCTCTCACTGATTTGCCAAGCTTAACCCACATGATTGGATCCTCCTGAACAACATTCTGCTAACTGATTCAGTTCAGTACGATCCCATCATAGATCATATCAAGAGAATGTTGGTATGTTACATTCTTGAGGTTCCAAGATGTATTAAGAGATCGCCTCTGCCTTAAGGAAGAAGCCTACAATCAAGCCAATTGGGAAGGAAAGCGACATCAATTTGATGCTGATGGGAAAAATCGACCAGAAGTATCACACTATCATGTTCACTAGAGCCGAAGGCCAAAAATGCATGTTCGCTCTTGATTACAAACACCTGTTCTCCACTTCTTGTCTGGAGCACATTCTTGATATCATCTACAGGTGTAACCAAAGCAGTGAAGCTGATAAGAAGATTTTTTCGGATATGCTTCGGTGGTACATTAACTTCCGTCAGACTCTTCTCGCCATCATACCGAAGCTATTCAAGAATGTGAAGGTTTCCACCCTTACTCAACCGAAATGATTTCTCGCCTCAATTTATGCAAAGGGGGAGATTGTTGATTCTAGGAGTTGCGTCATTGGTCTTAATTACTTTTCCCAATTATGTCACGGTTTGGGCATGTCCATCCGTGTTTATGATATTAGGGTTTAGTATTTATGGTGCATGCATGCATCACATTTTGTAAGGTTTTTGGAGAATAATCATCTCTTTCTTTGTATTGTAACCCTAGCACACCTCTACAGTAGAAGTTCTTTGTCGAGCTCTTCTGAGGTGTTGCAGTCTTAATCATTCAACATTTGTTTGATTCATCATGTGTTCTTTATACTGTTTACATTCTGATTTATTTTCTAAGAATCTAAATGATCTTATAAGAGTTTTCAACTCATCACTTATAATGGAAATACATATGAAAACTATGTTGTTATCTATTCCTAAGCAATCTATCATAACTCTTAAGCAGCAGCTCAAAATTCTGATCATCAAACCATGCGATTGAAATCCATCTCTTCACGATCAGAATCAACTTACTCTTCATTTAAGCTTCCTTTCATTTCTTCGATTCTACAAAACATCAAAATGTAATTACATTACATCATGTATTAAGAATCTCCAAATAGGAACTTAATAGAGTTAGACAATGGACTTTACCTGAAGTAGAGTCAAACATTTTGACTTTACCATCCTTGCAATCTTTCAGGTAAATATGGCAGCTCTGCAACCAATGCCCCTTCTCTTGGAAATAGAAACAAACAGACTCTTATGGAATGGTACACGGGACTATATCAGACTTAGCTTTTCTCTTTACCATTTGGTCAGATGACTTGACTATGGATGATACCTTTCCATTGGGAAGAGAAAGCTTTTCTGGACTTCCGATGTTACCATTGTCAATATCCATGGAAGTTTGGGGAGTAGATCTTCCAATCAAATTTGCTTTACCAATGCGTCAAATCATTGTTGATTGAACAACAAAAAGCAAATAGGCAATATCGATAAGGGTCATGTCGTGATCTGTCATATAGTAGTCCTTAATGAACTCACTATATGACTCATGGAGTGACTAAAGAACCAAATCAACAACCATCTTCCTTAAGACATCGACTCCTAACATTCCCAGCCTGTCAATGTGTGACTTTATCTCCAATACATGTGTACACACCGACCTTCCATCTTGGCATTTGCTAGCCAATAGGGCTTGATCGTCTTGTGGAATATCATCTTTATGAAGAAATCTTTTTCCAAAAGGATGAGGAAGACCATAGTTATTAGAACTAGACATCTATAAGGAAGAAATTCAATTTAGTTGATTTAAGTCCTTAATATAACACCCAAAATGAAATATTAAGGCTATGACCTAACACAATAATTTACAATTCGGAAGAGGGATGTCGTAATCCTATTGCAAATTATTTGAAGGTAGGTAAATGATGATTTACCAATTTCCACCATGAAAAACGAAAATGAACTTTAGGTTTTAAATGAATTGAAATTCCTAGATCTTTTGAGATTCATTACACTTTTTAATGGCATGTTTAATATTGATTATGCCCTTCAAGTTTGTGATTGGGATACCGAGAATCACAAACAAGGTGTGAATAACCATGAAAATTAGCTTGGCACTCTCGATGTCACTTATCACCTAATCAATGTGCCAATTAACCACACACGCTCCATTGATCTATGACAAACATCGAACTACCCTCTGCGACCCTTTTTTGTCCAAGTTAGTGTGCCGGTTAACAACACACGCTCCACTAATGACTTGGCAAGGTTCAAAGTGCAATTTCATGGGTTAGCATAAAATTCACAATTTTCCTAAGGTAACTAAGATTGGGAATTTATAAAATATTTAGTCACTTTATAATTCATTATACTTTTAATGAGAGTTTAGTGTCCTATCCTACCCGTTCGGCTAACGACCCTCCAACAGTCAAGGAAGCGGTGGGTGAGAGTGGACACCCATTAAACCACCATTTTATAGGCAGTAACCTTATACCCCCTTTATAGACTGACTTGATGAATGAGCCCTACTAACGGTAACACTTACATTTTACTTATACATATATAATATATTAAACTTTTAATTTTATATAGTATAAAGGTGTATTTTAAAATTTTAAAATACTAGATGGTTTAATCTATTAACAAATTATACTCTTAATTTAATAAAACTTAAACCATTTCATTATGGAATTATTAATCTCTTTTTACTTAAACACTTTAATTAATTTAATAAAGTCCATAAGGTGTAATTTGAACTATTCAAAACATCAAGGTTCTAAATAAAAAATTCATAATTAAAAATATTTAATTTTTTTTTTTAATTTATGGACCCCAAGAGTTATACCTTTTTAATTACAAGACTTTCTTAATTTGAGACTTTTCAAATACCAAAACTTGAGGGCAAGTTTTGTAACTCTTGAAAACTTTTGGTTTCCATAACTTATGAGTTAATATGGTTTTTATGAAAAACTTTTCATGTTGCATAACTTGAGGACAAGTTATGGAGGACTTTAAAAAAATTTAAGATCGAATTTACCAAGCAAAAAGATCATATAATCATTATGATCTAATTAACTCATAAGGCAAGACAATTCATATAAAAAATTTACAAGAAATTAGCCTATAATATAAATTAATACAAATCTTGAAATTTTGACAATTATCTTTTAATTGGATAAGGATAATCACTACCATATTAGAAAAAAAAACAGATTTTATGATATAAAACAGTTTGTGGTAGTGATCCTAATCCAATTCTGGCCAAAAAAACCCGAAAAACTGCAATCTGATCATACAACTCGTCGAGCCCAACTTTGGACTCGTTGAGTTCAAGGTAAAATCTGTCATACTCGTCGAGTCCAAGCATGTACTTGTTGAGTAGGTGCTGTCAGAACAATTTTTCAACTTTGAAAAAATAAGCCATGCATCAAATATAACAAAAAAAAATCCTAGTCTCTAATACAAATGTTGGGTTTTGTATACTATAACATCTTATGGTGCACATACAACCCTACACTACTAGAAAAACAGCCTTTAATGACGCGCAAACAATGACGCGCAGTGATTTACGATACGCAAAAACATGCATCCTAAAATAAATGTCATCTCTTATAAAATTTGAAAGATAGAGGACGCGTATTTGTGCGTGCCTTGAAATTAGTGTTAGAAAAGAAAAAAAAATACGGAGGGCGCCTATTGTAAAATGTGTGTCATGTAAGGATGTCGCTTTATATTTTTTAATGAAACACGCGTTTTGAGTGGGAAATGAAATCCCCAAAAATTAAAATCCCCCCTATGTAAAAAATTAAAACTCCCTCCGCTTCCAATCAGCAAGAAAGAAACCTAGGTCTTCGTCTTCCTTTCTCTCTCTCTAACCTAAAACCCAACCTGTGATTTCACAGAGATCTCCCAAGGCTTTGCATATCTCACTTAAATCGTAATAACGATCAATCATTATCTTCACCTATTGACTCGACAGCCATCGTCCGATGCCGACTTTGCGTCCTCAGCCCATCACCGTATGAGCCACCACCTCAGTCGGCTGCTTCTTCACCCTCCGCTGAATCCTCTATTTTTCACATCTCATCGGTTTCCAAAAAATCCTTCACCAACACGGATGACTTTCCCTTCTCCGCTGCTCTTTGGACATACTATCACTTCCTCTTTAACTCTAAACAATTCGCATGTTGCCCACCACCATCCTCTCCCACCTCTAACATCGCCTACCTATGCTAATACTACTGTACTCAAATCCCAGCGATGGAAGGAAACTCTCTATCACAGCAACAGAAAGTCGAAGACTGGAATGGGAGAAAGAGAAATAGAAATCGGGAAACCGACTTATACAGTAACTGGGGAAGAATCGATGATGCACGCAACGTGTTTGATAAAATGCCTCATCCGCCATGGTCTTAATCTACAAGTCTCTCTCTCTCTCTCTCTCTATCTACCCCATACTGCTCGACAACCACCCAGGCACCCACCACCCTTCGTCTTCTCTCTGGTTCACCACACTTCTCCTTCCTGTGTTTGTTAGATTCGTCGTCTGATTTGCGAGTTTTCTGTAAAAAATGACCTTTCCGTTTCATATTTTATGGATACCTCAATCTTCCGTGATGATTATGAATGTAGTCATAGAGTACTCGCTTCACTATCATTTTCAATCATTTTAGGGCATGGAGAGGTAATTTTTCTAGTCGGGGAGGGTTTCAATTATATATCTACTATATCTATTTCTATCTTTTTTTACAGAGGATCGTTATGATTTAGGTTTCATTTTAGGGGCTTACAGATGTTATCACTTGTTGTTGGATCAAAAGTAACCGATGGTGCTGATGAGGTACTTATTGTCTCTTTGTTTCTCTTTAATTTGAGGCAAATTAGGACTCACAATCATGTTGTTTCTCTTGGAAAGTATGTGAATAAGTGGATAACCATCGCAACCCCTTTCCAAGGCATGAACCATTTTTATTAACTGTTGTTTCGCATAAATGATGTTAAAGAATATTTTTATGCGTGGTTAAGAAACCCAAGAATAGATTATCCCTGAAACCAAGTATGTGTGTTTTTTGCATCTGTCTCATATTTACATCTTTTAATTTTTTCACATGAGGGAGTAGTAGATATTAAATACTTTTGAGCAAGCTAATGTTTAGGTATATCATATGTGTATCAGGTGCACCAGGATGCATCAATGATTCTCTGTTAACTAGATTACAGTTTGTGGAGGGACTTGAAAGCTATTTCTTTGTGTCAAGGTGGCAATTCATGTCCTAATAGCCATCATAAAGGTAAGCTTGTATCTATATAGATTATATAAAAAAAATTTATAACCATATTGATTACATGTTTTTGTGTCAAGGCGGCCATTCATGTGCATACCATAGGTTATCTTAGGAATGGATATCATCTATCAAGCCAAGTCTGAAATGGGGAAAACTGATGTTTTCGTTCTCTCTACACTACAGTAAATCGATCCTGTAGCAGGTCAAGTTGCTGCACTTGTCCTTTGCCACACCAGAGAACTAGCTTATCATGTCAGATTTTCATTTGTAACCCTCCAACAATTTGAAAATGTTAATTTTCACCCATGTCTTACTCTTTGTGTCTTGGGTGAGATTTGTTGCAGAGAACTAGCTTATCAGGTCAGATTTTTATTTGAACTAGCTTTCTCATTTCTATAAATTATACAAGATTGTATCTCATGCAAAATATTTATAATGTCTCTATTTTTTATTGCTGAACAAAGGAAGGATACCTTTCAATATGATGTCCCTGTTCAAATAATTGAGATTTATAACGAGCAAGTTCGTGATACCCTTCAATATGATATTCTTTTCATTTAATAAATTTTCTCATCTCATTAAATGAAATCTTTGCACTGAATCCTCTTGTTTAGTTTGCGGTTGATCAAAATATTTTTTCGTTCTTCATACTGCTGATTTTGATCATAGTCAATACTGTTGGGTAATGAGTTTCATTAGAGTTTTTTACAAATTCTCTTTTCATGCATACAGGTAAGATTGGTGAAAAATAGGGACAACAATGAAATCAAGGGTTTTGTATTAATTTGTAGCATTCAGGCATCCATGGAATCCATTCACGACTCTCTTGCTGAGGCGTTGGTTAAATTGACAGAGGAGGTAGAGTTTCCTTTTTTTTCATTATGTTATACATTTTGGATGGTAAATGTCTATATTACCCTTTCATCTCATATGCTTATTTTGGTGCAGTGTGAAAAATTATGGTCAAAAGTGTATGTTGTCTGGCCTAAAAGCAGAACTAGAAGCATTAAGACAAAGGCACTCTGATGTACTGTAGTTGATGGGTGAAAGAGATGAGGAGGTAAAATTACCTTTTCACCCTTGATTGATTAAGGGTAGTTTTGGCATTTTCATATAACTAGTACCATCTTGGTAGTTATATCTTATTTTGTTTGTTTACTTATTTTATTATCACTAGTTTGTTGTATGTTAGTAACAAACGAAATAACTGATTGGTTTCATGGTAATTTTGCTTGTATGTTGCTGGGAGAGCTTTGTGCTAATATTGTAAACTCGAAGGAGATGTACAGAGAACAAGTACACATGCTTGTAAATAAGGTAAAAGAATATATATTTTATAAATTTAGTAAAATGAAATTGATAAAAAAGTATACTATATAAAAATCAATAGCTACATAATAGTTTGGTGGCTAAATTCAAAAAAATTGAGTATACATTGTTTTTTTCCTGTATATAACCTTTCCAAAATGAGGTAAACCAAATAAAATAATGTTTTTTTAACCATCATAAAACATATAAGTGTTCGATCACTACAGAAAATACCTAAGTGGCTAAAACAATAAAAAATGAAGAATCTCTATTCTATTTATGTTATTAAATGTTTGTATTTGCAGATTGCTGCTTCAGGGTAGTTTTTTACAAGTGAATTTCAATCAATGGTACATAGTGTAGTATATGGTGGGTAATACATTATAACATTAAGGTCTCGTTTGTTTTTCTACAAAAGTACATTTTGAGCACTTTTCCCTTCTGGCGGGTAGACGTTTTGCAAGTGCACGTCTTCTTCTGCAAACTTGGAAAAAAACAAAAGACATTTAACCACTTCCAAAACAAACAACACCTAAGATTTTTTATGTTTATTTCGGTCTTCTTAATGCATATATGTATAAATACCTGAAAGATTTGACACACTAAATTATTAACCAGAAAACATAACAAAATTGGATAAAAATATCTCACAATATGACGCTCACATTTGTTTCTAATCATTCTTGTGATACGAACTTTTAGAATGATTTGTAGTTGAATACAACTTTTCTATAACATTTCTAAAGTCCTATAGAAAAGAAATCAATTTTTGTATCTTAATGCACCATATAAGTAGCAATTATTACATGGTGATTGGAGACAAAATCGACACGTGTGGATTTCTATAAAAAAATGTTAAAAACTAATCATTTTTTGTTTTAAAAATTCATATTTACGGACCTTCTGTTACCTTATCAGTCAAACTGGTGGTATTTTCCTTGAAACAGGAACGACATCATTTTGTCCTCAATTCCTATTTTTCCCCTGCTCCTCTTCTAATGATGCAAGAACGGTTCCAGTGTGTTATCAGTCAACTTTTTCAAGGTGAGTTGCTGCATCTTTAGCCTTACTTACAGTTCTGACTTCTGACTTCACTTATATACCTTTATGTGGTGTTTATAGAGAATTATCCATATGTTCACACAAATTTTTGTAGCTGATTACACATTAATTTAATTATGCAGGTTTTGAAGTTTTTGATGGAAAAAATAGTGTTAATGCTCTTCATAGAAAAGTATGTTGGTATTTTAGGAAATTTGGCTAATAATTTAGTTAATTATATAAAAAATGTTGAAATGTTACATTTGTCTACTATTGGAATGATTATTTGTATTACATCAACTTTTGTGCAATGTATTGTATTTTTTGTATATGATATTTTATTCTCTATTATGAGACATAAAATGCAAATTTAATTTGAAAATCAGTAAATCTATAAATAATTTTTTTTTAAAAAAAATTAAAATTACGATACGCAAAAATGTGTGTCGTCTTCATTTATGACATGGCCTTTCTTGACAGGGGCTTCCTTGATACGCATTGTGTATCATAAACACGCGCGTCGTAAGGTTACGACACGCAAATGCGTGTCGTCTTCCTTTATGACAGGGGCTTCCTTGATACGCAATGCGTGTCATAACCGCGCGTCGTAAATGCGCGTCGTCTCTCTTTATGACAGGGCCTTCCTTGACGCGCATTTGCGCGTCGTCTGAGCGTTTTACGACGCGCAATGAGCGTCGTAAAAGGCTGTTTTCTAGTAGTGCTAAATGTTTTGGATCTATGTTTTCTCTAGTTATACATGCAATATTGTTTCCAAAGCATTCAGCTTACGACTAGCATACAATTGACATAGACAACATAAAAATGAGTTATAGAATTACCTCTTGTTGTAGCTTGTAGTTTTGGCCTTTAAGAAGTTAGCACCTCAAATGTGATGCCTCAAATGGTTCACAAACACCATGAAAAATGGGAGGACTTCTGAGAGAGAATATGGAGCACTAAAAATCGGCTATGCTTCTCCAAGAATACATGTTCAACCAATTTTAGGCCAAATGGGTGTCATGTATATAGTGTAGGAATCCAAGAATCATGGGTAAACTTAATCCACACACTTGTGTTATGATTCATATTTCGTGTGGGCTAACTCTTCATGGATACTTACATAAACTTAGCCCATCATGGATCAATATATATATATATATATATATATATATATATATATATATATATATATATATATATATATATATATATATATATATCACTGATTTACATAATCAGTCCCGTTAATTTAATTAGTCTCTTTTGATCACTAAATTAATTCCAAATTAATTCTTGATCAATACTAATTAAATTACATGATTTCATATTAATATATTAGAACTTATAATATATTAATAAATCATAAATAAACTTTTCTCAAAATTCCATCCTATCAAATTGCTCTGGTGAAGGCAACCCAAATGGACCATGCTACTCTCGGGTCAAGTACATACCAATTATAGTTATGGGCTTAAACACCTAATCCAACAACAACATGGTGTAATCCTTGAGCAATACCAACTTTAGAGCATCCTTGAACGATATTAAGCATCACAGAGGACTTCATAGCATACTTGGCCCATCAAGAACCAAAATAGTCCAACTTGTGCTATCATGGTGGAACAATATCTCCAGATGGCGCAATAAGGAATACAGATAGCGCAAGAGGCTTCAAGTGTGGCGTAAGAGCATCAATATTTAAGCAACAACATCACCATGTTGCAACAGGTACATGCATGGTGCAACAAGACCATGCATGACGTATAAGGAGTAGTACCTCATGGCACAAGAGAGGTACCCCATGGCGCAAGAGCATCACTCTTGGCCCATCCCTTTATCATATGTCACAAAAAGGTTCCCTTGTTGCTCCATATCATTCCTAAGTGCTCCAAACCTCTTCCAGTTGCTCCAAACCCCATTATGTATAATCCTTTCATTTGGCACTTGATTCGTTCCTTTGTTAGGTGATCCACTAGTTGTGAGACCCGTGTATTACACGGGTTTATTAAAAATAAAAATTTAATATCAATATTTAAACATTAAATATTTTATAAAATAATACTTTTACATATCATAATGTAATCTTTTCAAACATTTATAGAAAAAATCAAATCTTCTTTAGAGCATTTATGAGACTTTATTATTAAATTAATAGAATGATTCTCTTTCCTTTTTTGAAATTTTATTTTAAAAAATGGAAGTTCTCAAAAAATGACAAGTGGAAAATAATAATTCTAAAACTCTTACAAAATTACATGTGACAAAACTCTTGAGAATTTGACAAGTGGAAAAAAAAACCTTCATTTATTAGAGATGATTCCTTTCTAATATGATCCATTCCTTTGTAACATGCTCCATAAACCCCAACTGCTCTATTGAGTTCCAAGTGCTCGAAATGCTCCATGAACACGATCCAAATGCTCGAGTCACATTTAGCAGTTGTTCTTGGAGATCATTAATCGAGCTCTAATCCAAAAAATCCATTACTAGTGCACCACAATACCAGTAATCAAGCTCTAGTCCAGAAGTACTTCGATCTCAAGGTGTAATTCGTGGTTGCTCGTGGTTATTCCAAAGAGTAGTGGTTCATCACAATCTGATCAATCACCGTTTCCAAAATCAAGGAGGTATAATCAATAATGAACTATATTCACATCCATTGCCATTTATATTACATTGATTAATTGATGTTCAATATAGTAGATTTCTTAATTTTTTGTTGTACGAACAATATACATCTGATCAAGTTGATTCATTTGTTCCTTTTCTTGCTATGACTTATGTCGATTGTTTCATGTCAACAAACATCAATATACCGGTAATAGTTATATATATATATATATATATATATATATATATATATATATATATATATATATATATTTACTTCAATCAAAATTATCTTATGGAATCAACAATTTAGATTCACTTAATTTCAATCTGATCAATGCGGGTGGTTCTACACGATAAAGGTCTTGAAGAAAATTTGAAGTTATTTTTCTTCTAGACGTTAGATTCACAGAATTCAGGCCTTCTACATTTGCAGCTTCATCGATTCTAGTGACTACCTACAAATTACTTCCCGAATTGTATTCTGAATTCTCACGGAGGATTTCAAGATCTAGATTTGTTCAACAGGTTATATTTCATCTATTATTATAAACCCTAACGATTAATCACAACTTTAATTTGCTATGCCGAGTTTGTTGTTGTGACATGTGTAGAAAGTTGGTGCGGAAGTCACTGAGACACACATTTATACTTCTTTTGTGGGATTTTATTTTTATTATGTTTTCTATTGTTTCTATTACTGACATTTTGTAGCTGTTTGATGAGATGCTAACAACTTTTGCTGATATTAAATCTAAATTGCATACCATGTGCGTGAGTGAATGAACATTGAAATCATATTGGTTTTGCATACCATCTGCTCGATTGGATGTCCATTAAAATCTGAATTACTTACCGTTCCCTCATGATTATATTGTTCATAGTGTAACAACCAGGAAAAAATATCTATAAGGAAAAAATCAAATGGTGTATACCATTCTCCATCTACTGAAGTTGGTTTGAAGATCAGTAAAGCTTTGAGGGAGACCAAGAAAGAAAGCTTATGAAATTGTTCTTGTTCCCTTAACATTCACAATGCAGTAGTTGGTTATTTAGATGTAATATATTAAGGACCATATGTTTTTTTAATCATAGTTTCATCTTAACATGTTCTATTTATTAAATTTTTAATAATTTTTTTAATTGATATGGTTATATTTATTAATGTTATATTTAACGTTATATTCTTAGGATTAATGTTACATTTATTAATTTTTTAATAACTAATGGTCACATATTAATATCAAGATTAATTTCTGCCTAACCGATTAATCCCTTGAACTCAGTCCACCGATGAGCCAATGTCGAATATTTCTACAAGCTTGGTATATTCAGATTCATAAGAATAAATATGTGCATGAGACAATTAAATACATATGATTATGCTTATTTTTTTCATATGAATAACGTTAAGTATATGACATATGCATATTCGTTAGTATATAGATATGTATATACATAATAATAAGTATATGTATATGCATATGCATAACTACATATACATAAAAATTACTACATGATTTTGCATATGAATATGCATATTTATATAAATAGGAATATATATATATATATATATATATATATATATATATATATATATATATATATATATATATATATATATATATATATATATATATATATAGACACACACGTCTGCACAAAATAATATTAATATCCATCAATAATTCATTTTGTTGAAACTTTGTTTTAAATATTAATTTCGAAATATAAAGAATATAATTGTTGATTTAATATAATAATTAAATATTTAATGTGATAAAAAAAATATATTTTCTTTTCAAATTAAAAAATATAAATTATATTTCGAAATTACTAACTAAAATATTAAATTTTAAAAAAATTGCATTATATTTAGATTTTTTTTTGTGTATATGCGCATTTAAAAAAAACATGTACATATTTTCATGCAAATAAAATAAATCATTTTTTTATATTTCTATTTGATGTGTAATATAAGGTTGATAAATTAAAATAATATAGATAATAATTATAACAACTTTATTCAAAAAAAAATTATAAAAGATTATTTATAAGAATAGAAAAAAAAAAAAAAAAAATGAGTGGAATATGGGATTATTTATAATTAGTTGTTTCTTATTATCAATTATCACATATGTGATTGTCAAACGTTTTAAATATCAAAATTTCTATTCATATTGCTAATTTTAAAGAATTTAAAAGCAGATTTAAATTGAAATGTAAAATCATTGAAGAAAACATGCGTCATGTTTAGAGTATACGTGAAAAGAAATTCTAAATTATAAAAACAAATGCCAAGTAGCAAAATTTTATATTTTTTGATTTATATATATATATATATATATATATATATATATATATATATATATATATATATATATATATATATATATATGAGAATAACAGTATCAACAGACGTCCGCAAAATATATGTTCATATATATAATGAAAATAACAGTATCCACATACGTACACAATATATATATATATATATATATATATATATATATATATATATATATATATATATATATATATATATATATATATATATATATATATATATATGAACATCTATAGGTTGTTTGGTAATATGAATACATATAAACTCGTACGACTATCGTAATTATCATGCATTTTCATTAATTATTATTTATTTTTGTTCTCGTGCATTGTTTTTTCCCTCAATTTAATTCTTACAGAATAAATTTATCAATAAACATTCTGACAACATTCGGACATAATGATAATCATGAAAAATCTATAATACAATTATAGACGATTTAATATGTAACAGTGTGTGATAATGACAATAATTACGTAAGGTTGAATGTATTTATATTAACAAACAACATATTTTATTAATTAGTCTAACAGAATAATATTGTCCACACGTTTGCACAATAGATATTCATCCACATTTGAACTTGGTTTTATATATATATATATATATATATATATATATATATATATATATATATATATATATATATATATATATATATATATAGACACACACACACACAAACACATAAGTTCTTTTGAGAACAAAAAAAAATTATGAGATCTATTAATCTAAACATCATTTTTCAAAATCAAAACCATAATATATTAAAGAAATGCAACGCCTAATCCATATCTAAACTCAAAAAATATATTTGTTAGTTTTTTTATTTTTACAAGTTATTCTTTTTTTTTTTACTTGTGATTCATATTTATGCATACATGTTTATTTATGAATCAAAAGTCATACACAACATGAGAAATGGGGTTTTGTTTTCGGCAACCATACTGGCTGCGGATGCATGGTTATCCGTAGTTATATAACTACAGACGTGTAGTTTTCAGCTACGGATTTAGAGCTTGTATGTTCTCACTGCCCAATACAAGATGTGGGTACTTGATTATTCTAATGAACTTGAATTTACTAGGGATTCTTTTAACTTCAAACTGTTTCTATATTTAGCAATACAACATCAGAAGATCCCCTGGTTTCAGTTATCATAAATGAGCATAGTCCCGAGACAGCTTTCCTATAATTTACCATATTATATTTTAGTTTTTACTGTTTATACGATTTATACAAAACGTGATTTCCTTATAACTTGAACAAATTGCTTTTTTGGTTCTTTCCTGAAAGAAAGGGCATAGCCCAAGTTGAACAAACTGGTTTACTATTTGGACAATCGAAACACGCGTGTGATTAGTTATGGATCAATCTTTTATTCAATGCTATTAGTGAACCGATATTATATATTGGAAGTAATATTTTTATTGAGGGAAGAACGAGAAAATAAGGAAATAAGGAAATCTTTTACCTTGGATCTGCTGCAAATATTAATTGGTTCATGAAGCATCCTTCCGTATCTACATATCCCATACCCAAGCTTCTCCATGATGGAACCACACAGTAGGTAGGGTAAGAGGATTACGTTCAATATATTAACAACAATATATATATATATATATATATATATATATATATATATATATATATATATATATATATATATATATATATATATATATATATATAGGGTTAGGTTCATTTGATACCACCTATATTTTGTGAGACCGTGAGAAGCATTTTTTTTTTTAATTTTTTAATTAATTCAAGTTCCGAAAATAATATATAATAAAAGATTTTTTTGATTATTTAGAATATTTAGAATATTTAGAATACAGTGTAATATTCTATTTAGAATATTTCACGTATTATTAAAAAAAATAGAATTTTTTTTATTCTTATTTTATTTTATTTTATTTTATTTTTTTTAGTTAATTCAAGTTCCAAAAATAATATTTAAAAAAAGAATTTTTAGATTTTTCCATTTATTCTGCATTTTAAAATTATTTTTTAGAATATATGTCAGTGTAATATTCTATTTAGAATATTTCACGTATTTTTAAAAAAAACAACGGATTTTTTTATTATTTTTTATTATTTTTTTAGTTAATTCAAGTTCCGAAAATAATATTTAAAAAAAGAATTTTTGGATTTTTCCATTTATTTTGCATTTTAAAATTATTTTTAGATTTGGTCTCACGGTCTCACAAAATTTGAATGGTCTCAAATGAACCTGAACCTATATATATATATATATATATATATATATATATATATATATATATATATATATATATATATATATATATATATATATATATATATTCAGGTTCATTTGAGACCATACTAATTTTACGAGACCGTGAGAGCAAATCTAAAAATAATTTTAAAATGTAAAATATAAAGAAACATTCAAAAATTCTTTTTTTACTTATTATTTCGGAACTTTAATTATCTAAAAAAATGAAAAAATTATTGTTTTTTTTAAGTACGTTAAATATTCTAATAGAATATTACACTATAAATATTCTAATGTGATTTTTAGAATGTTAGAGCATTGTACTAGATTTATCAGATATTTAGAATATTTAAATATTCTACTAGAATAATTAAAAATTGTATTTTATTAATTTATTTTTTATTTTTTTGATATTTTTTTTTTATTTTTTTTGGAAAATATAAATTCCGAAAATAATATTTGAAAATTAGGTCGTCTCACATGAACCTAACCCTATATATATATATATATATATATATATATATATATATATATATATATATATATATATATATATATATATATATATATATATATATATAATGAGGACTCGTAAGAGCACCTTAAAAAAAAAAAAATACAAATCATAAAATTGTGCATAGTATTATATTCGGGAAAAAAAATTGAAAAAAAAAATTGCATCATTAAAATTTGTATTTTTCTTAGATTCTTTTTTCAATTTTTTTAAAGTGTTCTCACGAGTCCTCATTTTAAAAAGAGTCATTATCGAAACCGGACCCCCCAACACACACACACACAAACACACACACACACACACACATATATATATATATATATATATATATATATATATATATATATATATATATATATTGGTTCATGAAGCATCCTTTCGTATTTACATATCAAAAAATGGTAGGAACCGCGATGATTAAGTTTGAAAAAATAAATGGTTATGATTGATTTTATTTATCGTCAAACCAGGCAAGATGATATGACATTTTCGTAATTAACAGCAAGATTTTGATAATTTCAGGGAAAGTTAATTGTTTGGAGGGTATAAGTGACAAAAACAAAAAGATTAAAACAAAAAAGAAAAAAGGAGATGAAAATTCGGCCATGTGGCCTCTCTAGGTGCTGACACGTGTCCCAACCGTAGCGTAACAAGTGTCCCGTCCTTATTGGTTCGTGAGTTTTTTTTTACACCCGATTAGTTTTTCGGTCATAACTTTTTTTTCTTTGATAAAAAAATCTGGAAAAAAAACAATGTTCTCAAAATTTCATTCTTTACAAAATATGCACACACATGAAAATTTGAAAAAAAAAATATACTTTTTATTTTTATTAATAAAAAAACTCAGATAAAAATTTATTCAAAAATTATAAAAATTTAAGGAATACTTCTACTTACCATTTTAATGACTATGTAAAAATAATTTTCAAAAATTAAAGTGTTTTAGATACCAAACTTGATTTTACACGATTAAAGTTTTTTTTTTAAAAAAAATTGAACATAATATGATGCAAATAGAGATCATTCAAAATATTTATGATTCAAAAATATTATGATTCAATATGTTTATGATCATTAATTTGTTATGAACTAAAATTTTTTTAATTCAAATATTTAATAATCCATAATTATTATATTTTTATGGTTCAAAATTAAATTATTCCAAACATATAATGATCTAAATGTTGTATTAAACATAAACTTTATTTAATTCGATATATTATGATCCAAGTCTACTCTAATAAATGAAAGTTTTTTTTGTTACATATCAAACTCTCATTTAATTTGTCAAATGTCATTTTGTTGCTATTTTGAATTAATTTCTTTTTCCACATGTCATTTTATGAGTTTTTTTATTTTAATAAATTCCACATAATAATTTAATGTAATAATTGCAATAAATTTAGTAATAAATGAATATCAATTTTATTAATGAACTTACATTTTTATTTTAAAACCCCCAAATTAAAGCTTATTAGTTTATTTTGTTTATTTATTTAAATTTAAAAGATAAAAAATCAATTTTAATAATTTATTAGTTTTCATATTTTTTTATAAATCCAAAGTTGTTAAATATTTAGAAATTTATATTTAATTTTTTTAATCAACCCATTAATACATGAGTTTTACACCTAGTTAATATGCTCCAAAAGTATATGATGCATAATATCTTTACGATTCAAAATACTATGATTAAAAATTTTATGATTCACAAATAATTTAATTCAAAAAAAGTATAAACGAAAAATATTATGATCCTTAATGTTTTTTCTTATTTAAAATTTTATAATTGTTAAACATTAAAAAACTCAAACCGATATATAGTTTAAAAAATCAAAAAAAGCAGAAAAAAAAATTTAAAAAAAATTACTACTCCTTAAAGTGTTTAGTAAAGATATTAAAAAAAACGAACAGAAATAAAAAAAAGTTAAAAAAACGAAAGAAGTAAAACACAAAATATATATATATATATATATATATATATATATATATATATATATATATATATATATATAAACATAAAAAATAACGAAAAATATTAAAAATATTAAAACAAAGCATATATATATATATATATATATATATATATAT
This sequence comes from Lactuca serriola, assembly GCF_051521515.1. Classification (NCBI taxonomy): domain Eukaryota; kingdom Viridiplantae; phylum Streptophyta; class Magnoliopsida; order Asterales; family Asteraceae; genus Lactuca; species Lactuca serriola. The sequence goes on along the minus strand of NC_136412.1, from coordinate 261,720,446 downwards.
ATATATATATATATATATATATATATAACGAAAACAAAAAGAATAATAAATAAACACTAAACCAAAATAAATGAAAAAGAAAAGAAAAACTCATTAAAAAGACGTTCCATGTACGTACGTCGCGTGCGAACGCGTTATGACCAAGTAAATTGGTTTAACTCTTGGGCCATTGACGAAATGATTGGTGGAGAATAGTTGTCGTGGTTTCTATCAATTTTTTGGTTCCTACCAAATCGGACCTTATATATATATATATATATATATATATATATATATATATATATATATATATATATTGGGCCATTGACGAAATGATTGGTGGAGAATAGTTGTCGTGGTTTTTACCAATTTTTTGGTTCCTACCGAATCGGACCTTATATATATATATATATATATATATATATATATATATATACACACACACACATAAAATAAATGTTTTTTTCGGGAAAAAAACTCATTTTGTTTTCATGATTTAAATTTATTTTTACCCAAAAAAACTAATTATACCAAATTTTTTAATTTTTGTCATCTATTAATAAACATCAATATCGATTAAAAAACATAAAATAAACTCGAGCAATTAAGATTCACACTATGTCACACCCCGGCCTGGAGGCGGAAACGCCGGGCGGCATAATGTTAGGATGTTGGATCATAGATACATATTTTTCGTAACGTAAATATTACTTACATTTGACAATTGATAACTTAGATAAAGACTTTACATTATTACATTGTGTTTTATCTCGATAACTGTAGTCTCTGATAGACTACAACCATTTATAAAGCTCTTGTTGAAAGTTCTTCCGTCTGCATTAGTAACCCAGGAATACATGTGGTTTTGAAAGGTCAACATAATGTTGGTGAGTTCACAGGTTTTGTATACTTTAAAAAGAAATATTTTTTCAAGTTTGCTAGCTCAGCGTTCATTATATTCTCAATCTTATTTTAGTGGATATGTGTGTACCAAGCTGCTTTCTCAAGGTTTTGGGTAGTAGACTTAGATAGTTTAGTAACTATTTTCGAATATGGATATTTGTTTATGAATAGAATGATGTTGCTTTCTTTAGTTCTTAATAAAATGTCCATAATTTTTTGTTGTTACTTGCGTAATACTAACTTAGTATTCTTTTATTGACTTGAGTGTACTATTAATCGTTTCGAGGCGTCCCTTAAAGAGTAGTAGATTAAGTTTAACAATGTTAGGATGAGTTCCTATTATCGAGCTATGACTGTTGAGAGTTCCCCGATGTCACACCACGAAACCGGAGCGGCGGAAACGTCCGGGGGTGGATGACTTCATGTTAAATATCACAACACATGCATCATAGTAATCAAAGTATAACATGATGGGTTTTGGACATAAGAACATCCTATGTGCTCATGCAACCCTAATGCTTGGATCTAAGTTTCTCTATTGTACATGCAATTCATCCAAGATTTTAAACCCTAGTTCTAGCATACAATTAATCATATTAACATGTGAAAGGGTTTTTAGATCATACCTTGATTGTTATGTAGTAATAACAATCTCAAATCCTCCTTGTAATGACTTTAGAAAGCTTAGAGTCACAAGTGTCACTCCTCTAATGGCTCACAAACACCAAGAGCAAGAGGATGAAGAATAAGGAGAGAGGAGACTACCCAAAACGTGTGGAAACCCTAGAGGAACTCTTATCCACGTTTTTGAGGCTTAAGGTTACTATATATATACATGTAGGCTATTAGGGTTTTCTACTAGGAAACCCTAATCTGACTGCTTAAACTCTAAGCAGCCCATGGACCCTTTTAGAATATCCCTTGGACGATTTCTAATGGGTTTTCCTATAGAATTCGTCCAACCTATTATTCCAAGGTAATCCATAGCCCAAATGCAATTATCTTGTAATTACAGCTCCAGTCCCTTAAGTTTAATTAATCTCTTTTAGCCACAAAATTAATTATCAATTAATTCTTGACCAATATTAATTAAACGATATGATTTCTCCTTTAATATAATATTCTCATAATATATTAATAAATCATAATTAATCTTCTCTCTCCATAATTCATCCTATCAAGTTGCTTTGGTGAAGGCAACCCAAAAGGACCATGCACCATCGGGTCAAGTACATACCAAAATAGTTATGGACTTAGACACTAATCCAACAGTCTCCCACTTGGATAAGTCTAATAACTATTCTGCGTATGACTTCAGATCCTGATCTGCAATCGTAGCTTTCAAAAGCCGCTGTCAACTCTGATCTTATCAGATGCGCGTCCTTTAGATAAGGGATCATATATTCCTCCATTCTAGATATCGTATAGACTGAGACATGGATCTAAATCATTTTCTCTGTCTATGTGTTGTTTCTCGATTTCCGATTTATGACGACTGACAACAGACTACAATTGAACACATCAAATTAGTCTCGGCTTGGCCAAGCACTTAGTGTCATCACTAAATCATCGAGGGGCCCAAAGATATGGCTTTCATCCTACTTTGGATAAAAGGAACGGATAAACTTTGATTCAATGCTTGCTTGTACTCACTCACCGAATCACACACAACAATATGTTTTATGAAACCAAGTTATTGGTGCGTTTACATATTATCAATGTGTAACCGACTCGCAAGATAAACTCACACATCTTGGTTTCAAGAATATAAGATGTTATCGTCTCACCAATCACTCGTGATAAAATCCATGAGGTGATCCAAGTGAGCGTGGGTTTAATCCAATGCTCAAACTCATATTCATAAGCACTCATGAACGTTGTAGAAAACATTTGCTTATGTCTAATACATTTTAGACAATCCACACACCAATTCACGACAGTCTTCATTCATACCTACTTTCAACATATGAACGACTGTGGTCCGTTCGAATAATTTGATTATTCTGAATCAATTTAATTATTTAGGAAGTCAAAACATGCAAATTGAAACATAATAACCTCTCGAGGCTATAACTCTATGGACCCTCCGGTCCTAACTCTGTAGACCTTCTAGTCCTAACTTTGTGAACCTTCCGGTTCCAACTCTGTGAACCTTACGGTTCTAACTCTGTAAACTCTGGAACATACACAACATGAATCACATAGAAGTAATCCAGTGCATCATAATCACATAAATAACATACAAGATACTCTGTCATATACTCTGATTACCACTCTAGGTAAAGTATAGTGAGAAGACTCACCTCGGGTAACTCGGTAATCTTGAACTCGGTAAAATCTGGTCTGGCCTCCGCTTAATCACATGGAATAAGCACTGTAACAAATACAACTCTCAAGGCTAGACTCTTCCCTCTCTTAACACTCTCAGAAGGGTAAAAGACCATTTTACCCCTCTCATGGCTCAAACACCCTAAAGTTGACCAAACCCTAAAAGTCAACAAAAGTCAACTCTCCGGGTTACGCTTCGCGTACCAAACCTGTATGCTGGGCGTACCCGGCGACCACACAGAAATGGGGAACGCGACCCCCTACGCCGCGCGTATTGGGATTACACCCCACGTAACTCCCAGTTTCAGACTCCTTAGGTTTTGGGGTCTTAAATAGTTAAGACAAACATCCAACTTTCAGATCTGGCCATCCCTAAGCCTCTTAATCCATAAAGTTGGTGACTTTAAGCCATTGCATGGCTGTAATAGTCACCAACACCCATAACCTTCCATTTCCAACCCTGGAAAAGCTCATAACTCAAGCATGGCCCCATAACAACGGCCAAGTTGGGATTTTTATGGATCTACAACACATATATCACTGAAATGGGACAGATCTAGGTCCATGGAGTCCCTTATTCTCATAAAGTCTCCACCTTTGGGACTTTAACCCTAGAAATGGTCCATGCAACACCAAACCAAAATAAAGAGGAAAGTTTTGAGCTTTATACCTCTAGATGAAGCTCCTCCCTCTGAAGAACTCAGATCCAAACTTGCAATTCAAGCCCTAGCCTCCACAAGCTCCTCTCCTTCTTCTTCACTAACACACAAAGGCACTTTTAGCTCAAAACACTCACACACAAGCTTAAGGACGAAGGAAATGCTCTCTTAGGGTTTCACTCTCTTATATGGTGGCTGAGGATAAAGCCTTAGCATTCCTTAAATAGTGCACAAGCCAAATATTAGGGTTTGCATTTGGGCCCACTACGCCCAGCGTAACCCTGGGTACTCCTAACGTACCTAGGCGAGTCCGCGTCCAAATTAAGCGCATGAGTACGCACAACGTACTCTCCAGTATGCCCAACATACTCATTTGCTACAAATCCCACTCAAGGGCTAATCTTGACAATTTGACAAAAAGGAAGGGTTAATTAGCTTTACCTGAATTTCGGGATGTTACAATTCTCCCCCACTAGAACCAGACTTCGCCCTCGAAGTCTCATGCTGAAAACAACTCCGAATGCTGCTCCCGCATCTTTGACTCCAACTCCCGAGTCAGCTCCGACCCCCTCTGAGGTTGCTACTGGACCTGAACCAGAGGCACCTCCTTGTTTCTCAAAACCTTTACCTTCCGATCCAAAATCGCGATCGGTCTCTCAACATAATTCAGACTCGCGTCCACCTGGATATCCTCCAACATTACCACTGCCTACTCGTTGGCTATACACTTCCTCAGCTGAGACACGTGGAAGGTATCATGAATCTGGCTCAACTCTGTAGGTAGCTCCGAATGATATGTTACCCTGCCCACCCTCGCGATCACTCTAAACGGCCAAATATACCGGGGCCCCAGCTTGCCCCTCTTTCTGAATCGAATCACTCCCTTCCAAGGAGACACTTTTAGGAGCACAAGGTCTCCCACCTGGAACTCAAGCTTGGATCGTCGCCTATCCGCATAACTCTTCTGGCGACTCTGGTCCGTCAACAACCTTTGTCTAACCTGTTGTATCTGCTCTATCGTCTGAAGCACTATCTCAGTGCTGCCCTACCTCTCCCCAAAAGATGTGAGTCCGACACCTCCTCCCATACAACAACTTGAAGGGAGGTATACCAATGCTCGAATGGTGACTGTTTTTATAGGAAAACTCAGCCAATGGCAAATACGTGTCCCAACTCCCTCCGAAGTCCAACACACATGCCCGAAGCATGTCCTCGAGCATCTGAATCGTCTGCTCACTCTGTCTGTCCGTCTGTGGGTGGTAAGCGGTACTGAAATGCAGCCTATTACCCAACTCCTCATGGAACTTCTTCCAGAACCTGGAAGTGAAACGCACATCTCGATCTGACACAATCGAGATCGGTATACCATGCCGCGATACTACCTCCCTCACATACACCTCCGCCAGCCTCTCTGCGGAAGAGCTCTCACTGATAGCAAGAAAATGAGCGCTCTTTGTCAGCCGGTCGACGATCACTCAAATTGCATCGACACCTCTCGCAGTCCTCGACAAATTTGGTGATAAAATCCATGGAAATTTGTTCCCACTTCTACTGGGGAACCTCAAGTGGCTGCAACTTGCCATGTGGAGACTGGAACTCCACCTGCCTCTCAGGAGGCACACTCGGAAACTACTCGGGGAAACATCTGGGAACTCACGCACTATCGGAACCTCATCGACCGACCTCGGTCTCTCTGCACCACCTCTGATATCCACCACATAAGCCACAAACCCGCTGCAACCCTGCTATAGACTCTGCCTCGCTCTAGCGGCCGAACAAAATGATGACCCAGAACGGGTACCCTCACCAAAAACCGTAAGAACTCCCCCACTAGGGTCTCGTATGGTCACCATTTGTCGCTTGCAGTCGATAACCGCTCCAAATCTGCTCAACTAGTCCATGCCCACGATGACACAAACATCTCCCATCGCAATCGGGACCAAATCAATCAGAAACTCAATGCCGAAGATCTCGAGTACACATCCTCGAATCACATCAGTGGCTTACACCACTCTCTCATTAGCTATGGAAACTCGCAAAGGTCGACTCAACACCTCACGACATATACTGATGTGCTGACTAAAGGCCAACGACACAAAAGACCGACTCGCACCCGAGTCAAATAACACCAAGGCAGGTACAGAACTCACAAGAAATGTACCTACGCATATCATAATATAAGCATAACACAAAAAACTCAAAATAAATAGATGAAAGAATACATACCAGCCACAACATCGGGCACTGCGCAGACCTCCTCCGCTGTCAACTGGAAGGCTCTCCCGCGAGCCTTTGGCGCCTCGGCCTTCACTCACCAACTCTCCATACTCGTACGACAGCAGGGGTAGATCCATGTGATGCTCCTTGTGCTGACCCCCGCAACTACGGACACTCGGCCTTCTGGTGTCCGATCTGGTTGTAGTGGAAAAAGACTACAAACCCCATGGGGCATTCCTTGGGCATGTGCCCCTCCTTGCCACACTTGTAGCAAGACCCTGCTCTACAGACCCCCCATGACTCTTGCCACACTTGCCACAAGTAAGGCCCTTCTAGTTCCCTGATCTCGAATCGGCGGGCTTGGCCCGCTTGGCTGCCGGCTGGGACTATGCCGGTCGCCGATCTCTCCCCTGAGACTCCGCCTCCTCCCTAGCCTGAGTCTCGAGCTCAATCTCTCTCTCTTCCGGGAATTTGAGCGAAGCTCAGCAAATGTACGGTACGACGAGTTCGCCACGAAATCCCAGATATCTCTCCTCAAAATTCTCAAATATCGACTCATGCGTGCCTTCTTGGAAGACACGTGCTCAGGGCAGAACATTGCCCTCTCATGAAACATCCTGGTGATCACTATAACAGACTCGGTGCCTTACTTGAGAGTCAAGAACTCCTGGGCCAAACGTTCCCTTTCCACCGGGGGAACGTACTCACAAAACATAGCGGTGAACCTCTCCAAGGTCACTGCGGCAAGCTCTGCAGAAGAATAGTGTGCTGTCACAAACTTCCACCAGTCCTTCGCTCCCAAGCGAAGCTGGTTCAGAGTGAATCGAACTCTCAGATGCTCCAGAAAAGAACAGGTATAGAAGCGTCCCTCAATATCAGAATTCCATCTCCTCGCAGCGATTGGGTCCTGCGTCCCGTCAAACTCTGGTGGCTTCGTGTTGCTGAACTCTCGGTACAGCAACACGTCACCCCCTGTGGTCTCGCAGCAGCGACGGCTACGGTGGCCGCATCAACAGCAACATCAGTAAAAGCAGCATAACGCTCGTCAAAAGTATCAATCAGTTTGGTCTTGATAGACCCAAACATCTTTGGTATCTCGGCTCGGATGGCAGCAGCCACCTCCTCGTGAATCAACCTACGGATCTCCTCATCGCTAACACCACTGCTCTCAAGTGTGTGGCGTGTCCCAACCATGATGTCTCTCTTAAATACAACACAAAATATCAGAGACTCGCTTGAGTGTACACACACACTCGATATCCCATTCCTACTCGCTCCCTGGTACCCTAAGGATTCTTACTTGGACTGTGCACTGATCCGGTGCCTTCGGTAGTACGGGCCCAATACTACCGTCCACACCACATCAGTATTCACCCCAAGTCCTCCTCCTAGGATCCCAAGTCTCAAGTACTCTACTCTCTGTATGTATATTCTACTCTCTAGTAGATCTCTCATAAGCTGCTCGCTGCTATCTACTCACTCTCAAGCATCTCCTAGTAGCACAACCCCTAGGCTAAGGCATCACAAATCAGGCCACTCCAGTCCTAATAAGAATACCTAGCCTACTATAGCATGCATATCATATCATAACATATCTCATAACTCATAATGTAAGGGTATTTTGGGAAATCACCGTTCGGGCGCTGACGGATTGTACACACTGCTCTGCAATGCTCTTTCAAAAACTTTTAATCTTTAAGAAAAATTTTGTGATTTTATTTTGGAAATCTCTCAAATCCTCAGTTTGAGTTCAGATATGCCCGAACGTGCACCCGAATCCCTCAAACCAAGGCTCTGATACCAACTTGTAACACCCAAAATTTTCAAACAATTTCTCACAATTTCAAAACATACTTTCATTCATAAATATTATAAAAATGTCATTGTATCACAGTTTAATCCATAGTATCTTATCCCAAGATCATAATATATAAAAACTACTCATGTGTGTACTGATCATGTCGGCGCCTTCCCGCGATCCTCACTGGTACCTGAAACACATAAAACAACCCTGTAAGCATAAATGCTTAGTGAGTTCCCCAAAATACAACATATAACACATAATAGCCGCTCGAGGCTATAACTCTATGTACCCTCCGGTCCTATCTCTGTGGACCTTTGGTCCTAACTCTGTGAATCTTCCGGTTCTAACTCTATAAACCTTACGGTTCTAACTCTGTAAACTCTGGAACATACATAGCATGAATCACATAGAAGTAATGCAGTGCATCATAATCACATAAATAACATACAAGATACTCTGTCATATACTCTGATTACCACTCTAGGTAAAGTATAGTGAGAAGACTCACCTCGGGTAACTTGGTAATCTCGAACTCGGTAAAATATTGTCTAGCCTCCACCTAATCACATGGAATAAGCACTCTAATCAATACAACTCTCAAGGCTAGACTATTCCCTCTATTAACACTCTTAGAAGGGTAAAATACCATTTTACCCCTCTCATGGCTCAAAGACCCTAAAGTTGACCAAACCCGAAAAGTCAACAAAAGTCAACTCTCCGAGTTATGCTGCACGTACCAAACCTGTACGTTGGGCGTACCCGGCGACCTCACAGAATCGGGGAATGCAACCCCCTACGCCGCGCGTACTGGGATTACGCCCCGCGTAACTCTCGATTTCAAACTCCTTAGCTTTTGGGGTCTTAAATAGTTAAGACAAACGTCCAACCTTCAAATCTAGCCATCCCTAAGCCTCTTAATCCATACAGTTGGTGACTTTAATCCTTTGCATGGCTGTAATAGTCACCAACACCCATAACCTTCTATTTCCAACCCTAGAAAAGCTCATAACTCAATCATGGCCCCATAACAATGACCAAGTTGGGATTTTTATGGATCTACAACACATATATCACTGAAATGGGACAGATCTAGGTCCATGGAGTCCCTTATGCTCATAAAGTCTCCACCATTGGGACTTTAACCCTAGAAATGGTCCATGCAACACCAAACCAAAATAAAGAGGAAAGTTTTGAGCTTTATACCTCTAGATGAAGCTCCTCCCTCTGAAGAACTCAGATCCAAATTTGCACTTCAAGCCCTAGCCTCCAAAAGCTCCTCTCCTTCTTCTTCACTAACACACAAAGGCGCTTTTAGCTCAAAACACTCACACAAAAGCTTAAGGAAGAAGGAAATGCTCTCTTAGGGTTTCACTCTCTGATATGGTGGCTGAGGAAATGCTCTCCAAGTGTGATTTTTGGTTACGAGAGGTCCAGTTCTTGGGACACCTCGTTAACCAGAATGAGCTTTTGGTTGATCCGGCCAAGATTGAAGCGATTATGAGGTGGGAGGTGCCGAGATCACCCACCGAGATCAGGAGTTTTCTAGGATTAGCCGGCTATTATCGGAGATTTATCAGGGATTTCTCCAAGATCGTCGTGCCACTCACCAGGTTGACCCGGAAGGGTGTTGCTTTTTCATGGGGTCTGAAGCAGCATACCTCATTTGAGAAACTTCGCCAGAGATTGTGCGAAGCCCCAGTGCTAGCCCTCCCGGAAGGGATGGAGGATTTTGTGGGTATTGTGACGCATCGATATCAGGGTTGGGTGCAGTACTTATGCAGAGGGGGCATGTGATAGCATATGCATCGAGGCAACTGAAGCCTCATGAGACGAGGTATCCCAACTATGATCTGGAGTTGGGGGCAGTGGTGTTCGCCCTCAAGATCTGGCGTCACTATTTGTATGGGGTTCGGTCTACCATCTACATGGAGCACAAGAGCTTGAAGTATTTGATGGATCAGCCTAATCTGAATATGTGACAGAGGAGATGGTTGGACGTGGTAAAGGATTACGATTGTGAAATCCTGTACGACCCGGGCAAGGCTAATGTTGTAGCTAATTCCCTAAGCTGTAAGGAAGAGAGTGCCCGATTCGAGACATTTATATGCGCTTGACAGTGATGACTCCGGTGTTGGAAACCATTCAGGAGGCCCAGGCAGAGGTCGTGAGACCGGAGAACCGTAAGAGAGACCGGGTGATTGGGCAAGTGCCTGAGTTCATTACCGATAGCCGCAGGCTGATGACCTTTTTAGGGTAGGATTGGGGTGCCGTATGCAGGCGGGACGCACACCACTTTGATGGAGGAGGCGCATAGATCGAGATTCTCGATCCATCCCAGGACCACTAAGATGTATTTGGATATGAAGAGAGATTATTGGTGGCCATGTATGAAGAGGGATGTAGCATGGTTTGTTGAGAGATGCTTGACATGTCGCAGGGTTAAGGCCGAGCACCAGCATCCGCATGGCATGTTGTAGCCACTTGAGGTTCCCTAATGGAAGTGGGAATAGATTTCTAATGATTTCATCACCAAGTTGTCGAGTACCGCGAGGGGTTTCGATGCAATTTGGGTGATTGTCGACCAGCTGACGAAGAGCGCTCATTTTCTTGATATTAGTGAGAGCTCTTCTACGGAGAGGCTGGTAGAGTTGTATGTGAGGGAGGTGGTATCGAGGCATGGAGTGCTGATCTCGATTGTATCAGATTAGGATGTACGTTTCAATTCCAGGTTCTGGAAGAAGTTCTGCGGGGAGTTGGGCACGAGGCTGCATTTCAGTACTGCATACCACCCTCAGACGGACGGACATGGTGAGCGCATGAATCAGAGGCTTGAGGACATGCTTTCGGCATGTGTGTTGGAATTCGGAGGGAGTTGGGACATGTATTTGCCGTTGGCTGAGTTTTCCTATAACAACAGTCAGCATCCGAGCATTGGTTTGCCTCCCTTCGAGTTGTTGTATGGGAGGATGTGTCGTACTCCCATCTGTTACGGAAAGGTAGGGCAGCGAGTGATGGGAAACACTTAGATAGTGCTTCAGAAGACAGAGCAGATACAACAGGTCAGGTAGAGGTTGTTGACAGATCAGAGTCTCCATAAGAGTTACACGGATAGGGGACGATCCGAGCTCGAGTTTCAGGTCGGAGACTTCGTACTCCTGAAAGTGTCTCCTTGGAAAGGAGTGATTCGATTCAGGAAGAGGGAAAAGCTGGGGCCCCAGTATATTGGGCCGTTTAGGGTGACCGCGAGGGTGGGCAAGGTAGCATATCGGTTGGAGCTACCTGCGGAGTTGAGTCAGATACTGTCACACCCCAAAACCAAGAACGACGGAAACGTTCCGGGGTGGAGGACGTCATGTGAAGTATCATAACAGTGTGAAGTATTAAACAAGCAACAACATCATCCATTGCATTAAAAGTAATTTTTTAATACATGTGTTTTCTTTCATAATGTACAACAATAAAATGAATAATCAAAATAAGATGAGTCTTGTCTGTGCTCCGACTTCTCAAAACCTGGCCATCATACCTGTCTAACTGCTGACCTGAGAATACAAGTTATTTTGAAAGCGAGTATCAGCCTAAAGCTGGTGAATTCATAAGTATTTAAGTGTCATTGTCTTGTTTTGGAAAGCTGTTATGAAAGCCATGTAAATCTTTAAATGAAACAGTTGATATAAGTATGAAAAACCCTAGAAAATCCCATGTTTCCTACTAGTATGTTTTGCTATGAAAATGATAGTTTTTGCTATGAAAATGATAGTTTTTCCTTCTTTTTGACTATTACAAACAGTACTTAGTCTAACTCATCGTTTATGTGAATGTATCACAAGATAAAGTAATAGGAAAAATATAATCATGTAAGTTTTATCCTTTTGTATTAGGATTAACTTGACATCGTGATTTGCGAAATGTATAACCTTTGAACATCCGTAGATTGTTCAATTGTCCTCTGTAGCTACAGCAGGTGGGAGGAAGGGTTAGTCCCGTAAACGTATTCCTAATATAAGTATTAACCGTAGGCATCCGTAGATGTTCATCAACCTCTGTAGCGAACAGTAGGCCCGAGGAATGGTTAGTCCCGTAAAAGTACTCCTAATATAAGTAATAACTGTAGGCATCCGTAGATGTTCATCAACCATTGGTGCTAACAGCTGGGTTACAGAATGGTTAGTCCCGTCTGGATATCCCGTTGAACTGGGATAGGCAGGACAATTTACACAGAAGGTACTAATAAATCATCCTAATGAATCGAGGTACAAGTATCCATTTAAATGTATACAGGAAAATATATCTACGTAAAGGTATTCATGTAAGCATATTCATGTAAGCGTATCTATGTAAGCGTATTCATGTAAGCGTATTCATGTAACATGTAATGTGTAGTGTAGACTCATGAATGAACTGACTCTGATGTAATTCCTTGTAATAGGAATAATGTTATGTATCTCCTAACTATCCCTATAATAGTTAACTGGAAGGAAATTGATTGTCTAAACAGGTTTATACACCCTTGCTACACAAGAGTGTGGGAAACTGAATGAAGGATGAAAACTATAACATCAATACATATAAAAGAACATAAGTGTATAGATATAGTTTTGTTCAAGAAGGTAAAAATTGTTTTGTAAGACATCTAAGAGTTTTGAGCAATAATTAACAATGACTTGATGTCATTTTAATAAACATTTCAAACGTAATACTTTTGCTATCAAGGTATTTTTAAGATATAAAACCATTTCATGCATCACATTTTGTAGTATGTGAAATCTGCTGAATGAAAACACAGTTATAAATACATATGATTGATTTAATAACATGTTGTTTTCTACTTGTATTCCCTCCCATTTAAAGCATTTAAAATCATTTAAAACATTGATTAAGGGGTATGAACTCACCTGAAGATGGTGGTTTGGATGTACTGAATGATGTAGGGTAGCTAGGTGACAAGTGAAGACTTGTTCACACTCAATGATCCTAGTTAACATATAATCACACATATATGTATCCAATTAGACTTTAAACCACTAATTGACAAAGTTACGACATCCTAAGGCATGTAAAACACCTTATTTGGGTTCTACAAGTCATAAGGGTTGCATCTAAGTGCTAAAGGACCTTGCTATAGTGTTTGGGGTTCAAGGGTAAACTCCCTTGGAGTTCACGGTTTTCATGACTTTGACCTAATGAGTTTACAGTCGCAAACTCAAGAGTTTACGGTCGTAAACTCCTCTCTTTTTTACCATAAGTTGGTTTGAGGTTTTGCAAGTCCTTTGAAGCATTTCTACTAGGTGGTTTGGCCTTTGGAAGAGATTAGGGCATCATTACACTCATTTGAGGAGTTTACGGCCTCATGGTCATTTCTCTTTGGGTTTACTACCTTAAACTCATGAGTTTACTACCTTAAACTCATAAGATTGGTATTTGGGGGTTTTCAAGTCATTAGCTTAATCATGGCAACAGTCTAGGTTAGATTTAGACGTAAGGAATAACCATTGGACTTTTATGGGACTTTTATGCACTTTTTGGGGTGTTTACGGTTTTGGGAGATCCCCAAACCATAAACACATAAAAATGGAAGTATTTGGTGCTTTTTGTGTGATAAACTCATCAAGGATGAACCTAGACAAGTCCCTAAGGCATGGTGAAACATCTAGGCACCTTAAGGCACCACTTTGCACCATAAATGGTGTTTACGGTTTTGGGAGCCTCCCAAAACCGTGAACACCTTTATCTTGGTGTTCTTGGGACTTTTCTTTGATGTTAATATGTAATACAAGCTTGAGAAGACTCAATGATAGAAGTAATTACAATAAGGAACCTTGGATTTAGCTAAAAGTCCAAGAACACTTAGTGTATGTTCTTGGTGTTCTTGGAAATCTAATCAAAAACACAAAAATGAATGGATGAATAGATGCACAAACACTAGATTAAGTGTTTAATCAACTTGAAATGGCTAGATCACTTACAAGTTTGAAGATCTTGAATTGATTCCAAGATGATACTTGAGAGTGTTTTTGAGTTTACTCTTTTAGGGAGTAAACATATTATAACTAGACTTAGGCAGTAAAATCATGGATAAGCATGAGTTTACGGATTTTTAGGATGATTTTTCGACCCAAACGAAATAGTTTGGCTGGGAACTTCTAAGACGCGAGGTGTTTGCGGTTTTTAAAATTCAAAACCCGAGACGACACTTTCTTTCACCCGTTCGTTTAAAAATAATATAAAAATAATTAAATGAACTTTATTTTTCCCAAAAACAAGTAAAAGTGAACTTGACTTATAATATGAAGTGATTGACTTTTAGGGTTTGACCGAATGAAAATTCTGGGTTGTCACATCATCCCCCTGTTAAAGGAAATTTCGTCCCGAAATTGGAATTTAGGTAAGGAAGTAGGCATGAATGATCGAGTCATGAGGTGGAAACTTCCTAATCGATTGGTTCTCGCGCTCATAAGTGAATTCGGGTCCTCGGTTGGTATTCCAACGAACCTTCACTAATGGGCGACGACGTGGCTTCGTCCGCTTGACCTCTCGGTCGAGGGTCACTACGGTTTTAAATACGAAGGCGAGGATCTCGTTAATCTCGATGTCGTCGAGTTGCTTACGAGAGTCCTAACGGAAAGGTATGTTTTCAAAATCGAGACGCGAAGAGTAAAAATGTACGTTACTGAGTTTGCGGAGCAGGTCTAGTTTGTGAGGTACAGGACCGATTCTGGTAAGAATCTCGGAGGTTCTAACTATATTGGATTTAGCTTTCCACGCTTTACGAATTGTATCAAGCCATTCCCAGAGTGAGATTTCCTAAAGAATTTGGTCTCTCACTTGGAATTCCAATGGTTATTTCTCTCGCTTAACTTCCCAGTCAAGGGCCACCCCCTCCTGGGTCAAAGTCGAAAAGGGTTTTTGTAATTTGCGAGGAGTTCTTAATGGACTACGATAGTAGGTCTGCACGACCTAGAATTTTGGCGAATTTCTGTCGGCTTCTCTGGTGTTGACAAATTCTCAACGGTGTTGACAAATTGAAAGAGTACTAAAAAATTCCCACATCACTAACAGTGTGTCTTAGGAATCTGACTCTTCAATTTCAAAACTCGTGCTTAGAGAACTTCGCGAAAGTTCCTCTGAAGGTGATGTTTCTATGGGTTCTTTCTTATTACGAGGGTAGATAAGTATGTCATTACAAGGAGAATGACGACTTATCCTAGTAAGAAAGACGTACCCTACTCATTTAGCTCATGAATACTATCGGTGTATTGGTCCTATCCGAGGGGTATCACTACAGACTCGAAGTGTCCGCATCGAGTTCGGAGGGTAGTCTTCAGGACTTCCTTCCTTAACACTCGAACTGGTAATATTCGGATCTCACATCCATTTCTGAAAGTAATTCGTTCCTAGGATTTCTAGTGGAAATCTTGATGGAGTCCTCGATAGCCGAGGTACATATGACTCAATCCTTCGACTTCTGGAAGAATAAGATCGGAGCTCTCAAGGGTGAGAAGCTTGGCCTTCCAATTCTATTGTTCAGTAGTTCGTTGTGTTGTCCGGGCTATTCTCGTATCTCCGTAGGTGTTTAGACTGTGAGGCAATCTGGTTATAAGAGTCATACTGGGTTCTAAGTTTGTTCACATGCCAAAGTAATTACTCGTAGTCTTGGGCAGTCCTCGTCCTGACGTTCATATTAGAATTCATGCATGGTTCAACGATCACAATCTCGTGTATACGAGTCGTATATAATTAAGATTGAAAAGGTACTCGAATAACTGATTCTTCCTTAAGCTCACATCCCATCAATGGAAAAGAAGTTAAAGTGGAATCATCAATTTTAAACCTGTAGAACATTGATTATATATCACCCCCTATGTATACATTCTTCAGTGATAGATTAATCGTATGAATCTTTGAATTGAACTTGACGTATTGTATGAGTAAAGCTGCGGGGATTCCTTCGGAAAGGAAAAGAACTATAAGGTACTCCATGCATGAGTACTTCGGTGTTATGATATGACGGCTTCGCTAAAAGACGTTTACTGAGAAAGAGATGTACGTATGAAGTTGGTATTGCGAGGATCGAATTTACTCGAGTCGTATGATAAAGTCGAAATCATATGGAAACTAAAGACATTAGATTTGAACATAAGGCGTTACAGACAAAACACAACAGTGAAATCTCTAACAGAGTTACTGTACTTTTAGATTTACTACAAGACTATTGCTGCGAACAAGGTATACTACAAAAGACAAGTATACGCAGCACGAGCATCCCTAAACGGACGCGATCTCGCAAAAGATAAGACTCTGGTTGCACTAGTTTTTAAACATGATTAAAAAGCATATAAAATACTGACGATTGGAAGTGAACTGATACTATAATAGGTTCCTTCGCTGCCTCTTTCCATTCTGAGGTCAAACTCTTCTTGTTCCATCGTCGATCTGCCCTGATGGATAGTCTCTCTTGAGGTGCCCTATCTCACCACATAGATGGCATATCCTAGAGTTTTCGACATTGGTGGTCGAAGTAATGTGTTGGATCCGAATTCTACAGCAGCGGGTAGTATGCCCGTCTCTGTTGCAGTTAAAGCAGTGCGGTATACGACATCCTCCTAGATGATGGATGACGCACTTATCGCACTTCGGTAAGTCCCCAACATACGGTCTGGTTGGGTTAGGGCAATTGGAATACCCGAAGGGATGGTAGTAGGGGGTACCGATGTCGTGGCTGTGAAGGTTGTTACTGGTGGTTGTTTCCTGTTCGCCCTTTAAAGGGATTTGTCCTTAGATTTAGCCCAAGTCTTCCATTTGTTACACTTGGTCTTGGGACTCGGGGTGTCGTGGTAGTTTGCTGCTCATTGAGGTGCTTGATTGTTACTCGGATTGGAATCGTTGTTAAGAATCCCGCTAACATTTGCGTTGTTAGCGTTAAGGTGGGTCAGAATAGCTGACACGACAGCCGAGACTGCAACTTGAAAGGTAGCTGCATCAATCTGAAGAGTTGGTGTTCGGTTGAGGGGTTGATTATCTTTCCTTGGCGACATGATTCTGTTACACGGAAAGAAAAATGAATTTGTGAGCGAGAATGGTTGAACCTAGACGTAGTTCGATCGCTCATGTAAAGTACAGAAGTATGTTCTCTAAGGTTTGACCTACATCCCTATGATGCAGTCCTAGTACGGAATAGAAGTATGTTCACGAGGTTTTGACCTACATCCCTATGATGCAGTCCTAGCAAAGATCGGAAGTAAGTTCGTACAATGGTCTCAAGATGTGTGTCATTCTAGCCGAGGTATCGTTGGTTGGTGAATAACATGATCCAACCATTAAAAGAGACTTGGAGATGTCTCCGGAGTCAAATTTCTATAGTCCAATGACTTGATTAGAGCATGTTTCAAATAGACTTTAATGAAAGTATGATAAGAGTATTTGAATAAAGAATGACACAGAAGTTAGGCGACTGTCAATATCTTTGACATTCATGACGTACAAGTTCGGGAAAATGACCTTGCAAAAAGGTCTTAAATCATATCCAGAGTAGATAGTTCTTGACAGCATAAAGACCTAACCAAAAGTACTTACAGTACAAGATAGTTTCGTAGAAAATGCCACATAGGGCATAGACAGAAACACAAATCCTTTCTAACAAGGAAAATGAAGTAAAGTATCTACTACTGGTGATGGTCATCCCTCTAGTGAACTCTCAGTTGGTGTGACAACCCGAAATTTCCATTATGTACGAACTTTATCAAGGCAATAGAAGTTATCACAGTCACAGTAAATTTTCAGACTTTTCGATATAAGTTTGAGTATTTCGGGATTTACACATAAGGAGATATCAGGAGAGTGAATGCACTAGGGATTTGTGCAACACTATTACTTGAAAACTCTATTACATTAGAGTTCATTACGGGAATAAAATATTTTCTGCCAAAAATCTCAGGACTATATATAGAATTTTGAGCCATATTCATTCATTATTGACAATTCCAACTAGAGAAAAGCCAATTTTCTCTCACGGATCTTCGGGTTTTCATCCAAAATCGTGAGTTCCCTTCTCTAGTTGTATTATATGGCTTATAACATGTTTAATAACATAGGTTACATAGCAAAACTGCAAGATTCGGGAGTTTACCGCCCAAGAACATCTTGGGGAGTAAAATCTTATATAGGGCTTATATGATGCCTAGTCCCTTCCACTTGTTAAATAACGAACTTAAGCTTGTATATAGGTGTATTTAAGACCAGAAAACAACAAAAAAACACCAAAGTTTAGGTGTTCACGGCGCAAGAAGTTCTTGGACCGTGAACTCCAAAAACAACGACCAAAAAGTGTTTTTAACACTCCTAAAGCTTTGGACAATTACCTAGATTTACTCCTAGTTATTTGAGGAAGCTTAAAACATCAAAAACCCCTCCCAAAGTGAGTTTACGACCCTAATATGGTTCATGGGCCGTGAACATCAAACAAGGGCACCAATGTGTGCCTAAGGCCTTCACTAGCCTTAGATAAATGTATAGAACTTTTCCTACATGAGTTTGGGACTTGAAAGCACAAAAATATCCACTTCCATATGAGTTTACGGCAGTAAACTCAAAAGGAAATGGCCTTTGGGCCGAAAACTCCTAAAAAGAGTGTTTTGATGCCCTAAACCCTTCCAAGGATTAAACCACCAAAACAAATTGCTTCTAGAAATCATTTAGGACTTCAAAACACAAAATGACACTAAGTCTAGGATTTCATGGCCGTAAACACAAGATTTTACGACCGTAAACTCCTTGTGTGGGGTTATGTGGAGAGTAAACTCAAGTATGAAGTCCCTTGGAACCCTAAACTCACTAGCCTTGTCCCATAACAACTTAGATGCAATCCTTAAGGCTTATAACACTTATATAAAGTGTTTATTATGTTCTAGGATGTCTTAACATTATCAATTAGTAGTTTAAGACTAATTGTATACATATATGCGGTATTATATGTTAACTAGGGTTATAAAGTGTGTTCAAGACTTCACTTGTTACCGAGCGATCCTACATCTTCAGTTCATCCGTACCACTCACTATAGGTGAGTTCATACCCCTTAACCAATGATTTAAATGTTTTGAAATGCTTTATAGGGGGGATACAAGTTAAATACTTATAGTTATTACATCAATCACATGTGATTAATAACTACAAAACCAATGATTTCTTACCGTTCAAACTGTTTAACAAACCGAATTGTTTCAAATTGTTTTACAAACTCTTTTACTTATCAAATACTTTTACTTAAACTCTTTAATACTTATTATCAGTTGCAGGTCTATGTATGTATACTTATATAAGAAATGTTTAAAAGGATTAGGAAGGCCTGCCCGCCCTATTTCCTTTTCGTGCTTGAGATGTGGTCTGGTGGGATATCGGGTATCCGTCCGAAGGTCATTTAAATATTAATTATGTATCATGTGTACATATATAGTCAGAAAGGTCCTTCCAGTTCATTCAGTACCCTTGGGTAGCAAGGGTATACTTCCATGTTCATACGTACCAGTTACATCATTAGTAAGTTACCATAGGGGTAGCACAGGAGAATACTAATACTATAACTAAAACAATGAAGCATACAATGAGTCAGTTCATTCATGATTCAGTTTGAGTAGTACTCACAGTACATTACTATACATGCTAGATAGAGAGAACATACATTACGGCTAGCACACGCAGAACATTTCAGTACACACAGGCTAGACAGAGAAAGATTACACTTTCAGTTAGCACATTCATTTCATATATATTTATGCAGTTATGTGAACCATTGAGCGGGTCATGGAACTTCCTGCCACGAACGTTCTTCTATCCCGAATCTCCTTAATTGGAGAGCATATGAGTTTGTGTATAGATCTATACTGGATTGACTATCCTACACCTTGCTGCTCGCTACAGTGGGACTTGCAAGTCTATGAGTGCCAAATGTCATTTCTTATGGCGTCTTACATCGTCATTTTACTAGAGTCGGTAGCAGGATATAGGTCAATCACATGTTATTTGGAACACCTTTTTGTATTAAGGTAGTTAGTACCATGGTACTCACTTATCACAAATACTACGGTACGATAATATTTTCCCATTACATTCACTTCGTGAATATTCACACGATCCACGGTAATGTAGTATCTATATTTTTGGTTAATGATAGTCAAAATTGGGAAACACACACTCTAACAAGAGACATACACATGAACACGAGATGCCTTGGTAGAAGGCTACAGTTAGTAGAAAATATAGGGTTTTCTAGGAGAGTTCAAACATTATACAAAACATTGTACAAAACATCTTACAGAAACAACTTTCAAACGTTTTCATACAAAATCAGACATTAATATACTTATGATCTCACCTGCATTAAGCTGATACTCGCTTTCAAAATAACTTGTATTCTTAGGTCACTACTAGACAGGTACAAGTGCCAGGCTTTTGAGAAGATGGAGTTCGTTCAAGACTCATCTTTTATTTTGATATCTATATTTTTGGTGTCTATATCTTTGACAGAACACACATGTATGAAATTATATTATTAATGCAATGGATGATGTTGTTGCTTGTTTACTATTATTCATTGTTGTGATACTATACATGACGTCCTCCGCCCCAGAATGTTTCCACCACTCATGGTTTTGGAGTGTGACAGATTGGTATCAGAGCATTGTTTATAGTGAATTGAGTATATCAACCCATAAAAGATATACTAACTATAAATACATTGGGATTAAAATACTCTGATCAAGAGTCTATACTTTAAATACTAAAATATTTAATTAAGTATACAAGTCTGCATTCATACTAAAATAAGTGTCACTAGGACAATACAAAAGAATTACGATTTTTGAACAACACAGGTGGACTTAGAGACATATAGTCAAAACTGGGAAGATATAGCCTGATCAACTATATTATCCAAGGGTTGACTAGCATGTGCCTAAGTGTAGTTGTGTGGTTGCAACAAGTCTAAAATCTTACCAACAACCCTACACTGAGAACACTAGAACACAACATTAAACTTAAAATACTATAGGAGTATTTTACATTACTATTAGCTACTTATGTGCTAGATTCTTATACCTCCCTTCTCGCGTAGATTTAATGGCTGGATTCCACATTCCCGGAGACCCGTACTTTCCACCCAACGGAAATTCTGGATTGCTTGAGGCAAAGTTCGATGATGAGCATCAAATCCCTTTGGATGATCATCAAGCAGAAGGCTTCTTGGATGGATCTGACTCTGAGCCTGAAGTCAATAACCTACCTCAAGTAGGTCAAGCCCCGAATAACAACCCCCGACCTGTATTTCAAGGACCCACACCCCTGTGGGCAACAAACTTGAATACATGGAGCCATGAACAGGGTCAACCCATTCCCTACAATGGGGACAAAAGTTTCTACAACCTCACAAATGGAGGTTCTGCTGACAGAGTCTTACCCATCATGGTTCGTAGGGTTTCTCGGAATACAATACTGGGTCAATCTTCTATCAATCGAATCTTGGAGATTGATGCCAACACTGGTGTTAACACTGTCCGCATTCGCCAACTAGAGTCTGCTCATGAAAGCATTCTGGTCCATAATGCAGCTCTTAAGAGGGAACTCACTGAAATGCGACCGGAAGTCAGAGAACTTCGAGCTCAATAAGCAAGGTCTGATAGGCGTATGCGGGACATAAAACATCTTCTGTCAGGAGGAAGGACTCACTCTGGTAATATTTTCCCATTACATTCACTTCGTGAATATTCACACGATCCACGGTAATGTAGTAACTATATTTTTTGTTAATGATAGTCAGAATTGGGAAACACACACTCTAACAAGAGACATACACACGAACACGAGATGCCTTGGTAGAAGGCTACAGTTAGTAGAAAATATAGGGTTTTCTAGGAGAGTTCAAACATTATACAAAACATTGTACAAAACATCTTACAGAAACAACTTTCAGACGTTTTCATACAAACTCAGACATTAATATACTTATGATCTCACCAGCATTAAGCTGATATTCGCTTTCAAAATAACTTGTATTCTTAGGTCACTACTAGACAGGTACAAGTGCCAGGCTTTTGAGAAGATGGAGTTCGTTCAAGACTCATCTTTTATTTTGATATGTATATTTTTGGTGTCTATATCTTTGACAGAACACACATGTATGAAATTATATTATTAATGCAATGGATGGTGTTGTTGCTTGTTTACTATTATTCATTGTTGTGATACTGTACATGACGTCCTCCGCCCCAGAATGTTTCCACCACTCATCGTTTTGGAGTGTGACAGATTGGTATCAGAGCATTGTTTATAGTGAATTGAGTATATCAACCCATAAAAGATATACTAACTATAAATACATTGGGATTAAAATACTCTGATCAAGAGTCTATACTTTAAATAGTAAAATATTTAATTAAGTATACAAGTCTGCATTCATACTAAAATAAGTGTCACTAGGACAACACAAAAGAATTACGATTTTTGAACAACACAGGTGGACTTAGAGACATATAATCAAAACTGGGAAGATATAGCCTAATCAACTATATTATCCGAGGGTTGACTAGCATGTGCCTAAGTGTAGTTGTGTGGTTGCAACAAGTTTAAAATCTTACCAACAACCCTACAATGGGAACACTAGAACACACCATTAAACTTAAAATACTATAGGAGTATTTTACATTACTATTAGCTACTTATGTGCTAGATTCTTATACCTCCCTTCTCGCGTAGATTTAATGGCTGGATTCCACATTCCCGGAGACCCGTACTTTTCACCCAACGGAAATTCTGGATTGCTTGAGGCAGAGTTCGATGATGCGCATCAAATCCCTTTGGATGATCATCAAGTAGAAGGCTTCTTGGATGGATCTGACTCTGAGCCCGAAGTCAATAACCTACCTCAAGTAGGTCAAGCCCCGAATAACAACCCCTGACCTGTATTTCAAGGACCCACACCCCTGTCGGCAACAAACTTGAATACATGGAGCCATGAACAGGGTCAACCCGTTCCCTACAATGGGGACAAAAGTTTCTACAACCTCACAAATGGAGGTTCTGCTGACAGAGTCTTACCCATCATGGTTCGTAGGATTTCTCGGAATACAATACTGTGTCAATCTTCTATCAAATGAATCTTGGAGATTGATGCCAACACTGGTGTTAACACTGTCCGCATTCGCCAACTAGAGTCTGCTCATGAAAGGACTCTGGTCCATAATGCAGCTCTTCAGAGGGAAGTCACTGAAATGCGAGAGGAAGTCAGAGAACTTCGAGCTCAGCAAGCAAGGGATGATAGGCGTATGCGGGACATAAAACATCTTCTGTCAGGAGGAAGGACTCACTCTGGTAATATTTTCCCATTACATTCATTTCGTGAATATTCACCCGATCCACGGTAATGTAGTATCTATATTTTTGGTTAATGATAGTCAGAATTGGGAAACACACACTCTAACAAGAGACATACACACGAACACGAGATGCCTTGGTAGAAGGCTACAGTTAGTAGAAAATATAGGGTTTTCTAGGAGAGTTCAAACATTATACAAAACATTGTAAAAAACATCTTACAAAAACATCTTTCAAACGTTTTCATACAAACTCAGACATTAATATACTTATGATCTCACCAAGATTAAGCTGATACTCGCTTTCAAAATAACTTGTATTCTTAGGTCACTACTAGACAGGTACAAGTGCCAGGCTTTTGAGAAGATGGAGTTCGTTCAAGACTCATCTTTTATTTTGATATGTATATTTTTGGTGTCTATATCTTTGATAGAACACACATGTATGAACTTATATTATTAATGCAATGGATGATGTTGTTGCTTGTTTACTATTATTCATTGTTGTGATACTATACATGACGTCGTCCGCCTCAGAATGTTTCCGCCACTCATGGTTTTGGAGTGTGACAGATTTGTATCAGAGCATTGTTTATAGTGAATTGAGTATATCAACCCATAAAAGATATACTAACTATAAATACATTGGGATTAAAATACTATGATCAAGTGTCTATACTTTAAATACTAAAATATTTAATTAAGTATACAAGTCTGCATTCATACTAAAATAAGTGTCACTAGGACAACACAAAAGAATTACGATTTTTGAACAACACAGGTGGACTTAGAGACATATAGTGAAAACTGGGAAGATATAGCCTGATCAACTATATTATCCGAGGGTTGACTAGCATGTGCCTAAGTGTAATTATGTGGTTGCAACAAGTCTAAAATCTTACCAACAACCCTACAATGGGAACACTAGAATACAACATTAAACTAAAAATACTATAGGAGTATTTTACATTACTATTAGCTACTTATGTGCTAGATTCTTATACCTCCCTTCTCGCATAGATTTAATGGCTGGATTCCACATTCCCGGAGACCCGTACTTTCCACCCAACGGAAATTCTGGATTGCTTGAGGCAGAGTTCGATGATGCGCATCTAATCCCTTTGGATGATCATCAAGCAGAAGGCTTCTTGGATGGATCTGACTCTGAGCCCGAAGTCAATAACCTACCTCAAGTAGGTCAAGCCCCGAATAACAACCCCAGACCTGTATTTCAAGGACCCACACCCCTGTGGGCAACAAACTTGAATACATGGAGCCATGAACAGGGTCAACCCATTCCCTACAATGGGGACAAAAGTTTCTACAACCTTACAAATGAAGGTTCTGCTGACAGAGTCTTACCCATCATGGTTCGTAGGATTTCTCGGAATACAATACTGGGTCAATCTTCTATCAAATGAATCTTAAAGATTGATGCCAACACTGGTGTTAACACTGTCCGCATTCGCCAACTAGAGTCTGCTCATGAAAGGACTCTGGTCCATAATGCAGCTCTTCAGAGGGAAGTCACTGAAATGCGAGCGGAAGTCAGAGAACTTCGAGCTCAGCAAGCAAGGGCTGATAGGCGTATGCGGGACATAAAACATCTTCTGTCAGGAGGAAGGACTCACTCTGGTAATATTTTCCCATTACATTCACTTCGTGAATATTCACCCGATCCACGGTAATGTAGTAACTATATTTTTGGTTAATGATTGTCAGAATTGGGAAACACACACTCTAACAAGAGACATACACACGAACACGAGATGCCTTGGTAGAAGGCTACAGTTAGTAGAAAATATAGGGTTTTCTAGGAGAGTTCAAACATTATACAAAACATTGTACAAAACATCTTACAGAAACATCTTTCAAACGTTTTCATACAAAATCAGACATTAATATACTTATGATCTCACCAACATTAAGCTGATACTCGCTTTCAAAATATCTTGTATTCTTAGGTCACTACTAGACAAGTACAAGTGCCAGGCTTTTGAGAAGATGGAGTTCGTTCAAGACTCATCTTTTATTTTGATATGTATATTTTTGGTGTCTATATCTTTGACAGAACACACATGTATGAAATTATATTATTAATGCAATGGATGGTGTTGTTGCTTGTTTACTATTATTCATTGTTGTGATACTGTACATGACGTCCTCCGCCCCAGAATGTTTCCGCCACTCATTGTTTGGAGTGTGACAGATTTGTATCAGAGCATTGTTTATAGTGAATTCAGTATATCAACCCATAAAAGATATACTAACTATAAATACATTGGGATTAAAATACTCTGATCAAGAGTCTATACTTTCAATACTAAAATATTTAATTAAGTATACAAGTCTGCATTCATACTAAAATAAGTGTCACTAGGACAACACAAAAGAATTACGATTTTTGAACAACACAGGTGGACTTAGAGACATATAGTCAAAACTGGGAACATATAGCCTGATCAACTATATTATCCGAGGGTTGACTAGCATGTGCCTAAGTGTAGTTGTGTGGTTGCAACAAGTCTAAAATCTTACCAACAACCCTACAATGGGAACACTAGAACACAACATTAAGCTAAAAATACTATAGGAGTATTTTACATTACTATTAGCTACTTATGTGCGAGATTCTTATACCTCCTTTCTCGCGTAGATTTAATGGCTGGATTCCACATTCCCGGAGACCCGTACTTTCCACCCAACGGAAATTCTGGATTGCTTGAGGCAAAGTTCGATGATAAGCATCAAATCCCTTTGGATGATCATCAAGCAGAAGGCTTCTTGGATGGATCTGACTCTGAGCCCGAAGTCAATAACCTACCTCAAGTAGGTCAAGCCCCGAATAACAACCCCCGACCTGTATTTCAAGGACCCACACCCCTGTGGGCAACAAACTTGAATACATGGAGCCATGAACAGGGTCAACCCATTCCCTACAATGGGGACAAAAGTTTCTACAACCTCACAAATGGAGGTCCTGCTGACAGAGTCTTACCCATCATGGTTCGTTGGATTTCTCGGAATACAATATTGGGTCAATCTTCTATCCATCGAATCTTGGAGATTGATGCCAACACTGGTGTTAACACTGTCCGCATTCACCAACTAGAGTCTGCTCATGAAAGGACTCTGGTCCATAATGCAGCTCTTCAGAGGGAAGTCACTGAAACGCGAGCGGAAGTCAGAGAACTTCGAGCTCAGCAAGCAAGGGCTGATAGGCGTATGCGGGACATAAAACATCTTCTGTCAGGAGGAAGGACTCACTCTGGTAATATTTTCCCATTACATTCACTTCATGAATATTCACACGATCCACGGTAATGTAGTAACTATATTTTTGGTTAATGATAGTTAGAATTAGGAAACACACACTCTAACAAGAGACATACACACGAACACGAGATGCCTTGGTAGAAGGCTATAGTTAGTAGAAAATATAGGGTTTTCTAGGAGAGTTTAAACATTATACAAAACATCTTACAGAAACAACTGTCAAACGTTTTCATACAAACTCAGACATTAATATACTTATGATCTCACCAGCATTAAGCTGATACTCGCTTTCAAAATAACTTGTATTCTTAGGTCACTACTAGACAGGTACAAGTGCCAGGCTTTTGAGAAGATGGAGTTCGTTCAAGACTCATCTTTTATTTTGATATGTATATTTTTGGTGTCTATATCTTTGACAGAACACACATGTATGAAATTATATTATTAATGCAATGGATGATGTTGTTGCTTGTTTACTATTATTCATTGTTGTGATACTGTACATGACGTCCTCCGACCCAGAATGTTTCCGCTACTCATTGTTTGGAGTGTGACAGATTGGTTTCAGAGCATTGTTTATAGTGAATTGAGTATATCAACCCATAAAAGATATACTAACTATAAATACATTGGGATTAAAATACTCTGATCAAGAGTCTATACTTTCAATACTAAAATATTTAATTAAGTATACAAGTCTGCATTCATACTAAAATAAGTGTCACTAGGACAACACAAAAGAATTACGATTTTTGAACAACACAGGTGGACTTAGAGACATATAGTCAAAACTGGGAAGATATAGCCTGATCAACTATATTATCCGAGGGTTGACTAGCATGTGCCTAAGTGTAGTTGTGTGGTTGCAACAAGTCTAAAATCTTACCAACAACCCTACAATGGGAACACTAGAACACAACATTAAACTTAAAATACTATAGGATTATTTTACATTACTATTAGCTACTTATGTGCTAGATTCTTATACCTCCCTTCTCGCATAGATTTAATGGCTGGATTCCACATTCCCGGAGACCCGTACTTTCCACCCAACGGAAATTCTGGATTGCTTGAGGCAGAGTTCGATGATGCGCATCTAATCCCTTTGGATGATCATCAAGCAGAAGGCTTCTTGGATGGATCTGACTCTGAGCCCGAAGTCAATAACCTACCTCAAGTAGGTCAAGCCCCGAATAACAACCCCAGACCTGTATTTCAAGGACCCACACCCCTGTGGGCAACAAACTTGAATACATGGAGCCATGAACAGGGTCAACCCATTCCCTACAATGGGGACAAAAGTTTCTACAACCTCACAAATGAAGGTTCTGCTGACAGAGTCTTACCCATCATGGTTCGTAGGATTTCTCGGAATACAATACTGGGTCAATCTTCTATCAAATGAATCTTAAAGATTGATGCCAACACTGGTGTTAACACTGTCCGCATTCGCCAACTAGAGTCTGCTCATGAAAGGACTCTGGTCCATAATGCAGCTCTTCAGAGGGAAGTCACTGAAATGCGAGCGGAAGTCAGAGAACTTCGAGCTCAGCAAGCAAGGGCTGATAGGCGTATGCGGGACATAAAACATCTTCTGTCAGGAGGAAGGACTCACTCTGGTAGTTCTCGTCGTCGATAGATACTCTTCAACTTCTCTCTTTTGGATATAACCTAGTTATGTAAAAACTCTGGTCTAATTCTCTATTTTATAAATCGTAGGCCTGGTAGGCCTTGGTTAGGTTGTAATTCTGTCAAAATTTTCCCATTTTGGTTGATGTAAGGCCTAATTCTGTTGGCCATTTTTCCCGAACTTATTACATCTGTAATCCCAGTGATTTTGGCAGGTACCTAATCTTATGAGAATTATTATCCAAATGTGATCCTGTAATTGTTTTAAGATTTCCATTCAATCATATCATTTGGGCTATGGAGAGTTAGCCCGTGAGTCATTCTCATCACTCCTTCCATTGAAATCATATCAATGTTTCATCTTCATAAACTATAGATCAAAGATGCCGCCTCACAGAAATCCATGGAGAAATCTCAATAACGAAACACCACCTCCTCCACCTCCTCAACCACCTACTCCTCAATTCGATACGATAGCTCTAAATGTTGTTGTAGTTGCCGCTGTGGCTATAGCCATGGCTCAATATCATTCATCGGGTTCCACTGGAGGAGGAACCCCTGTTCAGTCTGTTTAGATGGAAGCTCCTGTGCGCTTGAGAGAGTGCTCCTATAAGGACTTCACGAACTGCAAGCCATTTTCCTTCAAGGGAACTGGCGGAGTCATTGCCCTCTGGCAATGGTTTGAGAAAACCGAATTGGTTTTTGAAATCTGCTCTTGTCCCGAGGAGAGCAAGGTGAAGTATCTTGCTTGCACCTTTGAAACCAAAGCCCTAACATGGTGGAATGGCCATGTTAAGTCACTATCTCTTGTAGTGGCTAATGCTATGGGCTGGGAAACCTTGAGAGACCTCATGATTGAGGAATACTGCCCGAGGGGCGAGCTTCAAAATCTGGAGGAAGAACTGTGGGGCCTAACCATGAAGGGCTCCAACGTAGTCGCCTACACCGCCAGGTTCTGTGAACTGGTGGCCCTCTGTCCCAACATGATTCCTTTAGAGGGAGAAGATCAAAAGATACATATGGGGACTGGTGCCCCCATACCAGGGAAATGTTTTGGCATCACACCCCACTACATTTGATAGTGCCAAGCGATTGGCACAGCGACTCATAGACCATGGGGTTCGTACCCCGGCCGCAACGACTACCCTGGCCATCTTAGAACCTGCAAGAACCGCTGATTCCAAGCGGAAGTTTTGGGATGACAAGAAGAAGGCTAAGGTTGCCAAGAAGAGGCAAGTCGTGGAAGTACATGCTGCGATAACACTTGCCGCTACTGCTCCGGTAAAGCAATACTCTGGAAGTTTTCCTAAGTGCAACAAGTGCAACTTCCATCACGTAGGTGCATGCCGGGAGATGCAGTGTCTGAACTACAACGGAAAGGGGCACACAACCCATTTCTGTAAAGCTCCGGCGAAGCCAATCAACCAAGCCCCCGGTGCTGGAGCGGGCCAAACTTGCTACGGATGTGGCGAAGTAGGCCACTTCAAAAGAAACTGCCCGAAGGCAGGGCTTGCCGGTGGAGCGGCAAGAGTTCTCGCCATAGGCCATGAGGAAGCGGTTGCCGACCCTACAGTGGTCACTGGTACGTTCCTCCTCGATAACTCTTATGCATGCATTCTATTTGATAGTGGAGCGGAGAGGAGTTTCGTGAACCAAAAATTTGCTCATTTACTTAGGCAAAAATCACGATCACTTAATGAATCGTTCACTGTAGAAATGGCTAATGGGAAGACAGAGAGCACTAGCAGTATATTCGTAAGGTGTACCCTAACTTTAGATAACCATTCATTTTCTATCGATCTTATGCCGGTCTCAATTAAAAGTTTCGATGTCATTATCGGCATGGATTGGTTGAGTCTCCATCGTGTCGATATCATGTGTTACGAAAAGGTTGTTCGCCTTAATCTGATCTCTGGTGAAACCCTAGTAGTCTATGGCGAAAAACCCGGCACGAACCTTCGTATCATCTCGAGCATCCAGGCTCAGAAATTCTTGCGAAAGGAATGTCGAGCATTCCTTGCTCATGTGGTCGATGTGAGCCAAGAAACGAAAGACATCCAGAACATTCCAGTAGTATGCGACTTTCCAGACATCTTTCCAGAAGAACTCCCAGGATTACCTCCGCAACGCCAAGTCGACTTCTGAATCGACTTAGTTCCAGGGGCTACCCCAGTAGCCAAATCGCCCTATCGTCTAGCACCTGCAAAGATGCAAGAACTATCTGGTCAACTTAACGAACTGCTCAGCAAGGGCTTCATAAGGGCAAGCTTCTCACCCTGTGGAGCTTTAGTCTTGTTTGTCAAGAAGAAAGATGGATCGTTTCGCATGTGCATCGACTACAGGGAGCTCAACAAACTGACGGTCAAAAATCGTTATCCATTACCTCGGATCGACGATTTGTTTGACCAACTACAAGGGGTGAGCTTCTTTTCAAAAATTGAATTAAGATCCGGATATCATCAAGTACGAGTACTAGGGGAGGATGTTCCGAAGACAACCTTCCGAACTCGTTATGGGCACTACGAATTCGTAGTGATGCCATTCGGATTAACAAACACGCCCGCAGTATTCATTGACTTAATGAATCGGGTGTGTCGTCCTTACTTGGATCAGTTCGTCATCATTTTCATTGATGACATACTTATCTACTCTCGTAGTAAGGAGGAGCATAGTCAACATCTGCGACAAGTCCTTGAAACTTTACGGTCGGAGAAACTCTACGTGAAGTTCTCGAAATGCGAATTTTGGATTCGACGAGTCGAATTCTTAGGGCACGTGGTTAGCGAAGAGGGAATACACATGGACCTTCCAAAATCAAGGAAATTGAGAACTGGTTAGCACCGAAGACGCCTACGGAAATTCGACAATTTCTAGGCCTCGTTGGCTATTATGGCAGGTTCATTCAGAACTTCTCCCGCATAGCGAAACCTCTTACAACACTGACCCAGAAGGGCCTGGCCTTTGACTGGGAAGAGAAGCAGGAAAGAGCGTTCCAAACGCTCAAACGAGCCTTGTGCACTGCACCAATACTATCCCTTCCCGAAGGAATACAGACTTCGTAGTCTATTGCGATGAATTGAATCAAGGGCTCGGATGTGTTCTGATGCAGCGGGGAAAGGTCATCGCCTATGCCTCAAGACAACTAAAGACACATGAAGTCAACTACACAACCCACGATCTTGAGCTAGGAGCAGTTGTGTTTGCTCTGAAGATCTGGAGACATTACTTGTATGGAACAAAGAGCACTATCTTTACGGACCACAAGAGCTTACAACACATCTTCGACCAGAAGGAGCTTAACATGAGAAAACGACGGTGGGTCGAGCTACTCAGTGATTACGAATGAGAAATTCGTTATCATCTGGGTAAGGCCAACATAGTAGCTGGCGCCCTGAGTCGGAAGGAATATTCTGGTCGTAGAGTCAAATCATTGACTATTACTATCCATTCAAACTTGTCCACCCAAATTAAGGCAGCTCAGCTTGACGCTTTGAAGCCCGAAAATGTGGCGGGTGAATCCCTAAGAGGGATGGATAAGAACTTAGAGGTTAAGGGTGACGGAGCTTACTATTTCATGGACCGGATCTGGACCCCGAACCTAGGTGGTTTCAGAAACTTAGTCATGAACGAGGCGCAGAACACTTGTTATTCCGTACACCCGGGATCAGATAAGATGTATATGGACCTCAAAAAGTTATACTGGTGGCCTAACAAGAAAGCAGAGATTGCTACCTCCGTGAATAAATGCCTTACTTGCGCAAAGGTCAAGGTCGAATACCAGAAACCCTCTGGTCTTTTACAACAGTCGGAGATACCAGAATGGAAGTGGGAGCGGATAACTATGGATTTCATAACCAAGTTGCCCAAGACGACGGGTGGACTTGATTCCATATGGGTCATCGTCGATAGACTGACCAAGTCTGCACACTTCCTACCGATCAAAGAAACAGACTAGATGGAGAAGCTTACAAGGACTTACATTAATGAGATTGTAAGACTGCACGGTGTTCCCTTATCCATTATCTCGGATAAAGATAGTAGATTCGCTTCGAGGTTCTGGCAGTCATTACAAAGTCCCTTAGGAACTAGGTTGGACATGAGTATAGCCTACCATCCGCAGACCGACGGGCAAAGTGAGACAACTATCCAGACCTTGGAAGATATGTTGCGATCCTGTGTGATCGACTTCGGGAAAGCATGGGATACTCATTTACCCCTTTTCGAATTTTCCTATAACAACAGTTATCACACGAGCATAAAGGTTGCTCCATTCGAAGCCCTCTATGGCCGAAAGTGCAGATCCCCTCTGTATTGGGCTGAGGTGGGTGATACCCAATTAGCTAAGGGAAGAGTTCCTGAAAGCACTCTCACAGGTCCGGAAATCATACGGGAAACGACGGAGAAGATCGTTCAGATTCGTGAACGATTGAAAGCCTCCAGAGACCGACAAAAAAGCTACGCCGATAAACGTAGGAAACCGTTGGAATTCCAGGTGTGCGACCGCGTTCTATTGAAGGTCTCACCCTGGAAGGGCTTGATACGCTTCGGAAAGCATGGAAAGATAAATCCAAGGTACATTGGGCCTTTTGAGATTCTCGCAAGAATCGGCCCTGTAGCTTACAAACATAACTTGCCACGCGAACTTAGTAACGTACATCCTACCTTCCACGTATCGAACTTGAAAAAGTGTCTGTCCGACGAGACTCTTGTTATTCCACTCGACGAGATCGAGATCAACGAGAGCCTCAACTTCGTGGAGGAACCAATAGAGATCATGGACCGAGAGGTCAAGCAAACGAAACAAATCCGTATCCTGATAGTGAAGGTTCGTTGGAACGCCAAGCGAGGACCGGAATTCAATTGGGAGCGTGAAGATCAGATGAAACTGAAATATCCTCGTCTTTTTACTTAGTTTTTTTGTAACTACTTATTTGCTTAAATTCTAATTTCGGGACGAAATTCCTTCTAAGGAGTGGATGATGTGACAACCCGATATTTCCATTATGTACGAACTTTATCAAGGCAATAGAAGTTATAACAGTCACAGTAAATTTTTAGACTTTTCCGTATAAGTTTGAGTATTTCGGGATTTACACTTAAGGAGATATCAGGAGAGTGGATGCACTAGGGATTTGTGAAACACTGTTACTCCAAAACTCTATTACATTAGAGTTCATTACGGGAATAAAATATTTTCTACCAAAAATCTCAGGACTATATACAGAATTTTGGGCCATATTCATTCATTATTGACAATTCCAACTAGAGAAAAGCCAATTCTCTCTCACGGATCTTCGGGTTTTCATCCCAAATCGTGAGTACCCTTCTCTAGTTGTATTATATGGCTTATAACATGTTTAATAACATAGATTACATAGCAAAACTGCAAGATTCGGGAGTTTACCGCCCAAGAACATCTTGGGGAGTAAACTCTTATATAGGGCTTATATGATGCCTAGTCCCTTCCACTTGTTAAATAACAAACTTAGGCTTGTATATAGGTGTGTTTAAGACAAGAAAACATCAAAGAAACACCAAAGTTTGGGTGTTCATGGCCCAAGAAGTTCTTGGACCATGAACTCCAAAAACAAGGACCAAAAAGTGTTTTTAACACTCCTAAAGCTTTGGACAATTACCTAGATTTACTCCTAGTTATTTGATGGACCTTAAAACATCAAAAACCCCTCCCAAAGTGAGTTTACAGCCCTAATATGGTTCATGGGCCGTGAACATCAAACAAGGGCACCAATGTGTGCCTAAGGCCTTCACTAGCCTTAGATAAATGTATAGAACTTTTCCTACATGAGTTTGGGACTTGAAAGCACAAAAATATCCACTTCCATATGAGTTTACAGCAGTAAACTCAAAAGGAAATGGCCTTTGGGCCGAAAACTCCTAAAAAGAGTGTTTTGATGCCGTGAACCCTTCCAAGGATTAAACCACCAAAGCAAATTGCTTCTAGAAATCATTTAGGACTTCAAAACACAAAATGACACTAAGTCTAGGAGTTCATGGCCGTAAACACAAGATTTTACGACCGTAAACTCCTTGTGTGGGGTTATGTGGAGAGTAAACTCAAGTATGAAGTCCCTTGGAACCCTAAACTCACTAGCCTTGTCCCATAACAACTTAGATGCAATCCTTAAGGCTTATAACACTTATATAAAGTGTTTATTATGTTCTAGGATGTCTTAACATTATCAATTAGTAGTTTAAGACTAATTGGATACATATATGCGGTATTATATGTTAACTAGGGTTATAAAGTGTGTTCAAGACTTCACTTGTTACCTAGCGATCCTACATCTTCAGTTCATCCGTACCACTCACTACAGGTGAGTTCATACCCCTTAACCAATGATTTAAATGTTTTTAAATGCTTTATAGGGGGGATACAAGTTAAATACTTGTAGTTATTACATCAATCACATGTGATTAATAACTACAAAACCAGTGATTTCTTACCGTTCAAACTGTTTAACAAACCGAATTGTTTCAAATTGTTTTACAAACTCTTTTACTTATCAAATAATTTTACTTAAACTCTTTAATACTTATTATCAATTGCATGTCTATGTATGTATACTTATATAAGAAATGTTTAAAAGGATTAGGAAGGCCTGTCCGCCCTATTTCCTTTTCGTGCTTGAGATGTGGTCTGGTGGGATATCGGGTATCCGTCCGAAGGTCATTTAAATATTAATTATGTATCATGTGTACATATATAGTCATAAAGGTCCTTCCAGTTCATTCAGTACCCTTGGGTAGCAAGGGTATACTTCCATGTTCATACGTACCAGTTACATCATTAGTAAGTTACCATAGGGGTAGCACAGGAGAATACTAATACTATAACTAGAACAATGAAACATAAAATGAGTCAGTTCATTCATGAGTCAGTTCGAGTAGTACTCACAGTACATTACTATACATGCTAGATAGAGAGAACATACATTACAGCTAGCACACGCAGAACATTTCAGTACACACAGGCTAGACAGAGAAAGATTACACTTTTAGTTAGCACATTCATTTCATATATATTTATGCAGTTATGTGAACCATTGAACGGGTCATGGCACTTCCTGCCACGACCGTTCTTGTATCCCTAATCTCCTTAATTGGAGAGCGTATGAGTTTGTGTATAGATCTATACTGGATTGACTATCCTACACCTTGCTGCTCGCTACAGTGGGACTTGCAAGTCTACGGGTGCCAAATGTCATTTCTTACGGCGTCTTACATCGTCGTTTTACTAGAGTCGGTAGCAGGATACAGGTCAATCACATGTTATTTGGAACACCTTTTTGTATTAAGGTAGTTAGTACCACGGTAGTCACTTATCACAAATACTACGGTACGATAATATTTTCCCATTACATTTACTTCGTGAATATTCACACGATCCACGGTAATGTAGTAACTATATTTTTGGTTAATGATAGTCAGAATTGGGAAACACACACTCTAACAAGAGACATACACACGAACATGAGATGCCTTGGTAGAAGGCTACAGTTAGTAGAAAACATAGGGTTTTCTAGGAGAGTTCAAACATTATACAAAACATTGTACAAAACATCTTACAGAAACAACTTTCAAATGTTTTCATACAAACTCAGACATTAATATACTTATGATCTCACCAGCATTAAGCTGATACTCGCTTTCAAAATAACTTGTATTCTCAGGTCACTACTAGACAGGTACAAGTGCTAGGCTTTTGAGAAGATGGAGTTCGTTCAAGACTCATCTTTTATTTTGATATGTATATTTTTGGTGTCTATAACTTTGACAGAACACACATGTATGAAATTATATTATTAATGCA
This sequence comes from Lactuca serriola, assembly GCF_051521515.1. Taxonomy (NCBI): domain Eukaryota; kingdom Viridiplantae; phylum Streptophyta; class Magnoliopsida; order Asterales; family Asteraceae; genus Lactuca; species Lactuca serriola. The sequence continues at coordinate 261,684,460 of NC_136412.1, read as the reverse complement.
ATGGATGATGTTGTTGCTTGTTTACTATTATTCATTGTTGTGATACTGTACATGACGTCCTCCGCCCCAGAATGTTTCCGCCACTCATGGTTTTGGGGTGTGACAGTTGGCGTTCCACATCAAGTTGGTGTCTTTCGTACACCCTCTGGCGTACTCGAAGTTCTATGACTTCGGCTTGCGATTCAGCCAGTGTTTGCAGCAGGGTTTCATGGTTTCTCTCAGATCTCTCACGAGCATCTTCTAGACGAATGGTGCGGAGGGTATGCATTCTCACATCGGCGACTACTTCAGTGATCTGATGTAGGGCTGTCCTGCCTTGAATCTCATTTCGGGCCACTCTACGGACCAAGATTGGCAAGATTCTGTCTGCTAAGCCCCCATTGCTCAGTTCATAGAAGCTTCGGTCACCATTAAATGGCATGGGTTGATCTTGTCCTTGGATCCATGTTTCCAAGCATTCCACCCACTCAGGCGTCGGGCCATGAAGAGCCGAACGCAGATTAGGAATTTGAAAGGGAGCTGCGTGGGGTAGATTCTCAACCTCAGGTTCGGAGTTAGCACCATACGAGAGGTCTTCATCATGGTGATCATTCACGGGGGTTGGATGATCATTCTCTGGCTCTTCTTCAAACTATCCAGCAATGACCTCGTTCGGAAGGTACAGGTTGCCGTGGGGATGGAGTCTAGCCATGTTATCTACGCGAGAATTTGGGTAAGGAAATAATTATTAGACGAACTATCTAGATAATTATTAGAAAAATCTTCATTAGTTATATCTCTATTTGTAAAGTGAATACTAGTTATATGTAATCAACACATGATAGGCCTTCAAATAAGTGACCTTAACTCCAAATTCACAAGGAATAGGGGTAAAGCAAAATTTCACCGATTCTAAGTCTATAACATCCTAGTTACATATAACCTTAGTGTATCCACTTAGCAACTATCAACTTAGTAATGAAGATCCTTTTTAGTTCTCAAGTAAGTAATTATGGTAACACAAAACACCCCTATGGTATTTTAGACTTAGGTTCTGTTATAATGTTCTCATTGTGGTAATGTTGGTAAGTTTTTAGACTTGTTGCCATATCACAACCATTCTTGGGCATATGCTAATCACTCCTCGGACCAGCATAGTTGATCAGGCTATGCTACTCCCAAGACTGACCATACATCCCCAGGCTTACTTGTGATGTTCAACAATCATAATACTTTTGTTCTTGTCATTGTGACACGGATTTTAGTATGAATGCAGGCACGTATACTAAATTAAATATTTTACTATTTAAAGTATAAAATCTTAGGTAGAGTGTTTTAATCCCAATGTATTTATAGTTAGTATATCTTTTATGGGTTGATATACTTAATTCACTATAAACAATGCTCTGATACCAATCTGTCACATCCCAAAACCAAGAACGGCGGAAACGTTTCGGGGTGGAGGACGTCATGTGAAGTATCATAACAGTGTGAAGTAGTAAACAAGCAATAACATCATCCATTGCATTAAAAGTAATGTTTTAATACATGTGTGTTCTTTCATAATGTACAACAATAAAATGAATAATCAAAATAAGATGAGTCTTGTCTGTGCTCCGACTTCTCAAAACCTGGCCATCGTACCTGTCTAACTGGTGACCTGAGAATACAAGTTATTTTGAAAGCAAGTATCAGCCTAAAGCTAGTGAATTCATAAGTATTTAAGTGTCATTCTCTTGTTTTGGAAAGCTTTTATGAATGCCATGTAAATCTTTAAATGAAACAGTTGATACAAGTATGAAAAACCCTAGAAAATCCCATATTTCCTACTAGTATGAAATGTAGTCTTCTACCAAGACCCGAATGTTTTGTTATGAAAATGATAGTTTTTCCTTCTTTTTGACTATTACAAACAGTACTTAGTCTAACTCATCGTTTATGTGAATGTATCACAAAATAAAGTAAATAGGAAAAGAATATAATAGTCTTCTACCAAGACCCGAATGTTTTGCTATGAAAATGATAGTTTTTCCTTCTTTTTGACTATTACAAACAGTACTTAGTCTAACTCATCGTTTATGTGAATGTATCACAAAATAAAGTAAATAGGAAAAGAATATAACAGTCTTCTACCAAGAGCCGAATGTTTTGCTATGAAAATGATAGTTTTTCTTTATTTTTGACTATTACAAACAGTACTTAGTCTAAGTCATCGTTTATGTGAATGTATCACAAAATAAAGTTATAGGAAAAATATAATCATGTAAGTTTTATCCTTTTGTATTAGGATTAACTCGACATCGCGATTTGCGAAATGTATAACCTTTGAACATCCATAGATTGTTCAATTGTCCTCTGTAGCTACAACAGGTGGGAGGAAGTGTTAGTCCCGTAAACATATTCCTAATATAAGTATTAACTGTAGGCGTCCGTAGATGTTCATCAACCTCTGTAGCGAACAGTAGGCCTGAGGAATGGTTAGTCCCGTAAAAGTACTCCTAATATAAGTAATAACCGTAGGCATCCGTAGATGTTCATCAACCACTGGTGCTAACAACTGGGTTTCGGAATGGTTAGTCTCGTCTAGATATCCCGTTGAACTGGGATAGGCAGGAAAATTTACACAGAAGGTACTAATAAATCATCCTAATGAATCGAGGTACAAGTATCCATGTAAATGTATACAAGAAAATGTATCTACGTAAAGGTACTCATGTATGGTATTCATGTAAGCGTATTCATGTAAGCATATCTATGTAAGCGTATTCATGTAAGCATATTCATGTAAGTGTATTCAAGTAACATGTAATGTATAGTGTAGACTCATGAATGAACTGACTCTGATGAAATTCCTTGTAACAGGAATAATGTTATATATCTCCTATCTATCCCTATAATAGTTAACTGGAAGGTAATTGATTGTCCAAACAGGTTTATACACCCTTGCTACACAAGAGTGTGGGAAACTGAATGAAGGATGAAAACTATAACATCAATACATATAAAAGAACATAAGTGTATAGATATAGTTTTGTTCAAGAAGGTAAAAATGGTTTTGTAAGACATCTAAGAGTTTTGAACAATAATTAACAATGACTTGATGTCATTTTAATAAACATTTCAAACGTAATACTTTTGCTATCAAGGTATTTTTAAGATATAAAACCATTTCATGCATCACATTTTGTAGTATGTGAAATCTGCTGAATGAAATTGCAGTTATAAATACATATGATTGATTTAATAACATGTTGTTTTCTACCTGTATTCCCCCCCCCCCATTTAAAGCATTTAAAATCGTTTAAAACATTGATCAAGGGGTATGAACTCACTTGAAGATGGTGGTTTGGATGTACTGAATGATGTAGGGTAACTAGGTGACAAGTGAAGACTTGTTCACACTCAATGATCCTAGTTAACATATAATCACACATATATGTATCCAATTAGACGTTAAACCATTAATTGACAAAGTTAAGGCATCGTAAGGCATGTAAAACACCTTATTTTGGTGCTACAAGTCATAAGGGTTGCATCTAAGTGCTAAAGGACCTTGCTATAGTGTTTGGGGTTCAAGGGTAAACTCCCTTGGAGTTTACGGTTTTCATGACTTTGACCTAATGAGTTTATGGTCGTAAACTCAAGAGTTTACAGTCATAAACTCCTCTCTTTTTGACCATAAGTTGGTTTGACGTTTTGCAAGTCCTTTGAAGCATTTCTACTTGGTGGTTTGGCCTTAGGAAGAGATTAGGGCATCATTACACTTCTTTGAGGAGTTTATGGCCTCATGGTCATGTCTCTTTGGTTTTACTACCTTAAACTCATAAGTTTGGTATTTGGGGGTATTCAAGTCCTTAGCTCAATCATGGCAATAGTCTAGGTTAGATTTAGACGTAAGGAATAACCATTGGACTTTTATGGGACTTTTATGCACTTTTTAGGGTGTTTACGGTTTTGGGAGATCCCCAAACCGTAAACACATAAAAATGGAAGTATTTGGTGCTTTTTGTGTGATAAACTCATCAAGGATGAAGCTAGACAAGACCCTAAGGCATGGTGAAGCATCTAGGCACCTTAAGGCACCACTTTGCACCATAAATGGTGTTTACAGTTTTGGGAGCCTCCCAAAACCGTGAACACCTTTATCTTGGTGTTCTTGGGACTTTTCTTTGATGTTAATATGTAATACAAGCTTTAGAAGACTCAAGGATGGAAGTACTTACTATAAGGAAGCTTGGATTTAGCTAAAAGTCCAAGAACACTTAGTGTGTGTTCTTGGTGTTTTTGGAAATCTAATCAAAAACACAAAAATGAATGGATGAATAGATGCACAAACACTAGATTAAGTGTTTAATCAACTTGAAATGGCTAGAACACTTACATGTTTGAAGATCTTGAATTGATTCCAAGATGATACTTGAGAGTGTTTTTGAGTTTACTCTTTTGGAGTTTACTCTTTTAGGGAGTAAACATATTATAACTAGACTTAGGGATTAAACTCATGGATAAGCATGAGTTTATGGATTTTTGGGATGATTTTTCGACCCAAACGAAATAGTTTGGCCAGTAACTTCTAAGGCGCGAGGTGTTTGCGGTTTTTAAAATTCAAAACCCGAGACGACACTTTCTTTCACCCGTTCGTTTAAAAATAATATTAAAATAATCAAACGAACTTTATTTTTCCCAAAAACAAGTAAAAGTGAACTTGAATTATAATATGAAGTGATTGACTTTTAGGGTTTGACCGAATGAAAATTCCGGGTTGTCACAAATACATGATACCTTCCACGTGTCTCAGCTGAAGAAGTGTATAGCCGACGAGTCGGCAGTGGTACCATTGGAGGATATTCAGGTGGATGCGAGCCTAAATTATGTTGAGAGGCCATTAGTGGTGGTGGATCGGAAGATCAAGGTTTTGAGAAACAAAGAAGTGCCACAGGTTCTGGTTCAGTGGCAGCATCGAAAAGGATCCGAGCTAAACTAGGAGCCTGAGGCGGAGATGTGGAAGCTCCATCCAGAGCTGTTTGTAGAATGAGACTTCGGGGGAGAAGTCTGTTTCTAGTGGGGGAGAATTGTAACATCCGGATTCCCAGTTATCTTATTTTAAGTATTTATCTTGAGATTTAGGGAGGGACTTGGCGGGTAGGCGCTTAGACTCGCCGAGTAGGATCACGAATTCTGTCTTGAGTAATGACCGGACTCGACGAGTCCGCGATGTTAAGTGAAACCCTAAATCTCAGGGCCTGAGACCCATTTAAAGGCCCTTATGGTCGTCATTTGCGGCCATTACTCCCCTGTGAAAACCCTAGAGAGCAAAGAGAGATTAGAGAGCATTTTGGAGGCTAATTCTTCATCCTTTGGTGTGATCTTGCAAGAAGGAGTGGGAAAATCCATGCTAGATTGATTGTGGAGCTTGTATCTGTGTTGTTCACACTGAGATTCACGTTTTGAGGTACAAGTTCCTTCCCATTTCGTGTATTTGATAAATTCCTTGAATCTAGGGTTTCCTTTGTGCCATTTTGAATTGGATTGTGAAGCATTTGGAGTCCCTTTGGGTATAGATGGTAGATTTGGACCTTGAGAGGTCCAAAAAGTCCCAAGCTTCCAGCTTTATGGGGTTTCATGTGAGGCTTGAGAGTAGAACCCCATTTTAAAGGTTATTTCTCCATTTTTGGACTTATAAGAATTGCATGAACGTAAAGTTTGAACCTCTACGTGACTTTTGAGTGTTAGGAAGTTAGATCTACTGGTTGGTGAAGCAGATCTGATCTCAAAGGATTGTTTGAGTGTTTTCATGGGAGGAACTCGCCGAGCCCATAAGGGACTAGACGAGTCGAGTCGGGTTGCCCCGTAATTCGCGACCTGTGATAAACCGTTGAGTGTAGGGTTGACTCAGCGAGTTGAGTGAGGACCAGGAGCGAAGAGGACATGCATGGACTTGCAGAGTCGCACGAGTGCACTCGACGAGTCTGGTCAAAGTTTGATCGTTGACTTTTGTTGACTTTTAGGGTCTGGTCAACAATTGGGCTTGAAGACCATTTGAATGGTAAAATGGTCTTTTAGCCTTCTTAGAGGACATGGAAGAGACTAGTCTAGCCTGGAGTGTCGTTATTGATTTGAGATAATTGTTTATGTGTATAGGCGGAGGCTAGATCAGTGTATCCGTGTGCGAGATTATCCGAGATAGCCGAGCTGAGTCTTCTCACTATACTGTACCTGGAAGGGTACCTATGTGTAACCGGAAGGTCTTATATGTGCTATATGCTGATATGTGATATGTATGTGTTATGTATGCTATGTATGATAAGGGCCGGAAGGTCAAGATGATATGGACCGAAAGGTCAAGAGGACATGGACCGGAAGGTCAGGAGGTTACAGACCAGATGGTCGATACGGGTAGGACCGGAAGGTCTATCGGGATATGGGCCGGAAGTCTCCTGAGACACTTGGACCGGAAGGTCCCACGGAGTTATCACCTGGAAAGGCGTATGTGTTGTATATGGTATTTTGGGGAACTCACTAAACATTTATGCTTACAGTTGTTGTGTTGGGTGTTTCAGGTACTAGCGAGGACCGTGGGAAGGCGCCGTCATGATCCGTACACACTGAGGGGATTTATGTAGTTGATATCTTTTGAGATTCTGGGATTTGTTTGTTATGATGACATTAGATACAATTGTTGGATATTGTTTTTGGTGATTGAAAATACGATTTAAAAATGAAAAATTGTTTTAAAAATTTACGTCGTTACAGAAAAATAGGAGTTTTCGGTTGGAGTTCTTGAGAGGATTTGAGATGATTTCGGTTGAAAGATGTAAGAATGAGCTTATGTTTCCGGCCATATGTATTTATAGTAAGGGACATTTGATGTGATACTTGCATTGAGAAGTGCACCATATCCTCTTAAAATGCGAGCCAAGAGATAAGACCAAGAGATTTCGGTTCTTGCAGATGCGAGTTTGCGGTCCGAAGAGGATACCCTTTGGGGTAGTTTTCTGCAGTCTCGTACATTTGCGGTCCGAGGGTTCTCGGTCGTAAACGGTTTGTTGTCCTCCGGTTTGCGGTCCAAAGAAAGAGGAGAATTGCAAGCTTCTCGGTCTAAGGCAGTTCACTCTTAATTTTTGTAACACTTTTACTAAACGGTTTTTGCACACTAATATTATTAATTTAATTAACAAAACAATAATTTTGACTTTTATTTGGCATGTTTGACGTTTACAAGATAGAAAATAATGGGTTGTCACATTATCCCCCAATTAAAAGGAACTTCGTCCTGAAATTTAAGACTATAGAGATACAATAAGACTAGGGAAAGAGATGCAGGTATTTTTGTTTCATTTTATCCTCCCGTTCCCAAGTGAATTCAGGTCCCCGCTTTTCATTCCAACGCGCCTTCATTATGGGTATACAACTTTGCTTTGTTCGCTTCACTTCCCTATCTAGGATTTCTACTGGTTCTTCCACGAAGTTGCCACTCTCATTGATCTCGATTTCATCGAGTGGGATAACAAAAGTCTCATCGGATAAGCATTTCTTTAAGTTAGACACGTGGAAGGTAGGGTGTATGTTACTGAGTTCTTAAGGTAGTTTGAGTTTGTAAGCTACTGGACCGATTCTAGCAAGAATCTCGAACGGTCCGATGTACCTTGAATTTAGTTTTCCATGCTTTCTGAAGCGTATCATGCCCTTCCAGGGTGAGACCTTCAACGTGACGCGATCACCAACTTGGAATTCCAAGGGTTTTCACATTTTGTCTGCATAGCTTTTTTGTTTGTCTATAGAAGCTTTAAGTCGTTCTCTGATTTGAACTATCTTCTTAGTAGTTTCTCGAATGATCTCCGGACCAGTGAGAGTGCTGTCAGGGATTTGACCTCTAGCCAGTTGCGCGTCACCCACTTCAGACCATCATAGAGGTGACCTGCACTTGCGACCATAAAGGGTTTCGAATGGAGCAACCTTAATGCTAGTATGGTAACTCTTATTGTACGAGAACTCGACTAGTGGTAAATGGGCATCCCATGCTTTACCAAAGTCGATCACACATGATCTCAACATGTCTTCTAACGTTTGAATCGTTCTCTCACGCTATCCGTCAGTTTGAGATTGGTAGGCTGTACTCATGTCCACCCTAGTTCCCAGAGATTTTTGTAGTGACTGCCTGAATCATGAGGTGAATCTACTATCTCGGTCAGAGATAATAAATATTGGTACATCATGCAGTCTAACTATCTCTCTGATGTATGTTTTAGTTAACTTCTCCATCTTGTCTGTTTCCTTTATTGGTAGGAAGTGCACAAATTTGGTTAATCTGTCGACGATTACCCAAATGGTATCATGACCACTTGTTGTCTTGGGTAACTTAGTTATGAAATCCATTGTAATCCGTTCCCACTTCCATTCAACGATTTCTAGTTGCTATAGTAGACCCGAAGGCTTTTGATATTCTACCTTGACTTTGGCACAAGTGAGACACTTGCCCATAAAGTTAGAAATCCCAACTTTCATGTTAGGCCACCAAATAAGTTTCTTAAGGTCCAGATACATCTTGTCTGAACTCGGGCGAATGGAGTATCGTGTCTTGTGTGCTTCATTCATGAAAACCTCTTTATAACCACCGAAATTTGGTGTCCAGATCCGGTTCATGAGATATCGGGCTCCATCACCTTTGATTTATAAGTTCTTGTCCATTCCTCTCAAAGTCTCACTTGCCACATTTTTGGGTTTCAAGGCCTCAAGTTGAGCCTCTTTGATCTGTGTGGATAGGTATGAATGGATAGACATGGTTAACGACTTTACTCGATGTCTTGAGTAATCTTTTCTGCTAAGGGCATCAGCTACTACATTGGGTTTATCGTGATGATAACGAATTTTACATTCGTAATTGTTTAGTAGTTCAACCCAACGTCGTTGTCTCATGTTCAATTCTTTTTGGTCGATGATATGCTGAAGACTTTTAGGGTCCATAAATATTATGCATTTCGTGCCATACAAGTAATGTATCCAGATATTCAGAGCAAATATCACTATTCCCAGTTCAAGTTCGTGAGTTGTGTAGTTGACCTCATGTGTCTTAAGTTGTCTCGAGGCATAGGATATGACCTTTCCTCGCTGCATAAGAACACGGCCTAGCACTTGGTTAGATGCATACAATATACTACGAAGTCTTCTGTCCCTTCTGGTAGAGATAAACTAGGTGTACTGCACATGGCTCACTTTAGTATTTGGAATGCTGTTTCTTGTTTCTCTCCACAACTAAAATGTCACAACTGGAAATTTCAAGTCGAAAAACCAAGCCAAAGGTGTCTCGTATATGTAATAGTTATAGCTATACTATTATTATGTTAGGGTAATGTAAATTTTTGAGGATTATGCCACCCTAAGACTCTCATGAGCTATAAAATTAAATGGGATGTTGAACTTACGTCAAATATAAATCACACAAACAATAGAACAAACATATCAAAGTTTCTATACATCAAGACCATGAACACTTCCCTATGAAGTTTCCATGATCGTGAGCTACTTCTTAGTGGACATGTTAGCCGTAAACAACTTCCAAGAGGCCCCTTTGTCCATTAACCACCCTAAACATCAAAGCCTTGTCCGTGAACACCAATCTATACATCAAGACCATGAACACTTCCCTATGAAGTTTCCATGATCGTGAGCTACTTCTTAGTGGACATGTTAGCCGTAAACAACTTCCAAGAGGCCCCTTTGGCCGTGAACCACCCTAAACATGAAAGCCTTGGCCCTGAACACCAATCTAGGCCACTTTTACGCCATAAACTCCATAATGGAACCCCTTAAGGTCGTAAACCACCATGGTGGACCACCTCTTTTGGCCATAAACCTTTGTGAAAACCCATTTAGTTCGTGAACTCTTTTAATTTCAAAGGTGTTTACAAAAATTATGAGCCGTAATTGACTAATTGTCAATGCAAATCTTAGTAACCTATGCATTACCCAACAGTAAACCAAGAAAATATCAAATCAATTCCATATCCCATATGTAGAAGCGTAAACCCCATTTTTCATTTCACAATTCATTTCACTTTGTGTGAACCTCCGTGAACTCTCCCTAGAACTCAAGTCAAGCTCCCATTTTCTTCACCATTCCTTCTAAGTTCCTGTAAGTAATTCATGCCTAGTCAATGATTCTTATATTTAGTTATTTTAACTCTTCTACTCACACATAAATTTATGTGTTCATAACCTTCTGCTAGCAAAAATCCTCAAGAAGTTCATCCAACACTTCAAGTGTTCTAGGCTCCAATTTCTCACCTCATCTCTTCAACCACACTTTCTCCTACCCAAGGTGAGCTTCATACCCATCTTTAGAGTTTTCATTGTTTTTGGGGGAGGATACAAGTCAAGGGTCTTGTGAAATCATGGTATAATTGCTAGTCTATATTTGTATGTTGTGATGTATGTGTTGAAGATTATGAAACACCCTATAGAAGTCCAAAACTTGAGATTTTGATTAAGTCTGATAAGTTTGGACTATATTTCACAAATTATTGTTGATTAGAAGTAAAAACTAGTGTTTATATGAACTATCATTTAGAAACCTTATGTCAAAAATCACAAGGATTTGCTCAAATAAATTGCTTAAATAAGAGGTTGGACATAATATTTGAAGATGTTAAATTATGAAAATATTAATATCTTGGGCCATTTTCGGCCATATATATATATATATATATATATATATATATATATATATATATATATATATATATAATTTTTGGAACATGGAATAAATTTGAGTAAATATTGAACACTTCGATTTATTAAGGACCAAAAATGGAATTATTGGATAAATAAGGGCCTTTTGAACACTTTCTTAAAAATAATTCTAAAATGAGCATTTTGGAAATGGGTCATTTTCAACAATCCTTGTAGTTTTGGATCACTTATGACACTTTTTGAGAAATATGGGCCTTAACTGATAATTTATAAAAAGAAGGACCATTTTTGCCAACATCGATAATATTGGGTCATCTTTGATAATTATGTTTCAAGGTGGATTATTTTCAACAAAGGAAAACGAAATATCTAGTCAATGAGTAAAACTATTGTTATTTATTAAATAAATAACAAATTTTCAAATATTTTCGTAAATATCGGTTAATATTCTAGTCAGGCGAATCTTCACTGTACCTATATATATTAGTGTACGTTTAAAGTCCTGTAAGAGTTATAAACAGAGTCTCCTGGAGGGAGAGCGGGAATTTTTGTATAGACCTATACGGGGTTGACACCCCGCACCTTCGCTATTCGCTACAGCTAGACCGACCAGTCTAGGGTCACAAATGTCTTTAAACGAAACTGACGCCTGAAGAATACTTAGACAGACACTCCGTCATATTAGTATGGTTATAAGGATTCACTTAGAATGTAACTTTTTTTATTTAGAAATTTACGCAAGTTACACCTTCCGATTATAAACTAGTATTGTTTGGATACTTTAAACGAAGTTTTTACCACATAAGTCTTATGGTTTTAAGACTACTAGTTTATACATCAGAAAATATTGGATTTTCTGGAGAAAACGATTTTATATGATTTCGAAAACAATTAACTAAAACACACATGTAACTATACTTGATTGGAAACAAGACTTACAACTATTTTTGACAAGAAAATATTGGATTTTCTAGATTTCAAACTATCACAAATTTTTATACAAAATGCTTATGAACTCACCAACATATTTTATGTTGACGCTTTTCAAACAAATTATATTCTAAGGAAATCAGTAAGCAGGTTAATGGAACGCGGATTCAGAGTTATTTTGCTGTAGTTTGGAATCTACTCACCAATGTGTAACGCTTTATAAATTCCAACCAATTTAAACTTTTCGAAAACAACCCAATTTTATAAAGTTATTACAAAAAGGTTTTCAATACATTTATTACCAGAGTATTACCTAGAACCACATCATAAACACAAAAAACACGAGGAGCGGTACGATCATGCCTTTGCCTTGCCACGGTCTCCTGAAGTACCTGAAACATTTAAACCACAACTGTAAGCCCGAAAGCTTAGTGAGATACCCCCAAAATACCAACCACAATTCATAACATATCATAACACAGAACAGAACAGCCATGCACTTCGGGTCTACTGTGTGACTGGTCCGCCGCAGCGGCCTATAGTCCACCTGGTCCACCCTCCGAGTCTAGCCATATACATCGAGTCCACTGTGTGATTGGTCCGCCCGCACCGGGCCTTCAATCCACCTGGTCCACTCTCTGAGTCTACAGTATGACTGGTTTGCCCGCACCGGGCCTTCAGTCGTCCTGGTCCACTCTCCGAGCCTCGGCATGTCTGGTCCATCCTCTCAGGGCCTTCAACCTATCCGGACCGCTCGCTAGGCCATCGGGACAACCGGTCCGCCCTGGGTATGTTGGCCTACAGCACAAAGCAGGACCCGCCTCAACCCAACCCAAGTCCAACAACCATGTGCACAAAAACATACAATCATATATCGAATCACAACTAATCAAACCGATCTTAGCAGATCACATACATAGCACATCCCTAGTATCAACGGTCTTGAATCGTTTCGGCGCCGGATGCGACTGTGCCGGGGCCTTCCTCTCCTCTCTTAATCGTAACTCAATCTCCAACTCATGCCGCCGAGCGGCCTCCTGCAACTCCAACAAGGTCTCACACCTCTGCATAGACACAAACTGCTTGATATCCCTCTTGAGCATACTCAGATATCGGGACATCTAAGCCTGCTCCGAAGCAAACTCCGGGCAAAACCCCGTAGTCAACCTCCACCAATCCTTCGCCCCGAGCCTCAACAGGTTCAGAGCACATCTCACCCTCTGATCAACAGGGCATGAACATGTGAAGAAACATCCCTCCACATTTGACAACCATCGCATAGCAACAATCGGATCTTGAACCCCATCGAAGGCAGGAGCTTTGTATTATCGAAGTCCAAATACTGGAAACCTCTATCGGCTCCTCCCCCTGTTGCTGCTACAGCTGCTGTAGCCGCTGCGGTAGCCGTCTCTGTAAGAGCTGCATAGCGCTCATCAAAACACTCGACCATGATGGTCTTGATTGACCCAACCAGTTCCGGCAACTCAGCCCGGAGCATAGCAGCAACGTCATCATGCAGGATCTCACGAATCCTAGCATCCAACTCGTCTGTGCTCATCTGACCGATAACCTCGGGTGGTGTTGACCCACCCTGACCACCTCCTCCTGCTCCCGATCCTGACCCGGATCCGCTCCCAGCATGCCTCGTAACCACCATACTAAAATTACCGCCAAACATCAGACGCTTATCATTAACCCGAGAATCGACTCTCAACCCAGCCCTAGGGATTGTGACTTCCTTGATACGCGTATGGGTCCTGTCCTTTCAGTAGTACGGGCCCATACTACCTTCCACACCTACCCATATTTATATCAAGTATCACCACAACACCCTAGTGAAGAACAGGCATAACAAGCACTCAACCCTCACTCCTAGAGGAACACTGGGAATCTCCTACAGAAAGAAACCCTAGGCTAGCAGTCATCATAAATCAGGCAACTCTATCATGCAATTCCTGAAGATCCCTAGCCTAGTACTAGCATGTTGTTTTATCATATCTCATAAACAAATAACTTGTATGGTATTTTGGGGTTACTTACTAGCTCCGGCTCATCATACCTCCGCGTCCTCCTTTACTCATTTTTGAAAACCATTTTAAAATCTCTTTTGAAAACTCTCCTTGATTTGAGACTAGATTCACACGAATGTTCCTCCAATTCACTCAAACCAAGGCTCTCATACCTACTTGTAACGCTCTAAATATTCCAACCAATTTAAACTTTTCAAAAACAACCCAATTTCATAAAGTTATTTCAAAAAGGTTTTCAATACATTTATTATCAGAGTATTACCCAGAACCACATCATAAACACATAAAACACGAGGAGCGATACGACCATGCCTTTGCCTTGCCATGGTCTCTTGAAGTAGCTGATACATTTAAACCACAACTGTAAGCCCGGAAGCTTAGTGAGATACCCCCAAAATACCAACCACAATTCATAACATATCATAACACAGAACAGAACAGCCATGCACTTTGGGTCTACTGTGTGACTGGTCTGCCACACCGGCCTACAGTCCACCTGGTCAACTCTCCGAGTCTAGCCATATACATCGAGTCTACAGTGTGATTGGTCTACTCGCACCAGGCCTTCAATCCACCTGGTCCACTCTCTGAGTCTAGAGTATGACTGGTCCGCCCACATCGGGCCTTTAGTCGGTCTGGTCCACTCTCCGAACCTCGGCACGTATGGTCCGCCCTCTCGGGGCCTTCACCCTATCCGGACCGCTCGTTGGGCCTTCGGGACAACCGGTCCGCCCTGGGTATGTTGGCCTACAGCACAAAGCAGGACCCGCCTCAACCCAACCCCAATCCAACAACCATGTGCACATAAACATACAATCATATATCGAATCACAACTAATCAAACCGATCTTAGCATATCACATACAAAGCACATCCCTACCAGGATTCCGACCTAACCGGTCACTAGCATAGCATCATCCTATAAACCAGGATACCGACCCTAACCAGGTCTCTAACATATACCATCCTAACTACCAGGATGCAAACATAACAAAGCAATAACATAACAACAGCTACCCGGATTTCCATTCGATAAAGGGCCAACCGTGGTGCCTTAGACCCTGTTGATATAGTGAGGATAACTCACCTCGCAACTGCCGAAACTCTAAACTAAAGAAGCATATTCCCAAATCACACCCTCAACGAAAATCCCGAACTATCCGAAGCAGCAAAACAATCATTAGTCCAAGCACAATATCTTTCCAAGGGTAAATTGGCCAATTTTCCCTTAACTCAATCTGGTCCAAGACTAAGGCCCATAATCAAAATATGAAAGGCCTAACACTAGGTAAGCTCTCATGCCCACTAGTGGCCCAAAGACCAAAAGTCCGAAGCAAAACCCAATATTGGCCCAATTTACTAAATTGGGCCCACCTCACCAAATGGGCCTAGAACCAAGGTCCATAATAAATTAGTGAGTCCAAAATACTCCATCCAAAATGTCCAGTCACGACCCAAGCTCCAATAGCCCAATAACAGCCCAATCTCTTAAGGCCCAAAATGAAAACCCAACAGAGGGAGTATGCTGGGCGTACCCTCCTTGGTACGCTGGGCGTACAACGATGCTCGCGGATTGGGATCGGGGCACAGACCCACTATGCTGGGCATACTCCCATTTACGCGGGGCGTAACTCCGCTGAACTACAACTTCTCATAAGATCTTAATGGCTTAAGCTCTTAAGCCCAAACTTCAGATCCATAGACCAAATATGCCTAGGATTCATAAAGTCTCAAACTTTATTACTTGGGACGTCTATAAAGCTCTTAATCCAAGGTCTTAATCTATTAAGACCTATCTATATCACGTATGAGACAACCAAAGCCATTGGGACCTCATTTTTCTTACTCAAGACCTTTCCTAAGGTCTAAAAGGACAGCTAATCTCAACCAACACGAATCATGCATCAAGATGAGGTTTTTGGGACAAGAATGATGTCAAAACTTCACAACACATAGATCTACACATTATGATTGCCAAGCCAGAGACTTTTTACCTCAAAAGGGCCTCAGAAGATGATGTCTTTCCAGATCTACGAGCTCCAGCCACTCAACTCCTTCTTTGACAACTTCCTCTTTGTTCTTCTAGACTCTCTTTTGCCAAAACAAGCTTTCCAAGGTCAAACACACCCAAAAATGGAGGTAGGACGGCTATCTAGGGTTTCCGAGGATAAGAAAGAGTTTGTGGAGGCTAGGGTGAGAACCATTATGTTCCTTATATAGTGGCTGGCCCTAAATCTAGGGTTTCTGGATGATAGACGTACGCTGGGCGTACGTCGAGAGACCTTCGCGTTCATTTCCTCCATTACGCTGGGCGTACATCCAGCTTACGTTGGGCGTACCCAGCCAAACACGTGCATGCATGCTTGGCATGCATGGGAACCAATTGCTAAACTTCCCCCTTAGAGACCATTGTTGTCAATATCTTCAATTTACAACATCTCCTCTATCATAAGTCCGTTCTCGTCAAACTCCATATCCACATAAAGGACCGAAACGCCCTTACTTTTGATCTCGGGAAACCATAAATAGATATTTCAAGAACGGGGCGTTACACAATGTCTCTTTTGTGTAATTTAAGAACATAAACAAGATGTAAAACTATGTAAGTTTGTTATCTTAATGTATGATGTTTGGATTTTCTATGTTTCATTATTATTCAATTGTTATGATACTGCATAATGACGTCACCCGCCTCCGGACGTTTCCGCCGTTCTGGTTCGGGGGTGTGTGAGAGAACAAATAGATCTGATGCACAGGGACATGGTTTGAAAACTCAAACCTTGAGTGAATGCTTAAGATCAATGTCTTCTTACTAATGAATGTTCTAGTCAAGCCTGGATAGACCAGTCAAGTGTAAGTTAATGCATTCAGCAAGTGATCAAGCCATAAATGAGGAACGAGAATAAAGATCAAAGTAAAGTTAATAACTGAAGAACAAGAAGAATGTTTGAAAGGTAGTAAGTTAGTAAATGCCAAGAAATAAGAGAAAGATCCGTCATTTAACATTGCATTGAAAGCTCCTATAAATAGGAGTGTGTGATACATGGTACAAACTATCAAACATAAATAGGACCGGATAAAAGGAATGATTCTTACATGCTGATTGTCCAAGTTGACAAACATACTAACTCCTATGAAATGTTTAATCATGTAATGAGACAAAAGTAATTAATACACAAAGTGACAAAAACAATGACTCCAAATTATCACACATTCCGGACATAAAGTCCACTTCAGAATGTTTCCACTTCTAAACATCTCATCTTCTACTCTTCAAGTCTGGACAGATTCCAGACTTCTCTTCACTTCGGAACACTTGCTAACTTCGGAATTGACATTTGGACTTATGATTACTAGTGATTCACTTTCAGGTTCCAATAATCACCCCTAAGTGAACTTAGCAATCCAGTCAGCTTAGATGGCTTCTTCCTTGATGACGGTGTAGGCTCTGAACAACCTTTTCTTTGACTTCAATGTACGAGGATATTTGACTTACAAACTTCTCTTTGACCTGTTCCGGAGCTTCAGAGTTGGATGCACGAGAAATGAACTTACAAAGGACTTTGGTAGGAACTAGGTGTTTGTCAATGACTCGGAAAAAGTCCTTGTTTGTCTTCCTTGTTGTGTAGACAAATCCTAGAACTTGGTCATCGATTGGACCATTTGCAAGCAGTTCAGCTTCCGGAAGAACAAATTTGATTTTAGCAACAAAGTGTTCTATCCCGTATAAGTGTGCCAACTTATAGTCGTATCTGCAAAACTCCGCAACATAGTCCTTGAGGAAACTCAGAGCAACATGATAAGGACCCATACTTATATCATTATTTTGAATTCTTCGGAAGTGAGCAGCGAATGTAAGAATGCCATTCGGATTTATCGAAGGGTAATCGGCATCAGTGATGGTCCAGGGAGTTGATTAGTTCCAGAAGATGTGGAATCGAAATAATGGACAGTTAAGTTCGAACTTCACCAAGATTTTTCTTCCAAAACCATGAACTTGGGTGATTCTTTTCCTTGTCCACACTTCCTTAAGAGGTTGTGCATTCTTGGAGTAGAATGTTTCAAGTCTATCACGCCCCGTCCGGAGGATCACTTCCTGATCGTCATTGGGTGAAGAGGAGCAAATTTGATGTAGTATTTGCTGTATGGAGAGAGAAAGGAAGATCGAGCTGTTCGGTGTCATTTTTTGGAACATCATAATACATGAAAGGAATGATTTCATGATTACGGAGAATGCCTTCACGACATAGAGGAGATATTTCACGCATCGGGTTTGGATTATCCTTGAGAGCTTGGATCCGGATGTTGTCCTCTAATGCCTTGTTAATTTCCTCCTGAGACCATCCTTATTTTTCCTTTAGAAGAGGTCCGAAGTGGAAGGCTTGTTGTTCGGCTGTCATAGGCTATTTGCTTTTGTCTTTCTTTAATGCAGACATAATGAGCTGCATGTTCTCATTAACAGCAAATTCTGGAGTAGGATTTTGAAGAGGTTCTTCCAGAATGTCATTAGGGATTCGGAGTGGAGAGCCCTCGTCTAGAGAAGCGATCTTTGGAGCCGGAATAAAAGGAATCTTTGAGGGAGTGGCTCAGAAGGATTGGGCTGTGAGAAATGATTTCGCTATGGCCATTTGAGTTGCCCTTCGGAGAGTGTCATGAAAAGACGAAGGCCAAGATACTGCGGACCAAATTCTATTTTCTCCCTCTGTCATCACCTTTGGAAGGAGCTTGTTTGGAGCCTCGAGAGCAAGAACTTCATTCGTAACTTACTTCTCTTCATCACTGTCTACATTTTGGGGGGGGGGGGGGGGAGTTGGAAAGAATATTTAGCTCATTATCATCAGAATCATTTTCATCCCAGAGTGAGAACTCCGAGGCAGACTTCCATGCTTGACTTGGGCCTTCTCTCCTTCTTGCATCAGTGAACCGAGGAACCGATGCAAGCAATAAAGAGTCCTTTAACCAATCAAATCACTCAAACACCTTTTGCATTCTGATGTTGAGTTGTAGAGTGAGAGAATCATATGCTTCGGAAGTGGACACTTGAGCAGTGAGATGATCGAACAGGTGTCCAAGGATACATAAAATCTCATCAAACTTTCGATTCAGAACATCAACAATGTTCCAAGCGGATCGAAGGAGTTTGATGAGGACTTGTTGAATTATGAGATTCATCTCATCCTTCTTCTTGATCTCCTTCTCCAGTCGCTGAATTTGCTTCTCATGACGAACATGGGTCTACTTTATAAGATCATTGCTAGCGGAAACCAACTCATGATGGACCTTAAGTATTGTGGTGATCGTATCAAGGTAGTGTTCAACCGAGGCATCATACTTGGCTTCAACCTGTTATAGGGAGTGCTTGAGCCGGAGTGAGATTAGTTGATCAAGCTAGGCTTCTCTTTCAGCAATTGAAGGTTCAGACTGATAGGATAAGAACTGAATGATGACATAGAGTTTGGAATCTAGTCCGGAAACCTTTTGATCCATTTTGGAGTTGAGCTCTGCTACAGAAGATTCAATTAAGGAGACTTTCTTCATGGTATCAGACACATTTGTTTGAAGCTCAAGGAGAACAAACATATCGATATAATCACTAGATGAGAATATGGTGTTGGAATTTGAATGTAGAGGCTTTTCCTTGTAAGGCATGGGATTTGTAGAGGGACCGGGATGAGTTTCAACATCATCATGGAGCTTTGGTGTTGATTCGGATTTAGGCTGAGTAGAGGAGGAGGATCTGAAGTTAACTGTTGGCATTGATGAGGATGGCTTGAGATGAAGTTGAGCTGAGGAAAACACGTTAGTATCCACAACGTGTGCAACATCTGTTGTCAGTAGAATTTCTTCGGAAATATCCTCATCCGAAGCTGGAGGATTGGAGGCTTGAGGAGGAGGCTTTTGAGTTTCTCCAGATGTAAACTCTAGATCAATTAGCTCATCAGTAGGAGAGACATAAGGCAAGTTGCTTTGCATGACTCTCTTCTTCATGGAAATAAGGGTAGATTCCACCTGCGATCTGGTAAGCTCCGGATGCCGAGCATGTGCCCTGTTCACATAATCTTCCCACAGAGGATCATTAACTCCTAGTCGTCCTGTAACCTTTCTGGGTATCAGACTAATTGTGGCACTGGGGGAAGGAGGGACAAATCCAACCTCGAAATGCTTGGGGTCCAGAACAGGGGTTCCAGAGTGTGTGCGTGTAGAAACAAGAGGGATACAAAAAGTGACATGTGAATGTGTTCCAAGGGGTCAAGGAACTTTTGGTCAACACCGACATCACCTTTTTTGGAAAGTGAGGGTGGATTATGTGGTGACTCCTCGTGTGTGTGTGCTTGTGTTGTTGAAAAATTGAGGGGTACCTCAGATAAGTGGGCAAGAGGGGTGTTCGGAAGGGCAGAATCAACCTGAATGTCATGGGTTCCTTCCTGTTGAGAGGAAGAACCGACATTGGGTTTCTTTTTGGCCTTGGGCTTCGAAGGGAAAGTCTTCCTTTTTGCAGACTTTTTGGATTTCTTTGGTCCGGATACATAATGATGGCCCTCTTCCGGAGTAGGCTCAATAGGGACTTGGGTAGACTGTGTTGGGTCAAACACAGTCGAAGTCTCCAAATTTTTTTTGAAGGTGAATGAATCCGGAAGGGATGAGGTCCAACATATGTTGAGGTAATCTCCGGACAGGACCAAAGGAAGATTGGTATGAAATTCTATATAATTTAACAGCCTTGAAAGAAAATGCATACCTCATGAGGAATCATGTTAACAGGAATAGGTTCTGAGAGTTCCTTGAATAGTTGCTGAAGTGTCAGAGCCCAGAACCTACGACTTGAGATCTCATTCTCCTTTCTTTTGATGACAAATTTGTAGAAGTCTTTCCATAGCACTTCCGGAAGGTCAATCGCATTGTTGCGTCCGGAATAAATGTTATATACCATATTTAGGAAATCCTTGTTGAGGGTATCAGTTCCCCCGTGCATGCCAGATAGCTCACGAATGATAAAATGCATCAATACAGTCCATAGGCCGGAGACTGCTGACTTCTTGAAATCTTTGGCCTTGAAGTCTTGAGTGTATACAATGTGGTTCAAGAACTATTGAAATTCTTCAGCTATTGGTTCTTGAACTATAAAATTCTTGGGTTTTGGTTTCACTCTGATTGCTTTGAGGAACGTGGATTTGTAGATTGGCATTATTCTATCCCTAATAATTTTTGTTTCCAGAACATCGTCTTCGAGTTTGATTCTAGTGAAGGCTCTGTGAAGATGATGAAGTTGGAGAGGTGGTTCAGGGACTTTTATGAGGGGAATGGATATGGGATGGTTAGCTATGAACTCGATCATAACTTTGATGGATTCATCGTAATCCATAGGGTTAAGCGAAAAAAATTGGGTTATATCACTGGGAAAAGGTTCAGATGATGCCGATGAGGAGGATTTCTTGAAGGGTTTCTTGTTGGCAATGGATTTCCTGGGAGTTGAGGCAGTTGGTGCGTTTTCCTATGAAGAAGATTGAGAAGCCATTGTTGCAGAGGGTTGAATGCTTGAAGAACACGATGAACACAGAGAGAATTTGAAGTTTTGGAGGGTTGGAGTGCGTAAAGAGGTAAAAGGTATGTTTGGGGAATATTTATATGTGAGGAAAGTGGGTCAGGTTAGAAGGATAATGATGAGGATCCGCATTTGAACCGGGTTGCAGTAAATGAGTAACTGCTTTTGGGGGTTAAGTTGACTTGGGAAGGGAAGGGTAGGGTTGTTTGTAGCTTGAAATAGAAAACCCATACGATGATTAGATGGATGCTTTTGGAGACGTGTAGTTGTGGTGCGAAAATCAAGGAGGATTGGATAATGATCCTTACAAAGAAAACGTTTCACCTAATTGACTCTTGGGTTTCCGAATAATCGATTCCGGACAGTTTTAGATCCGGAAGGTAACGAGTTGAATTATGGATTATGAAAATTTTGAGAGATGGTCCGGAATATGATCGTTCTTGAGTGAAGCTTAAAGTTTCAGAGTCAAAAGGTTTGCGATTACGGTGAAAAAAAAGGTTAGTGATTCCGGAGTCAAAAATCTGTGATTCTGGAGCAAAATTCCGAAATAACGATTTTATGTTCCGGAGTGAAAAATTTAGAGAATTTCCGTAAAATGATTTGTAATACATTCCGAAACTGTAACACCGTAAATTTTCAAACAAAATTTTCATTTCAAAATATAGTATTTCCATTCAAAACAAGGCATAAACATTTCAAGTGTCATGTCAAAATACTAATCATCTAAATCCCAAGATCACAAAGCATCTTTCAGTGTGTACAGATCACGCCGGCGCCTTCCCACGGTCCTCGCTAGTACCTGAAACACATACATAACAACTGTAAGCATAAATGCTTAGTGAGTTCCCCAATATACAACTTACGCACATACGCCTTTCCAGGCCCTGACCTTCTGGTCCATGTGTCTCAGGGGACTTCCGTCCCTGCTGGGTAAACCTTCCGGTCCTACCCACGCCGACCTTCCGGTCCACAACACAACGCCTTCCGGCCCATAACATAATCGCCTTCCGGCCCATAACATAATGCCTTCCGGCCCATAACATAATGCCTTCCGGCCCACATAACATACATAGCACGTGTAACAATTAGCTTATCACATATAGCACATATCATATCCGACCTTCCGGTCACACAGTCAAACCCTTCCGGGTACAGTATAGTGAGAAGACTCACCTCGTGAATGTCGAAAGCTAGCAAATCCCGAAGTCACTCGTACTCGATCCACCGAGCTACAATCTCCCTATAACATCATACATCTCTTATTAACACTTTTATCTTCTAAGTTTGACTATCCCTAAGAGGTCAAACATAGGTCAACTCTGGTCAACGGTCAACTTGACCTGACTCGGCGAGTGCTAGGGCGACTCTGCGAGTCTAGACGTCCTCACCAATTCTCTAAGATTCCCTTTCTACTCGTCGAGTATCCTCCTTGACTCGACGAGTTTCTCCTGGAAGAATCGCGGGGCCACCCCGACTCAACTCGCCGAGTCTGAAGAACAATTCGACGAGTCCCAGTTAATCTTCAAGCTACTCGCCGAGTCTGTTCATCGGACTCGGCGAGTCCATGCCATGCAACCGCTCAAACTGCTTTCTAAGGTCAGAACTGCTCCGACCATTCATAGGTCTGGCCTTCCTAGAATGATTCATCACGTAAGGTCCTCATTTCGGTGCTCATAATACACCCCATGACTCATAATTTACATTTTGACCTAAGGCATAAGGATTCCAATCCAAAAGCTCCATTGATTCACGAAATGCTCAGGCATGGGACATTCTGGACTTCCAAAGATCCCAATACAGGGTTCCAATCGTTTGGGGGACTAAGGTAACACTCAATCTAGCCACAAAAGGGTTCAATAAACCCTAAATCCATATACACATCAACATAGAAGGATGCAACTCGAAATATTACCTGAATAACGTGCTCTCTGTGTCCCCAATCCTCAGAACATGGCTTCCCTTGTTGTTCCCTTAACCAAGCCTCCTCTTCCTTGCAAAACAACACTTCCAAAATCAACAATGGTCTTCTACCTTCCTCCAGATGCTCACAATCGAATTAGGGTTTCTCTTAGAGGACTAGGGTGAACAATGACGGCCATAAGGTCCCTCATATACGTACCAAACCTGGACGGTTAGGGTTTTCGCAAAACAGCGCAGACTCGCCGAGTCCATATCCGGACTCGTCGAGTCCAGTCGCGAACCCGCGACCAGATCCGCGATCCTACTCGGCGAGTCTAGGCTCCAACTCGCCGAGTCCCCTCTTAAAACACCCAAAATCATAAATATAACAATACCTGAAATTCCGGGCTGTTACAGAAACAAGATTTGAGAAAACTTCTGGAGTGAATTATGAAAATTTCAAAGTATAGAATGCAATACCTTTCTAGAGTGGAAATTCGGGATGCCATTATGAAGTATATTCCGGTATGCAAAAAGTGATCAAGAGGACTATGTGGACTTAGAACAACAAATGATCAGGATGAGCTGTACAACTTAAACTCAAGTGATGGTTAGAAATAAACACATGTAAAATGATCATATGTATTTCGAAGGAGAATAGTTGTGAGATGAAAAGTTCTTTTAAGATCGGAACCAATTTTCTTCAGAATATTTTTATCAAAGAGAACAAGTCTCTTGAAAGAACTGAGGATTTGGCATCACCATGCCCATCTTGTTCAGAAAACCATTGAATTTGGCTTCGTCTAATTCCTTAGTAAAGACATCAACAATCTCATCGTCAGATGGAACAAAAATGAGTTCAATGTTACCATTTGAAACACGATCTTCTATAAAATGGTACCTTATATCAATGTGCTTATTCATGGAGTGATGAATTGGATTGTGAGAAATCTCAATCGCACTTTGAGAATCACAATAGATAGGAATGTTTTCTAAATGATAACCATAATCCAAAAGTTGGGATTTCATCCATAGAACCTAATATGTACAGCTGGTAACAACAATGTATTTAGCTTCGGCTCTAGAGAGTGTAATGCAATTCTGTTTCTTGGATGACCAACTGACCAAATGACCACCTAAAAATTGACAGCCACTTGATGTGGTTTTTCTATCAAGTTGAAGACCAGCATAGTTCGAATCTGAGTATGCTTGAAGTATGATGCTCTCATTTTCTAGGTACGAGATTCCAACACTCTTTGTAACTTTGAGGTATCGGAAAATTTGTTTCACATCCAGGAGATGAGACATCTTTGGATTGACATGAAATCTTGCACACAAACATATGGAAAACATGATATCCGGTCGAATTGTTGTGAGATAGAGCAGGGATCCAATCATTCCTATGTATTTCTTTTCATCAACTGATACACCTGAAGGGTCTGCAAAGATCTTTTGTCCAAAGCTCATAGGTACCTTGGCTGAGGCACATGTTTCCATTGAATATTTTTTGAGGAGTTCCGAAATGTACTTCTCTTAGTGAATGAAAATTCCTCTGTTAGTCTATTTGACTTGGTGGCCAAGAAAGAAGCTTAACTCCCGATTCATGCTCATTTGGAATCGACTGATCATTAGTTTGAGCAAAATCAGCAACCATAGATGAATCCGTAGATCCAAAAATGATGTCTTCAACGTAAATTTGAACTAGCATGAGATGTGTTCCATTCGATCTTCAGAATAGGGTAGGATCTAAGATTCCTCTTTGGAAACCAGAGCTCTTGAGAAAGTCATTGAGGGTCTCGTACCATGCGCGAGGAGCCTGCTTTAGACCGTAGACAGCTTTCTGGAGTTTGTAACAGTAGTTCAGAAAAGAGAGATAAGCGAAACTAGGGGGTTGTTGAAGATATACTTCTATGTCAAGTTTACGAATAAGAAAATCACTTTTAATTTCCATTTGGTAAACTTTGTAGCCTTTGTGAGCATCATAAGCAAGAAAGATTTTGATGGCTTCAAGAAGTGCAACAAGAGCAAAGGCCTCATCGTTGTCAAGACCTTCGATCTGAGTAAATCCTTTAGCCACCAATCTTGCTTTATTTTGAATAATAACTTCTGCGTCATCTAACATGTTGCAAAACACCCATCTAGTACCAACAATAAGGTGATCTGAGGGAGGAGGCACGAGGGTCCATACTTCATTTCTATCGAATTCTGCCAATTCTTCCTGCATGGCTGTAATCTACTCAACATGTTCTAATGCTTCCTTGATGGATTTGGGTTCAACCATGGATATAAATGCTGAGTAATAACATTCGTTTTGAACACTTGCAGCAGATCGAGTTTGAATACCAGCATTAGGGTTTCCAATAACTTGGTTTGGAGGATGATCCTTGGTCCAGACATGTAACCTTGGAAGTTCTTGAGGAGTAGACGATCCAATATGAACAGTATGATTGAGTTGCTCCCTCTGAATGGTTACAATATAAGGAAGATGCTCCCCCTGAACTTCTGAACCGGAGAGGTTGACATCATCATCATCAGAAGGGAATTCAAAGAAATTTTTGTTTTCATCAATGTTGATAGGATTGGAGTCATCAAAATCAGCAGATGCATCTAGGTATCCATCTACATTTGATTCAAGTGAGGGTTAAGCATTCTCTCCCTCAACCTGAGAAGGTCGAAATGGTTCGGAATCAAATGGAGAGAGACTTAGTTTGGATTGGAGACATTTTGAGAAACAGGAGCTTCCGAAGGAGAGGGTTTCCTTGTTCAAGATTCCGAATCAAGGGCGGTTTCAGAGGGTCCAAAGAGAGTATCAAAGTCAACTTCAAGAATTGTTTACGGGTTCGGACATCCTGGTGTTCGAGCATCAGACTCCATAATGTGAGTTGTAACATGAGTTGGGCTAGAATTCCAAACGAAGTTGTCATCAAATGTAACATCAAAGATTTCTTCCAGAACACGAGTTCTTCAATTAAGAACTCTGTAAGCCTTTGATTTAGAGGAGTACCCAAGGAAGATGGCTTCATCGGCTTTAGGTTGAAACTTTGTAAACTGATCACGGTTGTTCTTGATGAAGCACCTGCATCCGAAAACATGAAGAAACAAGATTGTTGGCTTTCGACCATTCATAGCTTCGTATGGTGTCATGTTGAGGCATTGATTGGTGATACTCTGATTTTGAGTGAAACATGTAGTTGATACGGCTTCAGCCCAGAGATAGAGTGGTAGATTTGCGAAGTTTAGCATTGATTGAGCAGCTTCAACAATAGTTCTATTGCCTCTTTCAACTACACCATTTTGTTGTGGAGTGTAGGGAGCTGAGAAATTATGGTCAATTCCTTTCTCGTTGAGGAATTTCTTAATGGTGGAATTAGTGAATTCTGAGCCATTGTCACTTCAGATTCTCCTAATTGGGGGTTTGATAAGAACTTCTATTCCTTTGATAAAATTTATGAGCTCATAGGCTGTTTCGGATTTTAGCCTTAGGAAGAAGACCCAAGTGAGCCATGTAAAGTCATCAACAATCACAAGAATGTACTTCTTATGATGAAGACTTTCAACGGTGGATGGTCCACAAAGATCAATGTGTAGAAGCTCCAATGGTTCCGAGATTGATTTTTCGATGATAACCGGATGACCCTTATTCGATTGCTTTCCACACTTACAGGAAGCACATAAATGATCATTTTCAAATTTGAGAAGAGGTAAACATCTCACCATTTCACTAGATACAAGATCATTCATGTAGCGAAAGTTCAGATGAGCAAGCATTTGGTGCCCTAACCAACTGATGTTAGTAACGAATTTGGAGAGAAGACAGAGTTGTGGCTTGCCAATAATCATGTTGATGTCGAGAGGGTACATGTTCTTGTTGTGATTTGACTTGATTAAACACTCTTTTCGGTCTTCAGTCATTACATAGTTGTGCTTCTTGAAAAATTCACAATTTCGATTTGAATCAGTGAGCTGAGCAACACTGATCAAATTATGTTTCAGATTAGCTACATAGGCCAAATTTGAGATAGAGAATTTTGCATTGGTGAGATTTCCATAACCACAGATTTGAGAATTGGAGTTGTTTCCATACGTCACGTAGCCAGCATTAGGAGAAAGCTTGAGATCTCGCAGAAAATTTTTCTACCCCGTCATGTGCATGGAGCAAGCACTATCAATATACCATATTGTTTCTTGCTCCGAAGCACAAAGTGCCTGCAAAATCAATGAGTGATGGAGTTTTTAGGCTCCAAGTTAGATATAGGGACATAGGCACGGGCTTTGGTCTTAGATTGTGATTTGGTACACCTTTGTGTTTCCTGGAAATGTCTTTTGAGTTCTTAGGAAACAGAGAAAATGCTAATGCCTTTTCATCTATCCAGTAGTCATATTCAATGACTTGATGGTTTGGAATGACTTCCTTGGGACTTGATTTTTCCGAAGTGGTGGGAACAATAGTGACCTTCAGAATTGTTGGTGTATCAATGTGAGATTTGACTTTCCATACAAGATGTTGCTTTGAAGATTTTGAAAAGTTTATTTTCTCAGCAATTTTTGATTTGCTTGATGACACATTTGTTTTAGAAAAGGTGGTTATAAAAATTGTTCCATGGGATTTAGCAATGAAAGTGGACGAAACAGTCCGAGGAGAAGTGTTTCGTATTGATGTGTTGTTCACACAAGATTTGGGTTGATTGGTACTGATCAGTTTCTATGTTCTACAAAAACTGAGGGAGTTAGAAGGTCTCTTGAGGATCTTAGTGGGTGTGAAGGAGTTTTGACTAGGGTTGATGAATAAAAATTCCTAGATACATTCTTTTTGGAGTTCTCAAGGAAACTTGAATTTTGTCTAGTCTGAACTTCCTTCTTGTAAGCATTTCGAGCTTTTATCTTAGGATCTACAATATCCTTCCTAATCAATATTGTCTTTCTTTTAGATTGAGAAGAGAATTTCGAAGTATGTCCTACTGAGGGATTGTTGAACACAGGCTTAATGGGAACCATATCAGTTTTTGAAATTACCTTTGGTTCAGAATCGCACGGGATTGTCTCATCGACTTCACTATCTAGGGATGCCCAAACACAATCTAATGGTTCAAACAAAGTTGATTCATGAAAGACTTCCTTAATAACACAGTTGTTAGGAGGGCTTGGGTTTGGATTTTGAACAACAGACTTTTGACTTTTAGAGGTCCGATTCAGGTCCAAGTTTATCAGAGGCGGAAATTGAATGGAATCGAGACTCTTAACAATTATGGGTTGAAACTCAGGAATTAGGGAAGTAAAGTGGTCTATGGTTTCAGGAAGGGGTAACAAGGGAGAAACAAGGGTGTTCTAATGTTTGATGTTCGGAACCAGTCCCATAAATGTCAGGTTTTGCAATTCCTTTAAGGGACGAGCAATTGGTTTTGGAAACTCGCTTCCGAGACCAGGAGCTTTTGACCATGGATGACTAAAGTTATAAGTCATTTGTAGATTTGATTCAAGCATGTCAATAGAATATGCAAAGGATCTATCTTAGCAATGAGACGTTTGTTGTCAGAAATCAAGACATTTCTTTCAGAATAGGTGATGTCATATTTGTCTTTTAAAATGATACATTCATATTTTGACATTGCAAGCTCATGTTCTAAAGACTCGATTTTCAACTTTTTATCCTCAAAAAGTAATCTAGGACGATTAATTCACAATACTTCTTCTCACTGGCTTCTATGGCTGACTCATAGGCTTTATAGATGGTGCTCATATTTGTTTGGATCTGGGTTAGGTAACATTCACAAAGAGACAAATCCAAGTTATTATTAGTAATTATAGATTTTACCTGCTGAACAATGCTTCGACCAGGTGGATCGTTGGTTGCCATGTAGCAGTAGTGTGGTTTAGCAACATCATCTTCATCTTCAGACCCATAGGACCAATATCTATCATCACATTCAACGATTTGTCTTGCCATCTAGCACATGTTATTTCTAGTCACCAAATCATCATCATCTCCTGATGACTAATATCCTTCCACATCTCTTGATATGGTTGTTACAAAGGCTTTTTCACTTTCTGCCATCTCTTGAGCTTTTAATATGCGTAGTCCTTGATTTTTGGATTTTGCGGAACTTCAGCCAAGCAATCTTTTGCAAAATGATTTGAATGTCCACACTTATGATAGACAATTTTTGGCTTGTCAGATTTTGGATTCTGCTGTGGTTCCGAAGTAGTGTTTGGTTTTGAGATGTTTGGTTTGTATGAGGGAGGATTTTCCGAAGTTAGTTGAGGTTCCTGAGCTGAATATGGTTGAAGATTGTTTTGGTGAGGAGCATGGAAATGATTTTGATATGGTTGTAAGAGGGATTGAAAGGACGTTTGTATTTCATGTAAAGTAGAGCAAACTCCTGTTGGAAACGGAGTTCAGAGGCCATGGCATTGAAATCATCAACAAGATAGTTTTGAGTGGGTAAGACGGTTAAGGAAGATTGAACTGAAGGAATAGTGGGTTTGAAAAGGTCTGAAGTGGATGAGTTCGGAATGGTTGGTTCAAATGAACTGACAAGAGCAAGAGGACCTCCGGAGAGTTCCTTTATGGTCTAAGCAACATTGGATTCATGTCCTTGAAGTTCATCAAAAAGTTGATAAAGATTAAAATTTTACAAAGAACTGTTACTTCGGAGATAGGATTTCACATTTGCCCATTATTTACCGAGACTATTTATGGATTTGAGATTGTACTCCAAAGGAGTTTGGACAATCCCATGAGCAGTCATGTTGTTAACAAAGATTCGGTATCGGTTAGATGCTGAGGCAACTGATTCACCAGGAGTTGTAGTGAAGGTGCCAAAGTCATTGACAACGGAAGTGAGGCGCTTGTCTTTCATATTTTCCGAACCTTCAATCAGATCTTGAAGAGTGTCCTAAATCTCTTTTACTGATTTTCACAACTTGATGTGCTCAAAGAGTGATGGAGGAACACCAAACATCAATTCTGAGAAAACCACTTGATCAACATGCAATTTCTCAATATCACCTGCAGTTAGAGGAGCTGGATGAGTTTCATCTTGACCCATAAGCTGAGCAGCAGCGTCTCTCACAACTGTTCTTACAGGAACATGAGGACCTTCTTTGACAGATCTCCAAATTTCTTCACCTTTTTCTTTGGCTAGTAAAAATCTTTCCATTCTAACTTTCCAGTGATCATATTCTTCCACAACTAACAATGGGGCACATGCAGGGCCACCCACACTATTTGTGATTTGCATTTGAATCATTTGTTGAGGATTAGAAGTAGCCATCGAAGTTAGGATATTTTCGAGCAAAAGTGGTATATAGAAGAAATTTTATCCTTAACACATAAATGGTTGAAATAACAAGGTAATTTCAAACCAACTATAATCTGATCTTATGGATTCAAAGGACAATCACTCAAGCTCTGATACCAATTAAGAGAACAAATAGCTCTGATGCGCAGGGACAAGGTTTGAAAACTCAAACCTTGAGTGAATGCTTAAGATTAATGTCTTCTTACTAATGAATGTTCTAGTCAAGCCTGGATACACCAGTCAAGTGTGAGTTAATGCATTCAACAAGTGATCAAGCCATAAATGAGGAACGAGAATAAAGCTCAAAGTAAAGTTAATAAATGAAGAACAAGAAGAATGTTTTAAAGGTAGTAACTTAGTAAATTCCAAGAAATAAGAGAAAGGTCCGTCATTTAACATTGCATTGAAAGCTCCTATAAAGAGGAGTGTGTGATACATGGTACAAACTATTAAACATACACAGGACCGGATAAAAGGAATGATTCTTACATGTTGATTGTCCAAGTTAACAAACATACTAAGTCCTATGAAATGTTTAATCATGCAATGAGACAAAAGTAATTAATACACAAAGTGACCAAAAAAATAACTTCAAATTATCACACATTCCGGTCATAAAGTCCACTTCGGAATGTCTTTTTTTGTAAACTTCTCATCTTCTACTCTTCAAGTCTGGAGAGATTCCAGACTTCTCTTCACTTTGGAACACTAGCTGACTTCGGAATTCACATTTGGACTTATGATTGCTAGCGATTCACATTTAGGTTCCAACAATGTGACATAAAAGTCACACCTTTTTTTGTAATGGTGGTAGGCGGTTTAGTAACTCGGGAGACTTCTTAATGAATTTGCAATAGTAGCCAACAAGACCTAAGAATTGACGGATTCCGTAGGCGTTTTGGGTGCTGACTAGTTCTCGATTGCCTTGTTTTTGGAAGGGTGCACATGTATTCCCTCTTCACCGACCATATGACCTTGGAAATCTAGTTTCCTAATCCAAAATTCGTACTTTGAGAACTTCGCGTATAGCTTCTCTACTCTTAATGTTTGCAAGACTTGTTGGAGATGTGAGGTATGCTCCTCCTCACTTTGTGAGTAGATAAGGATATCATCTATGAAGACTATTATGAATTTGTCCAAGTATGGATGACAAACCTTGTTCATCAAGTCCATGAACACTGCGGGCGCATTGGTTAATCCGAAAGGCATCATTACAAACTGGTAGTGAGCATAACGAGTTCGGAAGGATGTTTTGGGAACATCTTCCTGTAAAACTCGAAACTGGAGATACCCGGATCTTGAATCGAATTTTGGAAAGTAGCTTGCTCCTTGAAGTTAGTCAAACAAGTTGTCTATCCATGGTAGATTGTATCGGTTCTTAACGGTTACATTTTTTAGCTTGTGATAGTCTATCACTTACAGAAAGATCCATCCTTCTTTTTCATGAATAAGATCGGTGCTCGCTAGGATGAGAAGCTTGTTCTAATGAATCCTTTGCTAAGAAGTCCGTTCAGCTGGCTGGATAGTGCCTGCATTTCTGCTGGTGCAAGACGATAAGGTGATTTAGCTACGGGGGTAGCTCCAGGGATTAAGTCGATTCTGAATTCGAATTATCTTTTCGGTGGGACTCCTAGAAGATCATCGGGGAAAATGTCTGGGAAATTACAGATTTAGGAATGCTCTTGAAGTCCTTCACTTCTTGTTTCTTGTTTACCATGTCAGCTAGAAAAGCATAGTACTCCTTACGAAGAAACTTTTGCGCCTTGATACTGGAAATGATTTGTAGGTTCGTTTTGGATTTGTCGCCGTAAATGATAAGGGTTTCGTTACTTGGAACGTTAAGGCGAATGGCTTTCTCTTGTTCAAGCTTTTATGCTTCACCCCTCGGGCAGTACTCTTGCATCATCTTCGATTTCAGATTTTCCCAGCTCATTGAGTTTGCCACTATAAGAGTTAGTGACTTTACGTTCCCATTCCACGATGCGAGAGCTCGGTCAGAAAAGGTACAGGCAACAAATTTCACTTTGCTCCCCTTAGGGTATGAGCAGATCTCAAAGACTGCTTCGGTTTTCTCTATCCATTAACTTAGAACCATGACTCCCCTTGTCCCATTAAAGCTTCTAGGTTTGTTATTTGCGAAGTCCTTATAAGAACACTCTCGTGGGTGTCCATAAATTTCACCATGATTGGAGGGATGAGCGCCACTCCCAGATCCACTGGCACCGGTTGTATATATCTGTGACATGGTGGCTGCCACAGTTGTAGTGACCGCTTCCTTAAACATGGCAACGGCAAACTGTGGACTTGGCGACGGAGGTGGAGGTGGTGTCGGAGCTGCATTAACATTGATACACCTAGGATTTCTTCTTGGAAGCATCTTTTGCTTTAAGATTTAAAAGATAGAAAGGTAATAAGACATCAGTAGTGATTATAAATCAAATGTATTTGAACTAATTTCACTAATTCATGATGTATTCTGAAAGGAGTTTATATAGAAGTCTACCACAAGGAATCACTTGCAAAGCGATAATGTGAAATTGGATAGTGATTTTTCAAAGGAAATAAGATGCCTGTGAATTTCATTGGTATATTATATACGTAGAGTTTAGAAAATTTGACCTTGTAATAGGTCTACAATATACCAACTTAACAGAAAACTTGATAGCATTTTGACCTATAAAGAAATGAAATTTCGAGGTCGTACTATGAACATGAAAACATCACTAGTGTATATATGTAGACTTAATCTATATCCAAAAGAGTGAGTAGAATAAGCGCTACTCGCGAGGAGTGTTGTTTGGTTTCCTACTAGTTTCAGCCCTAGATTTAGCAAACTGGCGTTTTGTTTCAAACCTGAGTCTTTCCCATGATACTTGGCGTTCGCGAAGTTCTTTGACTTCAACATGGGTTGCATAAAGTTCCATTTGTAGGGCCTCGGTGTGATTTCTAGTTAACTCTTTCTCTTCACTCAAGTGTCGGAGGCGAACTATGTTGACTAGTGAGGTAGCACCGACCTCCACAACATGATGGATGGCTGGCCTTGCTTACTCGTTGTTATAAGCAACTCGACGTACTATCACAGGTAGGGCCTTGTCTGTTGAGCCTCCCTCATCAAGGTTGTAGATGCTTCATTCTCCATTGTAATGACGGTCCTGACGCTACTCATGACTCCACCTATCTAAGTTCAGTGCCCACTGAGGCGTCAGACCTTGGAAGCCCTGACGGGGATTGCGGTGTTAGGCAACTTGAGGTGGATCATAGACTTCTGGTTCAAAGTCAGAGTCTCCTTGAATGTCTTCTTCATCTTCCTCCTCAAAGTCTTCTTCTATTGGAACCACAGGGTCATCCTCTGGTTCATCCTCAATCTAGCCATGTCATCTTCAATCTAGCCATGTTCATCTTCAAAAGTCATTTATTGGATTTCATAAATGAAAGATATCATGTCCAGGGTTTCAGAAATATAAAGAACACTAAAATCCAAGTTATAACGAAGTAGTTATGACTAACCTAAGATTCACAGCAAAAACCGTCAATATGGTTAAACGTAAATGAGAAATTTCAACAAATACTTATTAGCCTTAGGTATCTAAATAAAAGTCATAGATATCAGTAAACCGTGAACATACATAAAAAGAACGCCAAAATCTGACTTCGTATGACGAAGTTATGATTTTTCAAAGTTTCAGGATAGCGGTAGACAGGTAAAAACTCCAAATAGGGATCAAACAAATTTTAGCCAAAACAACCTAAATGAGAATCGAAGATCTCGTTAATAGTAGTACAACGGTAAAAAGACAGACGAAAACGGACGTCGGATGAAGAAGTTACGGATTTTTAACGGACTTTTTGTGTCCCGGCCTGTTCAAAATGATATATTAAAAATAATGTCAAAATTAATGGACTCTTAATCATTCGTTGCTGTTCGGATTGTATGGTCTCACATCCTAGATGCCAAATTGAAGAGTCATGGAAGAATTGAAGATTGAAGTTCGTTTCGACACATGTCACCTTTGAGGCTCGAACCGCATAGTGCTTGATTTTGGAAGATTTGAAGTGGGTCATTCATTCCTAACTTTGAGGGGGAGAATGTTGGGGTGCAAAGTTCTTCATTCATGACTTTGTAAATGTTTGACTTTTGTAAAACCCACTTGCATGTGGTGCATTAGCCTTTAG
Organism: Lactuca serriola; assembly: GCF_051521515.1. Classification (NCBI taxonomy): domain Eukaryota; kingdom Viridiplantae; phylum Streptophyta; class Magnoliopsida; order Asterales; family Asteraceae; genus Lactuca; species Lactuca serriola. Next base: position 261,649,919 of record NC_136412.1, on the reverse strand, counting down.
ACCCATTTGATTGTTAGAGTGAGGGAGAGACATGTAAACACCTCTATATAAGGTGGGTTTATACCACTTGTAGAGGTGTGCTTGAGAGATGTAGAAGTGAGTGTGTAAGTGTGTGTTAATTATGTAGTCTAGATCTAGTCCTTTTTTGTAACACCATATACATTCAATATATCTCTTAAACACCCAAATCACCATGTTCAATAGTGCAAACTTTAATTCCGCATGCCAAACCATGTTCTTTGTCACTACATGACCAACTCCAAGGAGTGAGTTATTTCTCAAAGATCTATTCGAGATTCGGGTATCATCAGCTGCGAGTCTTGGAAGGAGATGTTCCCAAAACAACCTTTCAAACTCGTTATGGTCACTACGAGTTTGTAGTGATGCCCTTTGGATTAAAAAATGCACCGGCGATGTTCGTGGACTTAATGAACCGAGTGTGTCATTCATTCCTAGAGAAATTTGTGATCATTTTCATAGACGATATACTCATTCATTCGAAGAGTAAAGAGGAACATGGTCAACACCTCTGACAAATCTTGGAAACTCTAAGGAAAGAGAAGCTATACGCAAAATTCTCAAAGTGCGAATTTTGGACTCGGAAAGTAGATTTACTAGGTTACGTGGTTAGAAAAGACGGGATACACATGGACCCTTCCAAAATCAAGGCAATCAAGAATTGGTCAACTCCCATAACCCCAACGGAAATCCGACAATTCTTTGGCCTTGTTGGCAATTACTGAAGGTTTATACAAAACTTATCGAAGATTGCTAAACCACTTACCACCTTGACCTAGAAGGGTGTAACTTTCAATTGGGAATGAAGACAAGACGCTGCATTCCAAACACCGAAGCAAGCACTATGTAGCGCACCTATATTGTCCTTGCCAGAAGGAACATAAGACTCCGTGGTCTACTGTGATTCATCTAATCAAAGTCTTGGATGTGTTCTAATGCAACGAGGAAAGATCATCGCCTACGCCTTGAGACAACTCAAGATGCACGAGGTCAACTACACTACACACGACCTCGAATTGGGAGCAGTCGTTTTCGCGCTAAAGATCTGGAGACACTATCTCTATGGCACGAAATGCACAATCTTTACCGATCATAAGAGCCTTCAACACATCCTCAATCAAAGGGAACTCAACATGAGGCAAAGACAATGGGTTGAACTGTTAAATGACTACAAATGTGAAATTCGTTATCATCCAGGAAAAACGAATGTGGTGGATGATGCTCTTAGCCGAAAGGAATATTCGGGGCGCCGAGTGAAATCCTTAACCATGACGATCCATTCACACCTGTCCACACAAATCATGGAAGCTTAGAAGGAAGCCTTGAAAACAGAGAATGTGACGGGTGAAACCTTAAGGGGAATGGATAAGAATCTTGAAGTCAAGGGTGACGGAGTTCGTTAATTCGTGGATCGGATCTGGACACCGAATTTTGGTGGATTCAGAGACGTGGTCATGAATGAGGCTCATAAGACTCAATACTCAGGTTCAAACAAGATGTATCTGGATCTCAAGAAACTGTATTGGTGGCTGAACATGAAAGCTGAGATCGCTACCTATGTGGGCAAGTGTCTGACTTGCGCCAAAGTCAAGGTAGAGTACCAAGAGCCCTCGGGATTACTACAACAGCGTGAAATAACCGAGTAGAAGTGGGAGCTGATAACCATGGATTTCATAACCAAATTACCCAAGACAGCAGGTGGACTAGACACCATCTGGGTGATCGTCGGTAGATTAACAAAATCCGCACACTTCCTACCAATAAAGGAAACTGACAAGATGGAGAAGCTAGCTCGAACATACATCTGAGAGATTGTACGACTACATGGTGTACCAATATCCATTATCTTCGATAGAGATGGTAGGTTCACCTCGCAATTCTGGCAGTCGCTCCAAAAATCTCTAGGGACGAGACAAGACATGAGTACCGCTTACCATCCACAAACCGACGGTCAAAGTGAGAGGACCATACAAACCTTGGAAGATATGCTAAGAGCTTGTGTAATCGATTTTGGTAAAGCATGTGATACCCATTTACAACTAGTCGAATTCTCATACAACAATAGCTATCACTCTAGCATTAAAGTTGCTCCATTCGAAGCCCTCTATGGCTGCAAGTGCAGATAACCACTGTGTTGGGCCGAAGTGGGTGACACGCAACTAGCTAAGGGACAAGTGCCCGACAGCGCTCTCACAGGCCCGGAAATTATAAGAGAAACAACTGAGAAGATTGTACAAATTCGGGAAAGACTAAAGGCTTCAAGAGACAGACAAAAGAGTTTTGCGGACAAAAGACCGAAGCCTTTAGAATTTCAGGTTGGGGACCGAGTGCTATTAAAGGTCTCGCTCTGGAAAGGGTTAATACATTTCTGAAAACATGGAAAACTAAACCCAAGGTATATCGGACCATTCGAGATCCTTGCACGGATTGGCCCGGTAGCATACAAACTTCGACTACCGCAGGAACTCAATAACGTACATCCTACCTTTCATGTGTCAAACTTGAAGAAATGTTTGTCCGATGAGACCCTCATCGTCCCTCTTGATGAAATCGAAATCAACTAGAGTCCCCACTTTATAGAGGAACTAACTGACATCATGTATAGGGAAATTAAAAGAACAAAACAAAGTCGCATACCCATTGTGAAGATCCGCTGGAATGCAAAGTGGGGACCTGAATATACTTGGGAGCGTGAATATCAGATGAAACAAAAGTACCCGCATCTCTTTCCCTAATACACAAATATTTACCTTAAATTTAATTTCGGGACGAAATTGCCTCTAACGGGGGGATGATGTAACAACCCGATATTTCGAATCAATGTAATGACCTAAAAAGTCAAGAATTGTAACCTCTTTTGATATAATGAAATTATTGTCAAAAATAAAATGTTCAAAATTCATCTATTGGATTTCATAAATGATAGATATCATGTCCAAGGTTTCAAAAATATAAAGAACACTAAAATCCGAGTTATAACGAAGAAGTTATGACCAACCTAAGATTCATAGCAAAAACCGTCAAAACGGTTAAACGTAAAACAAGAATTTTTAATAAAATACTTATTAGCCTCAGGTATCTAAATAAAAGTCGTATATATTATTAAACCATGAACATACATGAGAAGAACGCCCAAATATGCCTTCGTATGAGGAAGTTATGATTTTTCGAAGTTTCAGGATAGCGATAGACAGCTAAAAACTCGAAATAGAGATCGAGCGATTTTTAGTCAAAACAACCTAAACGAGAATCGAAGATCTCGTCAATAGTAGTACAATGGTAAAAAGATAGACAAAAACGGGCGTCGGATGAAGAAGTTACGGATTTTTAACTGACTTTTTGTGTCCTGGCCTGTTAAAAATTATGCATTAAAAATAAATTCAAAGTTAGCCGACAGAGTCTAAATGAAAGTTGTAGAGTACATTCTCACCTACGCATGGATATAAAGAACACGAAAAACGGAGCTCGTACGTAAAAGTTACGCAATTTAGCAGTTGGAAAAATCACATTACGCCCCGTAACAGGCTCTCCCATCAGACCTCCCATCTGAAGTGCGTCATGCATGACGTCCGGTATGCCCCGCGTACCAAGGGTTTCCAACCCCTATAAAAGGGATGCGAGGGTTCCGGGCATAATTGCTCATTTTCTCTCATTCTCTTGCATTTTTACCCCGTTTTGCATCCAAGGAATATCCCGAAGTCCCGGTTTTCATTCCCAAGTCCCAAAGGAAGTTTTACACTCCCGAGATTCCCGAGAATCCCGAGAAATCTGCTTTCTCCCGTTGAAGTTCTGCTCGGTTTTCGTCTCACCTTCCTCAATCTATCAAGTGAGTTCATACACCTATAACTAAGTTTTCAAATGTTTTGTAAATGCTTTTATACACTTTTAATGGGGGGAATACAAGCATGCACACAGTTATCCTCGTGTGAAAAACATCAATCTTTTGTTATACTTTTGTTATATTAATATCAAAAACTCTATTTATATTATGAGTATAAATGTTCAATAATGTTATTACAAATGTATACTTTACATACAAAATCGACACTACACTAGGGGTTATCATACAAATGAATCACACATTTTTAAAAACTATAATAGGTATAGTTTACTAGATATTCATGAGATTTTACATACTATAAGTACTATATAAAGGAAATACTTTCATATACAAGAATAATTGGACTTTTCGTACGTAAATCTATTTGATACTAAGTTTTGTGAGACATTCAACTTCACGTACTTTCAATTATCCTGTTAAAGTCCTGTATTATATACTATAATCTCTTGTAGGGAGAGCGTGTTACTTGTGTATAGATCTATATGGGATTGACAATCCCGCACCTAAACTGTTAGCTACAGTTAGACCGGAAGGTTTGGGGTGACAAACCTCATAACATTCCAACGCCTGAAGAACGTTGTTACAGGAAGTCTGGGTCAATAGCATGGTTATAACACTCACATGGAGTATTAAAAACACATTGATTTACGGGGTTATCAAATGCCTTAGTGATTTTATACATACATAAATCTACCATTCTAGGCATGAAAACGCTATTGCTTTACAGTTTTGAAACTTTTAAACTACCACACACTTATGGAAAAATATTGGATTTCTATAAGTAAACATTCAAAAACAACCGGGTCTTCGTAGAAGACTACTTTTATACTAGTAGGAAATATGGGATTTTCTAGGAGTTTTCAAACATCTACAAATAATTTCATTCGATTTTATACAAACATTGACATTAAAATCTTATGATCTTACCAGCTTAAATGCTGATATACTCTTTCAAATGTACTTGTATTTCTCAGGGATTCAGTAATACAGGTAAACTTCAGCTTTTGGGGAAGTGACACTAAGGCGTCAGTTTAAAACTCATTTTGTCATCATATTGTAATTTTGTTTTGAAACCAGTATCATTCAACAATGTAACTTTTAAATTATATACATATGATGGTTGTTTTACTTTCTTTACTATGTATTCAACTTTTATGTTACTATATGAAGTCATCCGACCCGAACGATTCCGCCGTTTTGGTTTGGGGGTGTGACATTACGAACGGTGCCGCCACTTTTGTTATTGTTGTTGGCATCTATGTTGACATCAAGAGAAAGTTTGGCTTTCTCAAAATGTTCACTGAGCTTGCTTAGTTATTCACCATTTTTTTCAATCATTTTTGCTATAATAAGTTGATCGCTAGGATTTGTGTGACGTGAGGTTTGATCGACAAAATAATGTGGATACGCCAAGATTTAGTCTTTAATGTGTAGTGCCAAAAAAATTCCACACCTTAGACGGATGCACCAATGAGTAGAGTTGAAGCACCAATTTGTTGACGAACACTGATGCTCCAAGTAATTGAGTGTTAACGAAGGATATTGACACATTAAGGGAGATGGCTAACCAGGTGGTTAATCGATGCATATGTTGATCTCTATGGAGATGATGGATTCAATTGGATAGGTTGACGAGGGTTGATGGTGCACTAAGGAGAGGAGATGCGTCAAGAACCAAAAAAATCAAACAAGATGGTGTGAGGTTTCTGCTCTATTTGATGATTCTCCAAGTGATGTTACTAGGACTTGTTGCACTAAAGGAAGATCTTTATCGAGGTTGAGCAAAGAGGGAGGTGATCACGAGTAGCTATTTGGGCCAAGAGATTGATGTGCCAAGGGAGTGATCAGGATATTGTTACACCAAAAAATATAGTGTGGGAAAGATTGTTGAAGACGTGATGAAGCACATGAGGTAATACCGAAATAAGGTTGTTTCTTGAGATTAGGTTATGACACAAGAGGTTATATGGCGCAAGAGGGGGTATCCTCGGTTTGCTTGATGATCACGAAAAAAAGTTGGAGCAAGAGGAGGTATCCTCGGTTTGCTTGATGATCACGAAGAGAAATGTAGCTCAAGAAAAAAATGGTTGGCGCAACTAGGGTTTGAGGTGGCACAAGTTGTTGATGGTCCAAGAGATGAACACAAAGTCACTTGTTGATCACAATTAGGGTTTTAAAAAAAAGGACTTGTAGCTCAAGAAGGAATTTCGATATGAGGTTGTTGAGCCAAATTAGGCTTTGCAAAAAAAAACTTGTTGCTCAAGAAGGAATTTCAAAATTTGGTAGTTGAGCGAAATTAGGGTTTGCATAAAAATGACTTGTGGCTGAAGAAGGAATTTCGAAATTTGGTTGTGGAGCCAAATTAGGGTCTGCAAAAAAAAAAAAAAAAAAAAAAAAAAAAAAAAAAAAAAACTTGTGGTTGTTTCGAAATTGAGGTTGTTGAGCCAAATTAGGGTTTGTAAAAAAAAGACTTATGGCTCAAGAAGGAATTTCGAATTGAGGTTGTTGAGCCAAATCATGGTTTGCAACAAAAAAAATGACACGTGGCTCAAGAGGAGAATTTCAAGATTAGTGTGTTGAGCTACATTAGGGTTTGCAAAGAAAATGACTTGTTAGGCCAAATTTGTTGTTGTGCTAAGGCTACTTGTTGCTCACAAACCGAAGTTGCTTGTTGCTTACGCGACTGTTGCTCACGAAGCCTTGTGGCTCATGAAGATTTGTTGCTCATGAAGCCTTGTTGCTCATGAAGACTTGTTGCTCGTAAAGCCTTGTTGCACACGATCAAAATTTGATGTTGCTCCACGCGAGTATGAGAGTTAGAATTTGTGAAAGAGTTAAAAAGAAAGAATGAGAAATATAAGTGATGTATTTATAGGTGAAGGTTTCTAGGGTTTCTCAATGGGACGAGATATGGATTGCATGGGCCAAGTTGTGGGCCTAGAAGGCTTGGATGGTACTCAAGTATAAATAGGAGAATGTCAACTTGAGTCGCAAGCGCGAGAATGATGGCTTGCGAATCAAGAAAGAAAAGGTGGTGCATGCATGTATGTTATCTTTGAGATGTGCATGGCACCTAAGGAATGCCTACTTGAAATGTGCATGACCTACTTGACGCGAGCACGACTCATTAAAAACATGTATGGCCTATTCAAAACAAGCATGGCACATTTATTATGCTCTATGTGGACTTAAAGAGCCATATGGACGTGATGTGCCAAGAGGCTAAAGATGCTCCAAGTTGTTGATCATGTGCCAATGTTCTTGATCATGCTCAAATGTTGTTGAACATGTTCCAATGCTCTTGAACATTCTCCAATGTTGTTAAACATGTTCCAATGTTCTTGGACATGCTCTAATATGCTTGAACATACTCCAAGTGACTGAAAATGCTCCAAGCTGGTTAAAGTGATCAAGAACCTTCAAGTTGGTGAAATTTCTCCAAGATACTTCCAGTTGATCGAGATGATGAAGATGGTCCAAGATGCCTCAAGATAATCAAGTTGATGAAGATGGTCCAACATGCCTCATGATGATCAATTTGATGAAGATGGTTCATTCATTCTTCCAGTTGGTCTAAATAAGAGGAGATGGTCCAAGATGGTCCAAGATAGTCCAAGAGCATGTAGTTGCTCCAAGTTAGTTGAAGATGGTCCAACTGATCAAGATCATCCAGTTGCTCCAAAGTACTTCTAGTTGGTCCAAGTTAAATGCAGTTGTTCCAAATTTGGTCCATGTACCTGAAGTTGTTCCATGTTGGTCTACGAGCATGAAGTTGCTCCAAGATGTTTCTTAAAGCTTCTGATCTTTTCCTTCTTCACTACATACGAGAATGCTCCACAAACTAAGACAAGCACATATGGTTTACTTGAAGAGAACGGTCCATTGTCATAAGATGCTCCACTTGGCTCAGGATGTTCCATGATCTAGTAATTGATATTCTCTATCTAACTTACCTACTTTACCTAGATTCTAAGGCATGAGTTAAACAGAAAGTATAAAAGTGAAATCACTGAATAATATAACTTTAAAAGTGATGTGTGTGCATATAGATAGAGAATCTGACAAGGTGTAACAGCCCGGAATTCAGGTTCAACCATTTAACCCTACATCTTTTCCAAGTTGTCATATTGGGTCCTTTGTGTCGAGTGCTAAGCTTGTGAGTACGCTAGGCGTACAAGGAGTACGTTGCGCGTACTCACGTGCTTATTTTATACGCGGTTCCATCCGGGTACGCTGGGCGTACCTAAGGTTACGCCGGGCGTAACCGGTCCATACTCAAAACCCTAATATGACTTGAGGGCTATAAAAGGAATGAGATGGTCTTGTCCCTCAGCCACCACCTTTCAAAAAGAAACCCTAAGAGAGCATTTCCTTCATTTTTAGCTTGGGTGTGAGTGTTCTAAGCTTCAAAGTGCAATTCCAAGGAGGTGAAAGAGAAGAGGAGACCATTGTGGAGGCTAGAAGTTGGTGGACAAGTGTAGATTTGAGGACTACAAAGGTTGGAGCTTCTTCTTGAGGTAAAAAGTTCAGATCTTGCCTTTTAGTTTGTATGGTGTGCTTCTTGGACCAATTTCTAGGGTTTTTGGTCCCAAAATGGAGACTTTATGAGCAAGTAGTCTCCATTGGCCTAGATTTATCATATTCCAAAACTATATGAGTTGTATGTTCATAAAAATGCAATCTTGGACGTGAATGTTGAGCCATGCATGAGATCTAGACTCTTGGAGGAGAAAGGAAAGGTGTTAGAAGGTGTGGGGAACCTTTATAGCCATGCAAAGGCTTAAAGGTTTCGACTTTATGGATTAAGAAGTATTAAAATGGCCAGATCTGGAATATGGGGTTATGTCTTAATCGTTTAAGACATTAGACTGAGGAAGTGAGAAACTCGGATGTATGCTGGGCGTAATCCCAGAACACGCTGTGTAGTGGGTCGCGTCCCCCGTTTTTGGAATGCAAGGGTACGCCCCGCATACAAGAGCTGGTACGCCCCGCGTACTGCTTGCTGTTGACTTTTGTTGACTTTTAAGGTTTTGATCAACATGTGGACTTTCGAGTCAGGGAGGGGTAAAATGGTCTTTTACCCTTCTATGGGATAGTGGAAAAGGGTGTAGCATAGCCTTGGAAGCCGTTAATAATTAGAATGATTATTTGTTGTGATTAGGCGGGGCTAGTTCGTTGTTTCGATATTCAGAGATATCGAGCACGTGAGATTCTAGACATCATATGAGGCGAGTCTTCTCACTATAGTGTACCTAGAAAGGTACCTATGTGTGACCAGAAGGTCTTGTATGCTATGAGATGCATGTTTTGTATGTTATGCGTTGCATGTTCTGTAGGCGTTATGTGTGTGATATGTATGCTATGTATGATATGGGCCGGAAGGCATTATGACGTGGACCGGAAGGTCGATACGAGTAGGACCGGAAGGTCTACTGGGACTGGGATGGAAGTCCCATGAGACACATGGACCGGAAGGTCGTGTTGAGTATGGCCTGGAAAGGCGTATGTGTGTAAGGGTATTTTGGGGAACTCACTAAGCATTTATGCTTACAGTTGTTGTGTTATGTGTTTCAGGTACTAGCGAGGACCGTGGGAAGGCGCCGGCGTGACTCGTACACACTAGAGAGAGGATTTGTTTTTTTGATCTTGGGATACGATATGTTTTGATAAATATTGTTGGATATTTTTGAAAATATTTTATGTGAAAATGGTTGTGACAAAATGAAATTTTTGTTTTGAAAATTACGTTGTTACAAGTTGGTATCAGAGCCTTGGTTTGAGTGATTCGGATGCACCTTCGGGCGTAACTAAACTCAAACCGAGGATTTGAGAAAATTTTTGAATGATAAAAGCATTAACTTTTTTTACAAGAGGTTTTGAGACAACCAAAGCGGAGCAGTGTGTACGATCAGCTAGCGCCCGAACGGTGAATCCCCAAAATACCCTTACGTTTTGTGATATGACATGTTATATTATGCATGCTAGAGTTGGCTAGGTATTCATATTAGGACTAGAGTGGCCTGATTTTGTGATGCCTTAGCCTAGGAAGGATTGTGCTGCTATGTGATGCTTGTGAGCGAGTAGGTAGCAGTGAGGGGCTTATGAGAGGTCTACCGAGGAGTAGTTTATGCTAGTGAGATATAGAGTACTTGTGACTTGGGACCTAAGGATGAAGACTTTGGATGAATACTGATGCGGTGTAGGCGGTAGTATAAGGGCCCGTACTACCGAAGACAGCGGAGCAGTGCGCACTCTAGGTAAGAATCCTTTGGGCACTAAGGAACAAGTAGGGTCGAGATTTCGAGTGTGAGCATGCTCGAATAAGTCTTTGATATTATTATTATTATTATTATTATATTATATTTCAGAGACATCATGGTTGGGACACGCCACAGACCTGAGGCGAGTGGTGTGAGTGACGAGGAGCTTCGTCAGATGATCCAATGTTTGGGTCTATTAAGACCACACTGTTGCCATGCCGTAGCCACTGAGGCCTGGCAGCAGCCACAACTGCTGTAGCCGCAACCGCTGCAGGTGCCAGGCCTCAGGGAGGTGACTCGTTGTTGTTCCGGGAGTTCAGCAACACGAAGCCACCCGAGTTTGATGGGACGCAGAATCTGATCGCCGCGATGAGATGGATTGCTGACATTGAGGGATGGTTCTATACGTGTTCATGTACGGAGCATCTGAGGGTACGGTTCACTTTGAACCAGCTTCGCTTAGGAGCGAATGATTGGTGGAAGTTCGTGACAGCGAAATTCACTCTTGCAGAGATTTTTGCGGTGACCTGGGAGAGGTTCACCACCATGTTCAGAGACGAGTATGTTCCCCCGGTGGAGAGGGAACGGCTGGTTCAGGAGTTCTTGACCCTCAAGCAGGGTAATGATTTGGTTACTATGGTCACCCAGAAGTTTCATGAGAGGGCGATGTTCTGCCCTAAGCAGGTGTCTACTGAGCAGGCACGGATGAGCCGGTATTTGGGTATTCTGAGGAGGGACATTCGGGAGTTCGTGTCGAACTCGATGTACCGGAAATTTGCTGAGCTCCAGGCAAATGCACGGAAGAGGAAGATTGAGTTGGAGACTCAGGCCAAGGAGGAGGCCGAGTCTCAGAGGATGGATCGGCAGTCGGCTCAGTCTCAGCCGGCAGCCAAGCGGACCAAGTCCGCTGATTCGAGGACTGGAGGCCAGAAGGGCCGCACTTACGGGAAGTGCGGCAAGGGTCATGAGGGGGCCTGTCAATCGGGTGCTTGCTACAAACGTGGCAAGGAGGGGCATATCGCCAGGGATTGCCCCAAGGGATTTATGGTTTGCTTCCATTGCAACCAGACCGGCCATCGGAAGGTCGAGTGCCCTCAGCTACACCAGTGATCAGCGTAGGGATCTACGCCTGCTGCTAGGGTTACCGAGGTTCGACCGATGAAGGCCGAGGCTCCGAATGCTCATGGGAGAGCTTTCCAGTTGACTACGGAGGAGGTCCGGGCGGCTCCCGATGTTGTGGCTGGTATGTATTATGTATTTTAGCTTTTGTTTGTTATATTGTGCTTATATGATGATATGCGTAGGTACTTTTCTTGTGATTTTTGTACCTACTTTGGTATTATTTGACTCGGGTGCGAGTCGGTCATTTGTTTCCTTGGCATTTAGTTAGCACATTAGTATCCGTCGAGAGGTGTTGAGTCGACCTCTGCGAGTTTCCATAGCTGATGAGCGAGCAGTGTATGCTTCGAAGGTGATTCGAAGGTGTATCCTTGAGATCTTCGGTGTGGAGTTCCCGATAGATCTGGTCCCGATTGCGATGGGGGCGTGTGTGCTATTGTGGGCATGGATTGGTTGAGCCGATTTGGAGCTGTTATAGACTGCGAGCGTCAGTTGGTGACGATACGAGACCCTAGTGTGGGAGTGCTTACGGTGTATGGTGAGGGGACCCGGTGTGGGTCAGCGTTTTGTTCGGCTGCCAGGACGAGACAGAGTTTGCAGCAAGGCTGCAGTGGATTCGTAGCCTTTGTGATGGACACACGAGTGGCCGCGGGTAGGCCAAGTTCTATTGATGAGGTTTCGATAGTGTGCGAGTTTCTGGATGTTTTTCCCAAGAAACTATCGGGCGTGCCTCCGGAGAGGCAAGTGGGGTTCCGTATCGATTTGGTTCTGGAAGTAGCACCTATCGCCAAGGCGCCTTATCGCCTCGCGCCGCCAGAGACGCAGGAGTTATCCTCACAGCTTCAGGTGTTGTTGGGGAAGGGGTTTATTCGACTGAGTTGCTCACCTTGGGGAGCGCCGATCTTTTTTGTCAAGAAAAAGGATGGTTCACACCGGATGTGTATTGATTACCGGGAGTTGAACAAGTTGACGGTCAAGAACCGGTATCCGTTGACGAGGATCAATGATCTGTTCGATTAGTTGCAGGGGGCATCTTGGTTCTCAATGATAGACTTGAGGTCGGGTTATCATCAGATGAGGGTTCGGGATGAAGATATCCAGAAGAAAACATTCAAAACTCGTTAAGGGCATTACAAGTTTGTGGTGATGCCTTTTGGGCTCACCAATGCACCAGCTGTGTTCATGGATCTCATGAACAGGGTGTGCCGGCCGATGCTGGATCGGTCGGTGATCGTATTCATTGATGATATTTTGGTATATTCGAGGTCTAGAGAACAACATGAGGAGCATTTGAGGGGGATCCTTGGAGTTCTGAGATCGGAGAGGCTGTATGCCAAATTCTCCAAGTGTGAGTTCTGGTTACGAGAGGTTCAGTTCTTGGGACATCTCATCAACCGGAATGGGATATTGGTCGATCCGGCCAAGATTGAGGCGGTCATGAGGTGGGAGGTGCCGAGATCACCCACCGAGATCAGGAGCTTTCTGGGATTGGCCGGCTATTATCGGAGATTTATTAAGGATTTCTCCAAGATCGTCGTGCCACTTACCAAGATGACCCGAAAGGGTGTTGCATTTTCATGGAGTCCGGAGCAGCAGACCTCAATTGAGACACTTCGCTAGAAGTTGTGCGAAGCCCCGGTGCTCGCACACCCGGGGCTTATGCAGAGGGGGAAGTGCTTATGCAAAGGGGGCACGTGATAGCATATGCATCGGGGCAGCTGAAGCCTCATGAGTCGAGATATCCCACCTACGATCTGGAGCTGGGGGCTGTGGTGTTCGCCCTCAAGATCTGGCGTCACTATCTGTATGGGGTTTGGTGTACCATATACACGGACCACAAGAGTCTGAAGTACTTGATGGATCAGCCCAACCTGAATATGCGCTAGAGGAGATGGTTGGATGTGGTAAAGGATTATGATTGTGAGATCCTGTACCACCCGGACAAGGCTAATGTTGTAGCCGATGCTTTGAGCCGTAGGGCAGAGAGTGCCCCGATTCGAGACGTTTGTATGAGGTTGACAGTGATGACTCCGGTGTTGGACACTATACGAGGGGCCCAGGCAGAAGCAGTGAGACCGGAGAACCGCAAAAGGGAGCGGGTAATCGGGTAGGTATGGGAGTTTGTTACCGATAGTCGAGGACTTATGACTTTTCAGGGCCGGATTTGGGTACCGTTTGTGGGCGGGGTGCGTACCATCTTAATGGAGGAGGCCAATAGGTCGAAGTTCTCGATCCATCCCGGGGCCACTAAGATGTTCTTGGATTTAAAGAAGGAGTATTGGTGGCCCTGTATGAAGAGGGATGTTGCATGGTTCCTAGAGAGGTGCTTGACCTGTCTAAAGGTTAAGGTCGAGCACCAGCGTCCGCATGGTAAGCTGCAGCCGTTAGAGATCCCCGAGTGGAAGTGGAAACAGATTACCATGGATTTTATCACCAAATTGCCAAGGACTGCAAGAGGTGTCGATGCAATTTGGGTGATTGTGGATAGGTTGACGAAGAGTGCTCACTTTATTGCTATCAGTGAGAGCCCTTCTGCTGAGAGGCTGGCAGAGTTGTATGTGAGGGAGGTGGTATCGCGACATGGAGTTCCGATCTCGATTGTTTCAGATCGAGATGTGCAATTTACTTCCAGATTTTGGAAGAAGTTTGACATGGAGTTGGGTACGAGGCTGCATTTCAGTACCGCATATCACCCACAGACGGACGGGTAGAGTGAGCAGATGATTCAGAAGCTTGAGGATATGATTCGGGCATGTGTATTGGATTCTAGAGGGAGTTGGGACACGTATTTGCCCTTAGCTGAGTTTTCCTACAACAACAGCCATCACTCGAGCATCGGTATGCCACCTTTTGAGCTGTTGTATGGGAGGAGGTTTCGGACCCTCATATGCTGGGGAGAAGTAGGGCAACGTGTGATGGGTAGTACGGAGATTGTGCTTCAGACGACAGAGCAGATACAGCAGGTCTGGCAGAAGTTGTTGACTGCTCAGAGTCACCAGAAGAGTTATGCGGATAGGCGACGATCTGAGCTTGAGTTCCAGGTTGGTGATTTCGTGCTCCTGAAGGTATCTCCTTGGAAAGGAGTGATTCGATTCAGGAAGAGGGGCAAGCTGGGGCCCCGGTATATTGGGCCATTTAGAGTGATTGCGAGAGTAGGCAGAGTAGCATATCATCTGGAGCTACCTGCAGAGTTGAGCCAGATTCATGATACCTTCCACGTGTCTCAGTTGAGGAAGTGTATAGCCGACGAGTCGGCGGTAGTACCTCTGGAGGATATTCAGGCAGATGCGGGCCTGATTTATGCTGAGAGACCAATCGCGATTCGGGATCGAAAGATCAAGGTTCTGAGGAACAAGGAGGTGCCATTGGTGCAGATTCAGTGGCAGCATTGGAAGGGGTCTGAGCTGACGTGGGAGTCCGAGTCGGAGATGCGGGAGCAGCATCCGGAGTTGTTTTTGGTATAAGACTTCGGGGACGAAGTATGGTTCTAGTGGGGGAGAATTGTAACAGCCCGGAATTCAGGTTCAACCATTTAACACTTCATCTTTTCCACGTTGTCATATTGGGTCCTTTGTGTCGAGTGTTAAGCTTGTGAGTACTCTGCGCGTACTCGCGCGCTTATTTTGTACACGGCTCCATCCGGGTACGCTGGGCGTACCTAAGGTTACGCCGGGCGTAACCGACCCAGACTCAAACCCTAATATGACTTGAGGGCTATAAAAGGAATGAGATAGTCTTGTCCCTCAGCCACCACCTTTCAGAAATAAACCCTAAGAGAGCATTTCCTTCATTTTTAGCTTGGGTGTGAGTGTTCTAAGCTTCAAAGTGCCATTCCAAGGTGGTGAAAGAGAAGAAGAGACCATTGTGGAGGCTAGAAGTTGGTGGACAAGTGTAGTCTGAGGACTACAAAGGTTGGAGCTTCGTCCTGAGGTAAAACTTTCAGATCTTGCCTTGTAGTTTGTATGGTGTGCTTCTTGGACTAATTTCTAAGGTTTTTGGTCCCAAGATGGACACTTTATGAGCAAGTAGTCTCCATTGACCTAGATCTATCATATTCCATAACTATATGAGTTGTATGTTCATAAAAATGCAATCTTGGACGTGACTGTTGAGCCATGCATGAGATCTAGACTCTTGGAGGAGAAAGGAAAGGTGTGGGGAACCTTTATAGCCATGCAAAGGCTTAAAGGTTTCGACTTTATGGATTAAGAAGTATTAAAATCGCCAGATCATGAATATGGGGTTATGTCTTAATCGTTTAAGACATTAGAATGAGGAAGTGAGAAATTGGGATGTACGTTGGGCGTAATCCCAGTACGCGCCGCCTAGTGGGTCGCGTCCCCCGTTTCTGGAATGCAAGGGTACGCCTCGCGTACAGGAGCTGGTACGCCTTGCATACTGCTTGCTGTTAACTTTTGTTGACTTTTAGGGTTTTGGTCAACATGTGGACTTTCAAGTCAGGGAGGGGTGAAATGGTCTTTTACCCTTCTGTGGGATAGTGGAAAAGGGTGTAGCATAGCCTTGGAAGCCGTTAATAATTAGAATGATTATTTGTTGTGATTAGGCGGGGCTAGGTCGTTGTTTCGAGATTTAAAGATATCAAGCACGTGAGATTCTAGACATCATACGAGGTGAGTCTTCTCACTATATTGTACCTGGAAAGGTACCTCTGTGTGACCGGAAGGTCTTGTATGCTATGAGATGCATGTTTTCTATGTTATGCGTTGCATGTTCTGTATGCGTTATGTATATGATAATTATGCTATGTATGATATGGGCCGGAAGGCATTATGACGTGGACCGGAAGGTTAGGGAGTCATGGACCGGAAGCTCGATACGAGTAGGACTAGAAGGTCGACTGGGACTGGGACGGAAGTCCCCTGAGACACATGGACCGGAAGGTCGTGTTGAGTATGGCCTGGAAAGGCGTATGTGTGTAAGGGTATTTTGGGGAACTCACTAAGCATTTATGCTTAGAGTTGTTGTGTTATGTGTTTCAGGTACTAGCGAGGACCGTGGGAAGGCGCCGGCGTGACTCGTACACACAAGAGAGAGGATTTGTTTTTTTGATCTTGGGATACGATATGTTTTGATAACTATTGTTGGATATTTTTGAAAAATATTTTATGTGAAAATGGTTGTGACAAAATGAAAATTTTGTTTTGAAAATTAAGTTGTTACACAAGGGAATAGTAAAATGCAGTGAAGTGTGTTGTTGGAACCTAAAAGTGAACCTTTAGCAATCCTAAGTACTTATTCCTTAGTATGTTGGTTCCAAAGGGAAGGGTGCTCCGGAACCTGTCCGGAGCTGAAGATTTGAAGATTGAAGCGAAGTTCCGAACAGAAATAACTCTGGAATCCATGTCCGGAATGTTAGATATTCCGGGGTCTAACTATTTTGTCTTTTTTCATTTAATGCCTCTGTATTGATGTAACATTTCAAAGGACTTAGTTTTTCTCTGTTATATTAGACAATCAGAATGTCAGACGTAATTCTGTTGTCCGGTCCTATGTAAGTTCCTTGGTTAATTCGATGTAACATTCTTTCCTATATAAAGGAGCATTCAATACAAGTCAACAACGGATCTTTTTCACTCTTTTGACATCTTTACTAAGTTCTTAAAACATTCTTCTTGTACTTCATTTATTATCTTTAGTTTGACCATTTACTCTATTTCTTCATTTAATAATTTGATCATTTGTTGAAAACATTATCTAAGACTAGATTGTCTTTCCAGGCCAGACTTGAACACTTATTAGTAAGCAGACATTGTTTTTAAGCATTCATTCAAGGTTTGCATTCCCAAACCTTTTCCCTGCGCAACTGATCAAATATCTAGTTCTCACAATTGGTATAAGAGCTTGAGTGGTTGTCCTTTGAATCCATAAGAACATATTATAGTTGGTTTGAATATACCTTGTTATTTCAACCAATTTTGTGTTAAGGATAAAAGTTCTTCTATATACCACTTTTGCTCAAAGATATCTTAACTTCAGTGGCTGCTCCTAATCCTCAACAAATGATTTCAATGCAAATCGCAAATAGTGTGGGTGGCCCTACCCGTTCCACATTACTAGTTGTGGAAGAATATGATCAATGGAAAGTTAGAATGGAAAGATTTCTTTTAGCCAAAGATAAAGGTGAAGACATCTGGAGATCCGTGAAAGAAGGTCCTCACGTTCCTGTAAGAACCGTTGTAAGAGATGCTGCTGCTCAACTTATGGGTCAAGATGAAAATCGTCCAGCTCCTCTAACTAATGATGACATTGAAAAACTACATGCTGACCAAGTTGTTTTCTCTGAAATGGTGTTTGGTGACCCTCCCTCACTCTTCGAACACATCAAGTTATGCAAATCAGCAAAAGAGATTTAGGACACTCTTCAGGACCTGATTGAAGGCTCGAAAAACATGACAGATAAATGCCTTACTTTAGTTGTCAACGACTTTGATATGTTCACGACCAGTCCTGGTGAATCAGCAGCGTCTGCCTCCAACCGTTACCAAATCGTGGTCAACAACATGACTGCTCATGGGATTGTCCGAACTCCATTGGAGTACAATCTCAAATTCATAAACAGACATGGCAAAGGATGGGGGAACATAAAATCTTGTCTTTAAAGCAATGCTTCCTTGAAAAAGTTAAAGCTCTCTCAACTTTTTGATGAACATCAAGGACATGAGTCAAATGTTGCTCAAACCATAAGGGAACTTTTTGGAGGTCCTCTCGCCCTTCTTAGTTCCTTCGAATCAACTCTTCCGAACTCATCTATTCAGGACCCTGTCAAAACCATTGTTCCACTTGTTAAATCATCCACATCCTCTCAAATCTATCCTATTGATGAATCCGAAGCCATAGATTCAGAACTCCATTTCCAACATGAGTTTTCTCTACATTCAATGAAATACAAACAACCCTTCAACCCTTCCTTTAAACCATACCAAAACAGATTCCAAGCTCCACACCACAACAATCCTGAACCATATCCAACACTGGAACCTAAACCAACTTCTGAAAATCCACCTGCATACAAACCAAACCTCACTAAACCAAACTCCTCTTCATAATTCTCTCAAAATTCTAATTTGGATAAACCTAAAATTGTGTGTCATAAGTGTGTATATCCAAACCACTTTGCAAAATATTGTCGAGCTGACACTCAACAAAAACCAAAAATAAAGGATTTTGCCTACTATGTCCGAAATGCTCAGGAAATGGCTGAAAGTGAAAAAGCATTTGTAACAACAGTTTCAAGAGATGTTGAAGGTTATTGGTCTTCCGAAGATGATGATGAAACCACTGGCAGAAACATGTGTCTCATGGCAAAACAAGAAATAGAATGTGATGATGGCTATTGGTCGTCTGGATCTAAGAAAGATGATGAAGACATTGAGCCTAACTACTGTTTCATGGCTAGAAACGATCCTCTAGGAAGAATCATCATTCAACTGGTAAAAAATTCAATTACTGAAAATAATTTTGATTTATCAATTTGTGAACCATATCTAACTCAGATTCAATCGGACATGAACATCATTTACAAAGCCTATGAGTCATCCATAGAAGCTAGGGAGAAGAAGGATGTCAAATTAAGTCGTCTTAGATTACGTTTCGAGGATAAGAAGTTAAAAATTGAGTCTTTAGAACGAGAGGTTGTAATGTCAAAAGATGAATGTATCATTTTAAAAGAAAAATGTGAAATTACCTACTCTGAAAGAAATGTGTTGATTTCTGATAATAAACGTCTCAATGCTAAAATAGATGTCTTGCACAACTCTATTGACATGCTTGAAGCGAATGAACAGATGACTCATAATTTTCGTCATCCATGGTCAAAAGCACATGGCCTCAGAAGCGAGTTTCCGAAGCCTATTGCTAGTCCTCTGAAGGAATTGCAAAATTTGACTTTTCTAGGAGAGGTTTCGAACATTAAACATTCGGACACCCCTGTTTCTCCCTGAGTTTCAACCAACTGTTGTTAAGTGTCTTGATTCCACGCATCTTCCGCCTATGACAAACCTGGACCTGAATCAGACCACAGAATTCCATGACAGTGTTTCCAATAGAATAGAGCATATTCTGAACAACAATCCTCATAACAACTGTGTTATTGAGGAAATTATCTCCAATATTACTGAAACCTCTTCATCTGAGTTTGTATGGGTACCCTTGGATGATAATGTCAAAATCTCAAGGAATGTCTCCTCAGATTCATATGAATCTGAATCCTTTTTATTTCAAAAGCGACATTGGTTCCCATTGATCCAAAGGTTAGCAATCCATCAGTAGGTCAAACCTCAAAGTATGTATCTACATCAAAACAAAAGCCAATGCTCAATAGAAAGGATGTGGTAGATCCTAAAGTTGAAGTAAAAAATGCTCACAAGAACGAAGTTAGGTCTAGACAAAACTCTCGATTCCTTGAGAACTCCAGAAAGAGTGCATCTCGGAACTCTAGCTCATTCGTACCTAGACAAAACTCTTTTGCTCCCACTAAGATTCTCCAAAGACCATCAACTTCTCCCAGTTCTGCACAATGTAAGACAGGAGTCAGTACCACTCTGTCCAAAACTCATGAAAATGCCTCACCTGTTTGAAACACTCCCTCTCGGAATGTTTTCTCAGTTTTCATTTCCAAAACTGGTGGCACAATTTTTAAATCAAATTCTTCAAAATCTAGTGTGCCATCTAACAAACCCAAGAGTACTCAGAACACAATTTTCTCAAAATCTTCTAAACAAAATCTTGTGTGGAAAGTCAAAACTTATTCTAAAGAAAAAAATACTACAGGAAATTCAGCTACTTCCACCACTCCAAAAGCTCATGTTCCGAAGCATAGTGCTACGGAAGTTCATTTCGTTGAATATGACTATTGGATTGATGAAAGAACATTAGCTTTCTGTTTGATCCCTAAGGAATCCCAGAATAAGCCTTGTAAATCCTCTGTTTCTCATAAGTCCCTTTCAAAGTCCAAGACTCGTCCCCTTGTCCCAAAATCTAACGTGGAGCCTAAAAACTCCATCATTCACTAATTGTTGCAGGCACTATGTGCCTCAGAGCAAGAAACAATATAATATATTGATAGTGCTTGCTCTATGCACATGATAGGGTAGAAGAACTTTTTGCGAGACCTAAAGCTTTCATCAAATGCTGGATATGTAACATATGGCAACAATTCAAACTCTCAAATATGAGGTTATGGCATCCTTACAAATGGAAACTTTTCAATCTCAAATGTGGCATATGTAGTTGACCTAAAGCACAACTTGATAAGTGTTTCTCAACTCACTAATGCAAATCGTCGAGTTGAATTTTGCAAGAAACACAACTACATCATGACCGAAGACCAAAGAAAATGTTTAATCAAATCCAATCACAACAAAAATATGTACTCTCTTGATATCAACATGATCATTGTCAAGCCCCAACTATTCTTGCCCTTAAAAACAATTCCTGATGTTAACTGGTTGTGGCACCGAAGGCTTGCGCACTTAAACTTTAGATACATGAATTATCTTGTGTCAGGAGAAATGGTCCAAGGTCTACCACTTCTCAAATTTGATAATGATCATTTGTGTGTTACATGTGAGTGTGGTAAGTAGTCAAAGAAAGGTCATCCTATCATCATTGAAAAATCTATTTCGGAACCTCTAGAACCTCTACACATCGAATTATGTAGACCATCAACAGTGGAAAGTTTACATCACAAAAATTACATTCTTGTGATTGTGGATGATGTCACTAGGTTCACTTGGGTTTTCTTCCTCAGGCTAAAGTCAGAAACAGCCTCCGAGCTCATCGACTTTATCAAAGGAATAGAAGTTCTCAATAAGCTCCCTGTCCGGCATATCCGAAGTGAAAATGGTTCGGAGTTCACAAATTCCTCTCTTGAAAACTTCTTTTCCGAAAAGGGTATTGACCACAATTTCTCTGCTCCATATACCCCTCAACAAAATGGTGTAGTTGAACGAAGAAACAGAACTCTTGTTGAAGCTGCTCGATCAATGCTCAATTTTGCAAATCATCCACTCTATCTCTGGGCTGAAGCTGTCTCCACTGCATGCTTTACTCATAACAGAAGCATCATAAACCGTCACCTCACCAAAACACCATACGAAGCAATGAATGGTCGGAAGCCTACGATTTCATTTCTGCATGTCTTCGGATGCAGATGCTTCATCAAGAACAACCGTGATCAGCTTACCAAGTTTCAACCCAAAGCTGATGAAGCAATTTTACTTGGATACTCTTCTAAATCAAAGGCCTAACAAGTTCTCATTCGTCAAACTCGAGTTATTGAAGAAAGTTTTGATGTGACCTTTGATGACAACTTCATTCGGAATTCCGGTCCTACTCACGTTATAACTCACATCATAGATTCCGATGCTCCTTCCCCGTAATGTCCAAACATTCAAGTAATTCATGAAGTTGACTTTGATACTCTCTTTGGACCATCCGAAACAACCCTTGATTCAGAATCTCGAACAAGACAAAACTCCATTCTGACTCCTGAAGCTCCTGTCTCTCAAAATGTCTCCGGTCCAATTCCAAGTCTCTCTCAATTTGATTATGAACGATTTTAACCTTCTCAGGTTAAAGGGGAGAATGCTCATTCTTCTCTTGAGTCAAATGTAGACGGATTCCAAGATGCAGTTACTAACTTTGATGACTCCGATGCGAACAATATCGATGACAATGAAAATTTCCTTGAGTTTCCTTCTGGTGATGTCATTCTCTCTGGTTCAGAAGTTCATAGGAAGCATCATCCTCATGTTCAAACTATTCAGGGGGGGGGGGGGGAACTCAATCCTATTGTTGATATTGGATCGTCAGTTGCTCAAGAACTTCCAAGATTACACGTTCGGACCAAAAGTCATCCATCAAACCAACTGATTGGAAACATCAATGCTGGTGTAAAAACTCGTTCTGCTACAAGCATTCAAAATGAATGTCATTTCTCCGCATTCATATCCATGGTCGAACCCAAATCCATTAAGGAAGCATTAGAGCATGCTGACTGGATTACAACCATGCATGAAGAACTAGCTGAATTTGATCGAAATGAAGTTTGGACTCTCGTACCTCCTCCTCAAAACCATCCCATTGTCCGTACAATATGGGTATTTCGCAAAAAACTAGATGACACAGGAGTTATAATTCGAAACAAAGCAAGACTAGTGGCCAAAGGTTTTACTCAGATTGAAGGGCTCGACTACCACAAAACTTTTGCTCCTGTTGCACGACTTGAGGCCATCATAAACTTCCTTGCCTATGCTGCATAAAAAGGCTTCAAAGTCTACCAAATGCATGTTAAAAGTTCTTTTCTCAATGGTGAACTTGACACCAAATTATATCTTCAATAGCCTACAGGATTCATTAATCTTGCATTTCTGAATCACTACTACAAACTTTGTAAGACAGTTTATGGCCTCAAACAAGCTCCTCGAGCATGCTACCAAACCCTCACTGACTTTCTCAAACGCTCCGGTTTCCAAAGAGGTGTTCTGGATCCTACTCTATTTCGAAGATCAACTTGAAAGCATCTCATGCTGGTACAAATCTATGTGGACGACATCATTTTTGGATCTACGGATTCATCCATGGTTGCTGACATTGCTAAGCTTATGATCAATCGATTTCAAATGATTATGAACAGGGAGTTAAGCTTCTTTCTTGGCCTCCAAGTCAAACAGACTAACAGAGGTATCTTCATTCATCAAGAAAAGTACATTTCAGAACTTCTCAAAAAGTACTCTATGGACACCTGTGCCTCTGCCAAGGTACCTATGGGCTTTGGACACAAGATCTTTTCTGATCTCTCAAGTGTTGTAGTCGATGAAAAGAAATATATAGGAATGATTGGATCTCTACTCTATCTTACAACTAGTCGCCCGGATATCATGTTTTCTACATGCCTATGCGCCAGATTTCAAGTCAATCCGAAGATGTCTCATCTTTTGGCTGTCAAGCAAATTTTCCGATACCTTAAAGGTACAAAGAACCTCAGAATCTGGTACCCAACAAATGAAAGCTTCCTACTACAAGCCTACTCAGATTCAAACTGTGGTGGACTACAACTGGATAGAAAAAGCACATCAGGTGGATGTCAATTCCTGGGTGGTAGATTGGTTAGTTGGTCATCCAAGAAACAGAACTACATTGCTCTTTCAACAGCCGAAGCTGAATACATTGCTACTACCAGTTGTACCTCTCAAGTTCTATGGATGAAGTAACAACTCCTGGATTATGGTTATCGCTTTCAACGAATTCCAATTTACTGTGACTCTCAAAGTGCTATTGCAATTTCTCACAAGCCGATTCAGCACTCCATGACGAAGCACATAGACATAAGGTACCATTTAATTAAAGATCATGTTCTAAATGGTAACATTGAACTCATCTTTGTTCCATCTGACGATGAGATTGCTAATGTCTTTACTAAGGCATTAGACGAAACCAAATTCAATGGTTTTCTCAACAAAATGGGTATGATGATACCGGATCCTCATTTATTTCAAGAGACTTTTTCTATTTGATAGACGTATTTGAAAGAAATCTAGTTCCATTCTCAAAAATCTTTTCATCTCGGAACTACTTTCTCTCGGAATACTTAGGATCATGTTATTTATCTTTCTCTCTAACCTTCAATTAAGTTTTTTTTAGCTGTACAGTTCATCCTGAAATGTTTGCTAGCTTAAGATCACATTGTCATAGTGCACGAATCATCACTCCGGAACATTCAAATGCACTCCGGAATTTTCAAATTCACTCCTGAATTTTCAAATGCACTTTGAAATTTTCAAAATTTTGTTCCAGAAGGCTCCTTAAATCTCATTCGGGAATGTTTTAAAAGTTTTGAATCCGGAATCTCAAAATATTTTCTGCTCCAGAAGTTTTCTTTCGGAACTTTAAAAAAGGGTTTTGCTTCGGAATTTCAAAAACACTTTGCTCTAGAACATCAACTTATATACTCCAGAATTTCAAAAACATTTTTGCTCCAGAACATCAACTTATATGCTCTAGAATCTCAAAAAGATTTCTGCTCCGGAATTTTCAATGAATTCTACTCCGGATTGCTTCTCACTCCGGAATTCCCTAAAAAGAAGATATTCAAAACTCACCAATGTACCTACCGGATTATAGCCACTCTTGAATCACTCATCCAAAATTCCAAAGGATAATAAGATGAAATTTTTTCAGTCTCAATGGTTACTTTTCTCTGATGCTCCTATCCTACTCTCCTCGAGTTCCATGACACGTTTCACACCTCCCCCGTACAAGTAGCCATCAAATTGCCGGTTTCGTTTTCTATTCCTATCCATACAAACCCTAACCTCTCATCTCCCAAGTCCAATCAACCGCTCCTTCATTAAATGCGACCCATTTTATAATCGGATCCTCATCATTACACCTTCCAACCCGACCCACTTCATTAAATATAAATAACTTTCAAACCCTCTTTTCACTCTTTTACACGCTCGAAACCTCTAAACCCTTATTTCTCTCTGTGTTCTTGGTGTTCTTCAAGCATTCATCTTTATTCAATAGTGGTGTCTTCGAAGAACCCCACCCAAACTGCATCAACTCCTAAGAAATCCACCACAAGAAAGAAATCATCCAAAGAATCGAAGGGTTCATATTCTTCCGCCGATCAAGAACCTGTTCTTAGAGATACCACTCAATTATTCTCCCTAAATCCACAAGACTACGATGAATCTATCATGATAATGATTGAGTTCTAGCAAATCACCTTATATCCATTCCCCTCACTAAAATCCCCGATCCTCCACTACCACATAATCATCTTCATCGGGCCTTTACCAACATCAAACTTGAAGATGGAGTTTTAGAGACTACCATCATTGGCGTCAGAGAAGTTCCCATCTACAAGTCAACATTCCTCAAAGCGATTGGAGTGAAAGCAAATCCTAAAGGGTTCAAGGTCGTTGAACCAACGTTTGAAGAGTTCCAAACGTTTTTTAATTACATCGGCTACTCACAGGACTACAAGGCCAAAGATTTCAAGAAGACAGCTGTCTCCGGACTTTGGACTGCTCTGATGCACCTCATCATCAGAGGGTTGTTTAGAAAGCACGGAGGTATAGATACCTTAAGCAAGGATTGGCTGAATGTCGTCTTCAGCATCTACTCCGGACGTGAAAACACTGTAGATCTTCCGGAAGTGTTTTGGCAGGATTTCTTCAAGTTCGCCACCAAGAGGAAGCCAAACGAAATTTCGAGCCTTAGGTTTTGGGCCCTGACTTTGAAAAAAATATTCACAGAACTTTCCGAACCACTTCCGGTTAACACAATTCCTCCGGAGGTATGTATCTCTTTTAAAATCATTAAGGCATATAGAATTCCAGACCAATCGACATTTGTTCCGGTCAGACGACTTTCAGACCACATGTTGACCCTCATTCCTTCCGATTCCATTTATCTTAAACAACATATTGAGACATTGGTTGTGTTTGAACCAACACAACCTGCCCCTGTCTCTGTTGAGCCCATATCGCAAGAGGCCAAGCCTACCATGTCCGGACCTAAAATTAAGAAGCCAACCAAGCGAAAAGCTTCTCCCTCAAAGCCCAAAGCCAAAAAGAAATCTAAAGTCGGTTCCTCGTCTTAACAAGTAGGAACCCATGACTTTTTGGTTGATTCTGGCCATCCGCACACCCATCTTGACCACTCATCTAAGGTACCTCTCAATGTTTCAAAACCAGTAGCACACACACACGGGGAGTCTCCACATAATCCAGCCTCTCCCTCCTAAAATGGAGATGCAGGTGTTGAACATAGTTCCTTGCAGTCCCCTGGAACAAACCCACGAGTTACATTTGTTGATCCCATCATTACTTCTGCACACACACACTCCGGAACCCCTGTTCCGGACCCCAAGCTTTCCAAAGAAGGATTAGTCCCTCTGACTTTGGAAGCCTCAACTGGTCTGATACTCGGAGGGTGTAAAGGACGACCAGATGCTAATGATCCCAATTGGGTAGATTTCGTTAACAGGGCCGCTTCACGACGTCTGGATCTTACACGTGATCAAGTGGAATCCACTCTCATCTCAATGCGGAATAGGGTCGTTCAAAGCAATATGCCCTACATTCATCCCACTAACAATGATGCCGATGCTGATCTCACTTTGAAACAACCTCCAGTGTCCACTCATCAAAGTGCTTTCCAAATCGATCCAGAGGAAGAAATTTAAGAAAAAGTAATGTTGGAGGACGAAGCAAAAATCATTCTGGAATACAACTTAATGACTTCAACATACTTTGTGTATAATCCTTCCACTTCCAAGTCTTCCTATGACTTTGGTTCCTCATCCGCAACAACTCCGGACGGCGGTTTAAAATCCAAAATTCAAGAAGACGATGCTACCACCAAACCGCGTCTTTCCACTCATCTTCCATCACACCAGTCTCATCCGCAACACTCTGATTCTGATTCGGAATCATCTGCTGGTGACTACATTGACCCCTTCACACTTCTGGAGATCCGCAACAATGTCTCCGACACAATGGCTAAAGTGTCATCCGTTGAAGACTCTGTTACCTAGCTCACCTCCAAACTATATCAAAAAGTCTCCGGACTTGATGCTAAATTTGATGCTATTCTCTAATCCCTCTCTCAACCATCTGGACAATTGGTTGTGGAAAGAGAAGCTCAGTTAGATCAATTGATCTCCCACAGGCTCAAGCACACGATGGAAGTGGTCAACTCAAAATACGATGTCCTGGTTCACCACTACCTCAACACCATTACGTCCATGCTCAAAGTTCATGACGACTTGGTGGCTGCTACCAATGATCTGATCAAGGACACCCACATTTGTCATGAAAAGCAACTTCAACGGATGAAGAAGGAGATTAAACAAAAGGACGAGATGAACATGATCATTCAGCAATTCCTCATCAAACTTCTTCGTTCAACTTGAAACATTGTTGATGTTCCGAATAGAAAATTTGATGAGATGA
Source organism: Lactuca serriola (assembly GCF_051521515.1). NCBI lineage: Eukaryota > Viridiplantae > Streptophyta > Magnoliopsida > Asterales > Asteraceae > Lactuca > Lactuca serriola. Next base: position 261,622,698 of record NC_136412.1, on the reverse strand, counting down.
TTATCATTCTAAGCAGCATGTTCAAGACCTCTCTGAGCAATCCCCCACTGCTGAAGCATATGACACACACACACACACACACACACACACTCTCTCTCTCTCTCTCTCTCTCTTCAACTCATAATAGGACTTCAAAAAGTCTTCTCCAAGTTTGAAGATCTTATAGAGACTCTACTGCTTGCACCGGTTCCGAAGTGTACCGATGCAAGAGGGGGAGAAGGCCCTAGCAAACCCTGGAAACCTGCCTTGGAATTTATACTCCGGGATGAAGATATAGATTTCGATGAAGATGTTCAAATCACTTCCGGAATTCTAGGGATTACTTAAAAGGAAGAAATTGAAGATGAAGAAGACTATGTTCCTGATGATGCTCCAAGAGGAGTCCTTGCTCTTCAAGCTCCCAAGTTGTCCACTCCAAAGGTGTTAACTGTCGAACAAAAGAGAATATGGTTTGCAGTTTCCTGGCCATCCTCACTTCTGGACGCATTTGAGAGGGCTGTCAAAATGGATAACTCTAAATCATTCCCGACCGCTCAAGCCTTCCGAGCTACTCCTTCCATATAGCCTCCCATTCCAGAATCAATAGTTTCTCCAATCGACTAGGGCTCTCCCCTCCGGATCCCTGATGATATTCTGGAAGAACCACTTCCAAATCCCACTCTGGAATTCTCGATTCATGAAAATATGAAGTTTGTCCTGAATGCACTTGATAAAGACAAAGGAAAGAAACCATTGACTTCGGAACAACAAGCCTTACACACCAGACCTCCTCTCAAACAAAAACATGGATGGTCTTAGAAGGAAATAAATCAGGCAATTGAGGAAAGCATCCGGATCCAAGCCATGAAAGACAATCCTAATCCGATACATGACATCTATCTTCTCTGTCGAGAAGGAATCCTCAAGGCGCATGAAATTTTTTTGTGCCTATACTTTGAACTTCCCACCAATGACTCTGATCAACTGGATCTTCCTCTCTCTGCCTATAGCAAATTATACACTAAATTTTCTCCGCTTCATCCAACTGATCATCCGAATTGAACGAGAAAGGGTCGGCACCTTCTATGCTAAAAATGCTCAACCGTTCAAGGAAGTTTGGACCAGAAAAAGGATTACCCAAGTTCAGGGATTCGGAAGAAAAATCTTGGTGAGATTTGAGTTGAACTGTCCTTTATTCCATTTTCACCTGCTCCGGAATAAGCCAACTCCCCGGACTGTTACTAATGCGGATTTTCCCTCCATGAATCTGAATGATATCCTCACGCTAGCCATTTACTTCAGAGAAAACCAAAAGGATGACATCAGTATGAATGCTTATCACGCAACTCTGAGCTTCTTGAAAGCTTATGTTGTTGAGTTCTGCAGAGGTGACTATGAACTGGCTCACCTCTACCAAACTGAACAGTATGTCGCCAAGATTTACTTCGTTCTTCCGGAAGCTGAACTCCTTGCCGATGGCCAAATTGAAGAACCGGTTCTAGGTTTTGTCTACATTACCAGAAAAAACAAGCAAGAAGGACTGCTTCCGAGTCCTAGACAAACACCTGGTTCCGACTAATTCTCTAAAGAAGTTCATTTCCAAGGCAGCCAAATCTGATGCTCTGGAAAAGGTCAAGACTAAGTTCATTAGTCAGCTGGCATGATACATTGCGGTGCGAGAATGGCTCCTCAAAGCCTTCACCTTCATCAAGAAAGAAATGAACTAAACTTGTTGGATTGCTAAGTTCACTTAGGGGGAGATTGTTGGAACCTAAAAGTGAACCTTTAGCAATACTAAGTACTTATTCCTTAGTATGTTGGTTCAGAAGTGAAGAGTGCTCCAGAACCTGTCCAGAGCTGAAGAGTTGAAGAATGATGCGAAGTTCCGAACAAAAGTCACTCCGGAATGCATGTCTGGAATGTTAGATATTCCGGAGTCTAGCTACTTTGTAATTTGTCATTTAATTTCTCTGTATTGATGTAAGATTTCATAGGACTTAGTTTTTCTCTGTTATATTAGACAATCAGAATGTCAGAAGTAATTCTGTTGTCCGGTCTTATGTAAGTTCCTTGGTTAATTCGATGTAACATTCTCTGCTATATAAAGAAGCATTCAATATAAGTCCACAACAGATCTTTTTCACACTTTTTGGCATCTTTGCTAAGTTCTTAAAACATTCTTCTTGTTCTTCATTTATTATCTTTACTTTGATCATTTACTCTGGTTCTTCATTTAATGACTTGATCATTTGTTGAAAACATTATCTAAGACTAGAGTGGTTTTTCCAGGTCAGACTTGAACACTTATTAGTAAGCAAACATTGATCTTAAGCATTCATTCAAGGTTTTCTCCCTGCGCAGCTGATCAGATTTCTAGTTCTCACATGTGTGCATGTGGTAAGAAGAACTTTAACGTAACACTAGTTGACTTATTTAGAAGCATTGAGGATTATCTTGTTGTTGCTTACAGATTTATCAAGAACCTAAATTTTGTGTATGATTCTTCACTTCATGTTGTAAAGATTTCCCTTGTTGATTATTATATTTTGAATTCCTTAACATTATACAGAATAACTCAATTTGTAGTCACCAATTATGTCTCTCCGGAATGTGCATATTTGTGTCTAAGGCCTAGTTACTTCCCAAGCCCTAAATACTGATATTTCTCATAAACGTTTCCCACTTATTTTGAACAACATTCATTTTTGACTTTCCTACCACCTATACCTTTTTATGAACCCTTTTCGTTTCAAATGGTATCGCCAAATTCCAAGTGACACGACTTTAAAAGAAAAATATTATATATAATAATTGACCTAGGAATATAACTAGATATTTTTATTTATATTTTTTTTGAATTTTTTTGATTTTAATATATATATATATATATATATATATATATATATATATATATATATATATATATATTACTTTTTTTTAATCTTTTCTTATAACTCTAACTTTGACAAATTACACAAGAAAATAGTTCTTAGCTTTACTTATTTTTGTACTTTAGTTCGTGAGTTTCTAAGAAATTCATTGGAGTGCTTGGAATCGCTTAGGTCACAAATGGAGTCCATGAATTTCTAGGAAACCCTTTTAAACAATATTTCTTCCTATCCATCCAAGCTTTTATAATTAGGTGGATAGATATAAATATATCCCCGGGGGGAATACTCATTGGGTCCCAAAGGTCACAGATTGACTCCACTCCTAAACTATAACTTATTGAATATATAGCTAGAATCAAAATGAAGAACTTAAACAGATAAACTTGGAACTTGACTCGCTTTGGTTTAACTAAGAAGCTTTTCATTGGGTATAGATATTCACACAGCAAAACTATTGATGTCCCTCAAACTACACAAGTTCGCGTTTTTGTCTATAACATCCATAATTTTTGAGCCAATTTAAAACTTTTTCAACCAGTTAAAACCATTAATTATTACAAAGTGTTTTTAAAATATTTTCAAGTCAGAGTATCCCTGAAATCAAAATCATAAAATGTGAGGAGTTGTACGAGCACGCCTTCGCCTTCCCACGATCATCTGATGTTCCTAAAACCAAAAACTAACACTGTAAGCCCAAAGCTTAGTGAGTAACCCCAAAATACCCATACACATAACAATATACATATATCACAAAAAGGATACTATGGGTACAGTCAACCATCGGGTTGGAATATCCCAGGGCCTCAACCATCAGGTTGGAATGCCAACATACTATGGGCCAATCATCCTTAGGATGGAATACCCCAAGCCACAACCATCGGGTTGGAATGCCCACATACTACGAGTCCAATCATCCTCAAGATGGAATACTCACGGTCCACAACCATCGAGTTGGAATACCCGGGTCCGTTGGCTCTCGCACAAACCAGATAAGCCTCAACCACCAATCAAACATGTGTACATATAACATATAATTACATAACATTTTATAGATAGACAAACCGATCTAACAGATCATAACAGTGTAATAACATCCTATCTACAAGGATACTAATCTAACAAATCATAATAGCATAATACCATCCTATCTACCGGGATACTGATCTAACATATCATACTAGCATAACATATCAAGATAACAATCCAAAAGGGTCGGCCTTGGTGCCTTAGACCCTTGAGTATAGTGAGGAAAACTCACCTCACAAGTACCTCGAAGTGATAAAGTCAAACTCCACAAAATAGAACTCCAAGTCCAAAACCTAAATCCACAAATGGTTCACTTCCATAAATTCCAAAATTACCAAAATACCGCCAGAAGTCAAACTGATCAACCCTTGGTCAAAGTCAAAGACAACGGTCAAATTCAACAGTTCGTGTTGACTCGACTCGTCGAGTGCAGCTTGTTGGATTTGGTGTCTAAGCCCATAACTATAATTAGGATGTACTTGAGCCGATTAAAGCATGGTCCTTTTGGGTTGCCTTCACCAGTGCAATTTAATAGGATGGACTTTTGAAAACAAGGTTATTTATGATTTATTAATATATTACAAGTATAATATATTAATATGAAATCATATTATTTAATTAGTATTGATCAAGAATTAATCTGTAATTAATTTTGTGGTCAAAAGAAGACTAATGAAATAAATGGGGATGGATTATGTAAATCAATGATTCTTATAGTCTGGGCCAATCATTCAAGATTTTGTAGATGGGCCAAACGAATGATATAATCCATGGATAGTCCATGGAGGTTAAACCCATGAAGCATAAGAATGTGAAAGCTTATGGAGCATTCGGGTTTATAAGGTGTAACCCTAACACTTGATACACTATAAATAAGCCCCCTAGATCCAAAATCGGTTACACCATACATTCCAAGAGTGTGAAATTGATTTTGTGCTAGTAATCTATTCTCTCAAGCCTCCTCTTGCATATTGGTCTTTGTGAACCATTAGAGGCCTCACACTTGAGGTGCTCAAGCTTTCAAAGGTCACGAACTACAATTCCTTCTAAGAGGTAAGTCATCTAACTAGATGTATTATTCATTTGGAAATTTCTATGCTAGTTAGGAAAATGCTTTGGAAAATTTAAATTGTGCATGTATAATTAGAGAAAACATAGATCCAAAGCATTTAGGGTTGCATGTGCACCATAAGAGTGTTATAGTGCTCAAAACCCAATAGTGGTATCAGAGTCTAGGATTGTTTTCTGTTATACTTTACTCTTATTGGTTTTTAAAGTTGAAAAAATTGATTTTCTGCATTCTAACTGGTGAACTCACCGAGTCCACTGGCTGACTCGATGAGTCCACTCAGAAACTGACCAACTCGACGAGTCCAGTTCATGCACTCGTTGAGTTGGTGCTCCTGTGTACAAAATTTTGAGTTTTTGGCTAGAATTAGATTATGATCATTACCCCCAGCTATTTTTTGAACCATGAAATCTATTTTTTGATATGGTAATGATCATGCTTATCCAATTAAAAGATAATTGTTATAATTTCAAGATTTGTATTAGTTTATATGATTAGGCTAATTTCTTGAAGATTGTTAAGATGAATTATCTTGTTCTTAAGAGTTTAATTAGATCATGTATGAATTATTTGATTATTGTGTTAATTAAAATAATGATCTAAATGCCATTAATGGACTCCATAACTTGTCCTCAACTTATGGAAAATGAAAAGTCTTTTCTTTATAATTGCATTGAACTCATTAGTTATGAATATGAAGAGTTTTAACAAGTTTCAAAACTTGGCCTCAAGTTTTGGAATTTGTAAAGTCGCATTAATGAAACTTTAATTCCAAACCCTAGAGTTTTAAAAGTTAAAATTCAACCCTTATACTTTATAATATTATAAGTTTAATAATATATATATATATATATATATACACACACACACACACATAAGACAAGTCGGTCTTATCATTAGTACGCCTCATTCACAAAGCCGGTCTATAAGGGGGTATAAGGTTACTGCCTATAAAATGGTGGTTTAATGGGTGTCCACTCTCACCCACCGCTTCCTTGACTGGTGGAGGGTCGTTAGTCGAACGGGTATGATAGGAAATTAATTTTCCCTCATTAAAAGTATAATGATAAAAATAAAGTAACTAAACTTTTTATTAAATTCCCAATCTTAGTTACATTAGGAAAAATGTGAAGATGGTGCTAATCCATTAAAATTACACTTTGCACCTTGTTAATTCATTAGTGGAGTGTAACATCCTGAGATTTTGCAGGTATTTCCGAACCCTCTCTACTTTTATTATTCGGTTATTTGTAGTTCTTGGGGTTGAAAGTGTAGAGACAAGATAAGTATAACGGCCAAGGTTGCAATCTTGGATCAAGAAGGAGTACGCTGAGTGTACATAAGATTACGCGAAGCGTACTAAGGTCTGCCTTAGTACGTTGGTCGTACACTTGTGTCTATTGGGTGTACTTATGTCCGGATGAAACCTTAATATTTAGGTTTTGGGGGCTATATAAGCAACCTGATGAGCTCATAACCCTCCCTTACCTCAGCCTCAACTGTTTAGAGTTGTTTTCCCCAAACTCTAGCCATTTCCTTAACTGTATGAGCTTATAGAGTGTATTTTGAGTGTTTTGAGAAGAAGGAGTTGCATCAAAGAGTTAGAAAAGAAGATTAAGCTTGTAGATCTGAAGTTGGTTGGTGCCCTAGAAGCTTCGGAAGGTAAAAAGCTTCAAACTTTATAAATGCATTTTATAGATCTTGCTATTTGTCTTTAAGGAACCATTTCTTGTCCCAAAAGTCCCAAGATTGTGAATGATGTGATTTGGACGAAATAAACTATCCTTCTAGACTCTTGAAGAGGTTTTGAGTGATAAAATGAGGCCCCAATGGCTTAAGATGTCCCATGCATGGAGTAGGAAGGTCTTAATGGATTAAGACCAAGTATTAAGAGCTTTTTGGACGTCCAAAGTGATAAAGTTCATGACTTTTTTGGTCCTAGGTACATTTGGTCACTGGATCTAAAGTTTGGGATAAAGTGCTTAAGCCATTATGCACTTATTAGGGTTTTAGCAAATCACTACGTACGCCCAGCATATTGAGATAACCACCCTGATGGTGGTTAACATTAGGAAGAGTACCCCCAGCGTACTAGAGGAGTACGCCCCACGTACATCCTCTGTTGGGTTTTGTCATTTGGGCTTCGGGGTTTGGGCTCTTTATGGACAAGTTGGATTTGGGCCTTTGCTGGACTTCATGAATATAGTGTTTTGGGCCAGTTTTGAATATTGATCTTGGAATGAGGCCCAATTTGGTAAATTGGGCCAATACTGGGCCATGCATATTTGGACTATATGGATCCCTTAGTCAAGATTGATAGCGCATATGTTGACTTAGAATTTGTTATTTTTGATAGTTCGGGATTCTTGGCGGGATGCTGATTCAGGAAAGTGATTCTTCAGTTCGGATCTGATATTGCGAGGTGAGTTATCCTCACTATACTCATGGGTCTAAGGCACCAAGGCCGACCCTTAGGATTGGTATGTGGATATGTTATGCTAGTATGATCTGTTAGATTGGTATCCTGGTAGATAGGATGGTATTATGTATTATGTGGCTATGATCTTTTAGGCCGGTTTGTTTGTCTACAGACTGTTACGTGATTATCTATTATATGTGCACATGTTTGTTTGGCGGTTGAGGCTTATCTGCTTTGTGCGAAAGACAATAGACCTGGGCATTCCAACCTGTTGGTTGTGGGCCGTGAGTATTCCATCCCGATGATGATTTGACTCATAGTATGTGGGCATTCCAACCTATTGTTTGTAGGCCTTGGGTATTCCATCCTGAGGATGATTGGACCCATAGTATGCTGGCATTCCAACCGGATGGTTGAGGCCTGGGGTATTGAAACCCAATGGTTGACTGGTCCCATAGTATGTTGTTTAAGATTATATCTGTATTGTTGTGTGCATGGGTATTTTGGGGGAACTCACTAAGCCTCGGGCTTATAGTTTTAGGTACATCAGGTGTGACAACCCAAAATTTATATCTTGTACAGTTAATCATTTCAATCAAGTCAAACTTGCTTCTGCTAACATTTAGCATAGTTTAGAGTCCATATGGACATTCTCAGCTTACTGCATCAAAGGAATGAGTGAAAGGGAATGCCAATTGAACCTCTAATCCACCAAGCTAGGCGTTAAACCCTCAAAATAGGAGTTCACGGCCAAGACACTTGGGTTTACGGCCATAAACTTCAAGTGGCCGTGAACCCCTAGTATCTATATGACACTTAGTCGTTTTTCACTCATTATTCACATTCTAAGCTAGAGAAATCGGATTTATCTCTCAAGGATCTTGAAATTTTCTTCCAATCTTCACTAATGTAAGTAAGATCCTTCCATCTAAGTGTTAGTACATCACTTCTTCTTGATTTACTCTTGAAGCCTTCCATAAATTCCATCTTTTGAACTTAGATCTTCAAGATCATCAAGAACACCAAGAACACTTGTGTGTTTTGGGCCGAAAACCCCCCTCTTTGGCCTTCAAATTGTAAGTACTTACCTCCTTTACATGTTTATAAGTTAGGATAATGATTGAAGGACTTGAAAGCACCAAAAACTCAAGAACCCATGGTGTTTACAGCCAAGGCAATCTCCTTGGACTGTAAACACTCTTAAGTGGTGCATTTGTGCCACAACTCATTCCTAAGGCTTAGAACTTGGTCAAGAACACTTCAAAATTGAGCTAAGGACCTTAAACATCAAAATGGTATAAGTCAAAGGGAGTTTATGGTCGTAAACTCACTAGGGCCACAAACCCTAGGCCGTAAACTCATGAAGAGTTTACTCTTGGATAGTAAACTCCAAAGCAAAGCCTTATAACCCTTAGATGCATCCCTATGATCTTCTAACACTTGAATCAAAGTGTTTTCCATGTTCTAGGGTGTCTTTCCTTGCTTAATTAGTGTTATAATCACTAATTGGATACATATATGTGTCTTTATATGTTAAATAGGATCAGTGTGTGTTCAAGTCTTCACTTGACACCTAGCATCTTATCCAACACTTTCATCCAAGCCACTCACTATAGGTGAGTTCATACCTGTCACACCCCAAAACCAAGAATGGCGGAAACGTTCTGGGGCGGAGGACGTCATGTACAGTATCACAACAATGAAAAGTAGTAAACAAGCAACAACATCATGCATTGCATTAATGATATAATTATTATACAAGTGTGTTCTGTCAAATTTTGATAAACACTAAAGCATAAATCAAAATGAAAGATGAGTCTTGAACAAGCTCCATCTTCCCTAATCCTTGCATCGGTACCTATCTATAGATGACCTGAGGATACAAGTAATTTTGAAAGCGAGTATCAGCTTTGAAGCTGGTGAGATCATAAGTATTTTAGTGTCTTAATTTGTATGTAAGAAATTGTTTGTAAATGAACTGCAAGTATGAAAAAATGTAGATAAACTGTAAGTAAAAAAAATGTTTGTAAAACAACTGTAAACGTTTGAAAAGCCCTAGAAATCCCTATGATTCCTACTTTTATAAAAAAGGTGTCTTCTACCAAGACTTAACTGTTCTCAATGTAGTCTTCTACCAAGACTTAACTGTTCTAAATGTTCGTTTCTTGTAAAAGTGTGTAATTTTCCCAAGTGTAACTATCATTATCAAAATATAGTTTTTACATAAAATGTTTAAGTGAAATGATCACGAAGTATATGAAAAGGGGAAATTAATGTAGTACTGTAGTGGTGTATTATAGGAACTACTGTTGTACTAACTACCTTTAACCGGATTTATATTAAGGTATCATGTGATTAATTGCACCATACTATTGACTGGTAACAACGACATACGAATGGTTGTAAAACGGAATGACGTTTGGCACCCGCAGACCTGCAGGTCCGGCTGTAGCTAGTAGCAAGGTGTAGGATAGTCAATCCAGTATATGTCTATACGCAAACTCACGCTCTCCCTCCAAGATAATTCTAGCTACAACTCGGGCTGTGACATTTAAAGCATGCTCCGATACAGTGGATCACAATTTTATTAACGTATTAATGTAAGTGTAATGTACGGAAATGTTCTACGTGCGCTAGCTGTAATGTGCGTTCTCTCTCTATCTAGCAAGTATAGTAATGTACTGTAATGTTCTTGAAAGTGTTGACTCATGAATGAACTGACTCATTGTATGATATTGCGTTATAGTAATAGTTCTAGTATCTCCCTAAACTACCCATATGGTAGTTCACTAGTAATCTAACTGGTAAGTATGAACATGGATGTATACCCTTGCTACCCAAGGGCATTGGATGAACTGGAAGGACCTTTATGACCTTCGGACGAGTACCCAATATCCCACCAGACCACATATCAAGCGCGAAAAGGAAATAGGGTGGGTAGTCTTCCTAAGTCTTTTAAACATTTCTTATATGACTATACATATAGAGGCATGCAATTTATAATATAAAAGCGTAAATAAGTTTTGTAAAACATTTGAACATAATTATTATCTTAAGAAATGATCGACTTGATGTCAATCTATAAAACGGTTTGAAGGCATGGGTTTGATAAAATAATTTAGTATAAGGAAACATTTGTTTGAATCACAATTATAAATAAGTTTGAAATAAAACATACAGTGTGTAATGAACAGTTTAATAAGGATTTTTAAACATATAAAACATTTAAGAAAATCATTTGAAGAACCTATTTGGTAAAACGGTTAATGTGTAGTAAATCATTTCAATGTTGCATATTAATCACATGTGATTGATATAATAACTAGCATAATTCTACTTATTAATCACATGTGATTGATATAATAACCAACATGATTCTACTTGTATCCCTCCCCCATAAAACATTTAAAAGCAGTTTAAAACATTAATTAAGGGCTATGAACTCACCTACAGTAAGTGATTGGAATTGAACGGACTGTTATCGTAAGGAAGGATCGGACAAGTGCTTGGTGTCAAGTGAAGACTTTAGACACACACGATGATCCTAATTACATATGAAGACATATGTATATAAATAATTAGTGATTAAAATACTAATTATACAAGTATAAGAATTTTAATGCGAGGAAAACACTTTTGGTCAAGTGCTAGGAGGCAAATGGGTTGCAACAAAGGAGTGCAAGGCCTCTTATGGGGGTTTATGGTCAAATGACCATATGCTTTGGAGTTTATGGCCTAGGGGAGTAAACTCCTGGCCGTAAACTCTCAACAAGGTCTCTAAATGAAGCCTATCATTTATACAACTAGTTTGGTGAATTGTTTCAAGGCTTAATCAAGTGTTTGGGTGACATTTGCCCCCTTTATAGGGGTTTACGGCCATGGGACCATATCCCATGGAGATTACGGCCGTAATCTCCCTTCGGGGAAGGTTTATGGTGTTTTCAAGCCTCTAATTTAACAAGGAATAATTCAAGGCAAATGTCCAAGGCTTTAGGAGGATTTATGGCACCATTTGGCACCATTTAATGGAGTTCATGGCCCTGGAACATCTTGGGCTGTGAACACCCTTTTCTTGGTGTTTTAATGGTGTTTGCTTGCCCCAAACACACTAGGGTACTTGTCCTAATTTTTCTCTTGGCTTAAGGAAGGTTTTTAAGGCATTTTGGCAACCAAAAATGGAGTTCACGGCCCAAGAACTTCCTTGGCCGTGAACTCACTTTCACCATGGATTCCTAATTGTTTTTTGTCCTAAACATGCAATGGTATTCCCTATGTTGAGTTCTAAGGCTTTGAGGGGCATTGGGATATTTTTGGCCCTTAAAATGGAGTTGACTCCCCAAGTGTTCTTGGGCGGTAAACTCCCAAATCTTGGGGTTATGGTCCGATTTTGATGTTTCTAAACACAATCTAAGCTATATAATATATCTAGATCGAAGTACTCACAATTTGGGATAAAAACCCGAAGATCCGTGAGAGAGACTTTTGACTTTTCTCTAAATGGAAATGTAACTAATGAATTATTTGGTTCAGATTTCTATATATAGTCCTGAGATTTTTGGCATAAAATATTTCTATTCTCGGAATGAACTCTAATATCCTAGAGTATTGGAATAACAGTGTTGCACAAAACCCTAGTGCATCCACTCTCCTGATATCTCCTTAAGTGTAAATCCTAAAAAAACTGCCAAACTTAAACCCAAAGTCTGGAATTTCACTGTAGTTGTTCTAACTTCTATTGGATTGATATGGTTTGTTCAGAATGGAAATTTTGGGTTGTCACATCATCCCCCTGTTGAAGGGAATTTCGTCCCGAAATTAGAATTTAGGCAAGGAAGTAGGTACAAATGATCGAGTCGTGAGGAGGAAACTTCCTAATCGATTGGTTCTAGTGCACCTAAGCGAAATCGGGTTCTCGGTTGGAATCCCAACGAACCTTCACTAATGGGCTATGGCGTTGCTTCGTCTGCTTGACCTCTTGGTCGAGGGTCACTACAGTTCTAATACGAAGGCAAGGATCTCGACGAGTGGACTTAGAAGAGTCCTAACGGAAAGGTATGGTTTCACGATCGAGACGAGAAGAGTAGAATGTACGTTACTGAGTTCGCGGAGTAGGTCCAGTTTGTGCGAGGCACAGGACCGATTATGATAAGAATCTCGGAGGTTCTAACTATATTGGATTTAGCTTTCCACGCGATACGGAGCGTATTAAGCCATTCCCATAGTGAGTTCTCCTAAAGAACTTGGTCACTCACTTGGAATCTCCAAGGTTTCTTTTTCTTGTTTAACTTCCCAGTCAATGGCCACCCCTTGCTGGGTCAGTGTCGTAAAGGTTTCTGTAATTTGTGAGGGGTTCTTAATGAACTATGATAGTAGGTCGGTAAGACTTAGAATTTGGCGAATTCCTGTCGGCGTCTCCGGTGTCAACAAATTCTCAACGGTTTTGACAAATTGTAAGAGTATTCAAAATTTCCCACATTACTAACAGTGTGATGTAGAAATTTGACTCTTCAATTTGAAAACTCGTGCCTAGAGAACTTCGCTAAAGTACCTCTGAAGGTAATGTTTGCATGGGTTTCTTCTTACTATGAGGGTGGATAAGTAAGTCATTACATGGAGAAATGAAGAACTGATCCAAGTAAGATAGACGTACCCTACTCATTTAGTTCATGAAAACTATGAGCGTATTGGTCCTATCCGAAGGGTATCACTACGGACTCGAAGTGTCCGCATCGAGTTCGGAAGATAGTCTTCCGGACATCCTTCCCTAACACTCAAACTAGTGATATTCGGATCTCAGATCCATTCCTGGAAGTAATTCTTTCCTTGCGCTTGATCAACAATCTCATCTATGCGAGGCATAAATAACGATCTCTAATGAAAAATCTTGACGGAGTACTCGATAGCCGAGGTACATACGATGCGATCCATCGATCTCTGGAAGAATATGACCGGGGTTCTCTAGGGTGAGAATCCTAGTCTTCTAATTCTATTTCTGTGTGGTTCGCTAGGTTGTCTATACTGTTCTTGTATCTCCGGAGTGTTTAGACTATTGGGCGATCTGTTTACGGGAGTCATATTGGGTTCTAAGTTTGTTCACATGACGATGTGATCACTCGTAGTCTTGAGCAGTTCTCCGTCCTGAAGTTCATATTAGAATTCATACATGGTTCACAATCACAATTTCGTGTATACAAGTCGTATATAATTAAGATTGAAAAGGTAGTCGAATAACTGATTCTTCTTTAAGCTCACATCCCATCGGGGAAAAAGAAGTTAAAGTGGAATAATCAATTCTAAAACTGTAGAACCTTGATTATATATCACTCTTATCTATACATTCCTCAGTGATAGATCAATCGTATGAATCCTTGGATTGAACTTGACGTACTGCACGAGTGGTACTTCGGAGATTTCTTCGGAAAGAAAATAACTAAGAGGTACTCCTGGCATGAGTACTTCGGTGTTTTGAAATGACGGTTTCGCTAAAAAGACGTTTACTGATAATGAGACGTACGCATGAAGCTGTTTTCGTGAGGATCAAATTGAATCGAGTCGTATGATAATGTCGGAATCATACTGACACTTAAAGACATTAGATTTGAACATAAGACGTTTTACAGACAAAACACAACCGTGCAACCATCAACAAAGTTACAATACTTTACACTTACAACTAGACCATCACTGTGAATTAGGTATACTACAAAAGACAAGTATACGCAGCACGAGCATCCCTATACAGACAAGATCTCGCAAAAGGTAAGACCCTAGTTGCACTAGTTCTGGATAGTTTATAAGTCTGTTACAACGAAACGCCTAAATTACAGGAACGAGGGGTCCGACGTAGTTTCTCCTGCAGCTGTGATCCTGAGAATCTTCCCATCTGCACCCGAGTTCTTAACTATCGGGCAATCCTTCTTGAGGTGTCCAATTTCACCGCATTGGTGACATATCTGGATAGCACTAACATTTGTGGTGGAAGTGAGGTGTTTAGCCAGTGTTATGTGGACACGAGTGCCTTCCTCATTACTCCACCTTGGAAATTGCTTCCTAAAGCATTCGGCTTTATCACTACTCATGTGGGTAGGGTTGGTCCCGATGAAAGGGACTTGAGTGATGGGTCGTGCCGATGCTCCACAGCTACGAGCATGGTGCCCTATTTTTAGGCAATTGCAACATTGCGTCTCATGACAAGCCCCATGATGATGGAAACTACACTTATCACACTTCGGGAGTTTTCCTTCGTATGGCCTGCTTGGTATGGGGATGGCAGGGGTTTCCACTTGTTGCTGTTGTATGGCAAGTTTTTGGGATTTCTTGCGTTCCTTTTGGGCTTAACGCTTCCATTTCTTGTTCTTTGTTTTTCGGCTTTGCGGGCCTGTGGCTGTTACCGTTTGATGACTTCCTGGATTGATACTACGATTGGAATCTTCAATCCCAACATCAGCATTGCTTGTGCTGATAGCGCTACGGTGCGCAAGGACAGTTGTCACAGCAGCCATCACGGCAGTTGTAACTGCGGTTTGGAAGGTAGCGGCGTCCATAGGAAAGGCGGAGGTTTCGTTGTTCGATTGATTGCTTTCGGATGACGACATGATTCTGTAACACGAAAGATAAGGATTTTGTGAGCGATTCTGGATGACCCTAGATGTACTTCGATTTCTCAATCCAAGAGTAAGAGTATGTTCTCGAAAGTTTGACCTACATCCCTATGATGCAGTCCTAGCACGGAATGGAAGTATGTTCGCGAAGGTTTGACCTACATCCCTATGATGCAGTCCTAGTACTGAGTAGAAGTAAGTTTGTAGAATGGTCTCAAAACGTTTGTCGTTCAAGCCGAGGTAACGTGGGTTGGTGAATAAAAAGATCCAACCACTAAAAGAGACTTGTAAATGTCTCCGGATCTAACTTGCTATAATCCAATGACTTGACTAAAGCAGGTTTCAGATAGACTCCCATGAAAGTATGATAAGAGTACTTCAATAAAGAATGACACAGAAGTTAGCTGGCTGTCAATATTTTTGATATTCATGACGTAAAGATTCAGGAAAATGACCTTGTAAAAGTCTTACATCATATCCAGAGAAGATAATTCTTGATAGCATAAGGACCTAACCTAAAGTACTTACAGTACAAGGTAATTTCTTAGAAAATGCCACATCGACCATAGACAGAAAAACGATCCCTTTTTAATAAGGAAAATAAAGTAAAGCGTCTACTACTGGCGACGGTCATCCCTCTGGTGAACTCTCAGTTCAGCCAGTTGACGTTCTACATCAAGTAGGTGTCTTTTGTACACCCTCTGGCGTACTCGGCGCTCTATGACTTCGGCTCGTGATTCAGCCAGTGCGTGAAGTAGGGTTTCATGGTTTCTCTCTGATCTCTCGCGAGCATCTTCTAGATGTATGGTGCGGAGGGTATGCATTCTTGCATCGGCGACAACTTCGGTAATCTGATGTAGGGCTGTCCTGCCTTGAATCTCATTTCGGGCCACTCTACGGACCAAGATTGGCAAGGTTCTGTCCGCTGAGCCCCCATTGCTCAGGTCGTAAAACCTTCGGTCTCCATTAAATGGCATGGGTAGATCTTGTCCTTGGCTTCATGTTTCCAAGCATTCCACCCACTCAGGCGTCGGGCCATGAAAAGCCGGACGAGGGTTAGGAATTGGAAAGGGAGCTGCATGAGGTAAGTTCTCAACCTCTGGTTCTGAATTAGCACCGTCCGACGGGTTTTCATCATGGTGATCATTCAAAGGGATAGGATGATCATTATCTGGTTCTTCTCCAAACCCACCAGCTATGACTTCGTTCGGAAGATACTGGTTGCCGTGGGGATGGAGTCCAGCCATGTTATCTATGCGAGAATTGGGGTAAGAAAATAATTATTAGATGAACTATCTAGATAATTAGTTAGAAAATCTTCATCAGTTACATCGCTATTTGTGAAGTGCATACCAGTTATATTTAATCGAAACAGGATAGGCCTTCGAATAAGTGACCTTAACTCCATATTCACACAGAATAGGGGTAAAGTAAAATTTCACAGATTCTATGTCTATAACATCCTAATTACATATATCCTTAGTGTATCCACTTAGCAATTATCAACTTAGAAATGAAGATCCCGTTTTAGTTCTCAAGTATAATATATTTATAGTATCACCAAATACTCCTATAGTATTTTAAATTTAATGTTATGTTCTACTGTTCTCATTGTGGTAGGGTTGGTAAGATTTTAGCATTGTTGCAACCACACAACTACACTTAGGCACATGCTAGTCAACCCTCGGATAATATAGTTGATCAGGCTATATCTTCCCAGTTTTGACTATATGTCTCTAAGTCCACCTATGTTGCCCAACAATCGTAATTCTTTTGTATTATCCTAGTGACACTGATTTTAGTATGAATGCAGCATGTATACTTACTTAAATATTTTATTATTTAAAGTACAAACTCTTGGTCAGAGTATTTTTAATCCCTTATGTATTTATAGTTAGTATATCTTTTATGGGTTGATATACTTAATTCACTATAAACAATGCTCTGATACCAATCTGTCACACCCCAAAACCAAGAACGGCGGAAACGTTCTGGGGCGGAGGACGTCATGTACAGTATCACAACAATGAAAAGTAGTAAACAAGCAACAACATCATCCATTGCATTAATAATATAATTATTATACAAGTGTGTTCTGTCAAATTTTGATAAACACTAAAGCATAAATCAAAATGAAAGATGAGTCTTGAACAAACTCCATCTTCCCTAATCCTTGCATCGGTACCTGTCGATAAATGACCTGAGGATACAAGTAATTTTGAAAGCGAGTATCAGCTTTGAAGCTGGTGAGATCATAAGTATTTTAGTGTCTTAATTTGTATGTAAGAAATTGTTTGTAAATGATCTGTAAGTATGGAAAAATGTAGATGAACTGTAAGTATAAAAATGTTTGTAAAACAACTGTAAACGTTGAAAAACCCTAGAAATCCCTATGATTCCTACTTTTATAAAAAAGGTGTCTTCTACCAAGACTTAACTGTTCTCAATGTAGTCTTCTACCAAGACTTAAATGTTCTAAATGTTCGTTTCTTGTAAAAGTGTGTAATTTTCCCAAGTGTAACTATCATTATCAAAATATAGTTTTACATAAAATGTTTACGTGAAATGATCACTAAGTATATGAAAATGGGAAATTAATGTAGTACTGTAGTGTTGTATTATAGGAACTACTGTTGTACTAACTACCTTAAACCGGATTTATATTAATGTATCATGTGATTAATTGCACCATACTATTTATTGGTAACAACGACATACGAATGGTCGTAAAACGGAATGACGTTTGGCACCCGCAGACCTGCAGGTCCGACTGTAGCTAGCAACAAGGTGTAGGATAGTCAATCCAGTATAGATCTATACGCAAACTCACGCTCTCCCTCCAAGAGAATTTTGGCTACAACTCGGGCCATGACATTTAAGGCATGCTCCGATACAGTGGATCGCAATTTTATTAACGGATTAATGTAAGTGTAATGTACGGAAATGTTCTATGTGCGCTAGCTGTAATGTGTGTTCTCTCTCTATCTAGCAAGTATAGTAATGTACTGTAATGTTCTAGAAAGTGTTTACTCATGAATGAACTAACTCATTGTATGATATTGCGTTCTAGTAATAGTTCTAGTATCTCCCTAAACTACCCATATGGTAGTTCACTAGTAATCTAACTGGTAAGTATGAACATGGATGTATACCCTTGCTACCCAAGGGCATTAGATGAACTGGAAGGACCTTTATGACTATATATGTACATATGTTATATAACTAATATTTAAACGACCTTCGGACGAGTACCCGATATCCCACCAGACCACATCTCAAGCGTGAAAAGGAAATAGGGTGGGTCGCCTTCCTAAGTCTTTTAAACATTTCTTATATGACTATACATATAGAGGCATGCAAT
This sequence comes from Lactuca serriola, assembly GCF_051521515.1. Taxonomy (NCBI): domain Eukaryota; kingdom Viridiplantae; phylum Streptophyta; class Magnoliopsida; order Asterales; family Asteraceae; genus Lactuca; species Lactuca serriola. The sequence continues at coordinate 261,604,352 of NC_136412.1, read as the reverse complement.
TTATAATATAAAAGCATAAATAAGTTTTGTAAAACCTTTGAACATAATTATTATCTTAAGAAAGGATCAACTTGATGTCAATCTATAAAACGGTTTGAAGGCATGGGTTTGATAAAACAATTTAGTATAAGGAAACATTTGTTTGAATCACAATTGTAAATAAGTTTGAAATAAAACATACAGTGTGTAATGAACAGTTTAATAAGGATATTTAAACATATAAAACATTTAAGAAAATCATTTGAAGAGCCTAGTTGGTAAAACGGTTAATGTGTAGTAAATAATTTGAATGCTGCATATTAATCACATGTGATTGATATAATAACTAGCATAATTCTACTTATTAATCACATGTGATTGATATAATAATCAACATGATTCTACTGGTATCCCTCATAAAACATTTAAAAGCAGTTTAAAACATTAATTAAGGGGTATGAACTCACCTGCAGTAAGTGATTGGAATTGAACGGATTGTTATCGTAAGGAAGGATCGGACAAGTGTTTGGTGTCAAGCGAAGACTTTAGACACACACAATGATCCTAATTACATATGAAGACATATGTATATAAATAATTAGTGATTCAAACACTAATTATACAAGTATAAGAATTTTAATGCGAGGAAAACACTTTTGGTCAAGTGCTAGGAGGCAAATGGGTTGCAACAAAGGAGTGCAAGGCCTCTTATGGGGGTTTATGGTCAAATGACCATATAATTTGGAGTTTACGGCCCAGGGGAGTAAACTCCTGGCCGTAAACTCTCAACAAGGTCTCTAAATGAAGCCTATCATTTATACAACTAGTTTGGTGAATTGTTTCAAGGCTTAATCAAGTGTTTGGGTGACATTTGCCACCTTTATAGGGGTTTACGGCCCTGGGACCATATCCCATGGAGATTACGGCCGTAATCTCCCTTGGGGGAAGGTTTATGGTGTTTTCAAGCCTCTAATTTAACAAGGAATAATTCAAGGCAAATGTCCAAGGCTTTAGGAGGATTTATGGCCCCATTTGGCACCATTTAATGGAGTTCATGGCCCTGGAACATCTTGGGCTGTGAACACCGTTTTCTTAGTGTTTTAATGGTGTTTTCTTGCCCCAAACACACTAGGGTACTGGTCCTAATTTGTCTCTTGGCTTAAGGAAGGTTTTCAAGGCATTTTGGCAACCACAAATGGAGTTCACGGCCTAAGAACTTCCTTGGCCGTGAACTCACTTTCACCATGGATTCCTAATTGTTTTTGTGTCCTAAACATGCAATGGTAGTCCCTATGTTGATTTCTAAGGCTTTGAGGGGCATTGGGACACTTTTGGCCCTTAAAATGGAGTTTACTCCCCAAGTGTTCTTGGGCGGTAAACTCCTAAATCTTGGGGTTTAGGTCCGATTTTGATTTTTCTAAACACAATCTAAGCTATATAATATAACTACATCGAAGTACTCACAATTTGGGATAAAAACCCGAAGATCCGTAAGAGAGAATTTTGACTTTTCTCTAAATGGAAATGTAACTAATGAATTATTTGGTTCAGATTTCTATATATAGTCCTGAGATTTTTGGCATAAAATATTTCTATTCTTGGAATGAACTCTAATATCCTAGAGTATTGGAATAATAGTGTTGCACAAAACCCTAGTGCATCCACTCTCCTGATATCTCCTTAAGTGTAAATCCTAAAAAACTGCAAAACTTATACCCAATGTCTGGAATTTCACTGTAGTTTTTCTAACTTCTATTGGCTTGATATGGTTTGTTCAGAATGGAAATTTTGGGTTGTCACAATACCCCCTTAATCAACCTTTTAAATGTTTTTAAATGCTTTTATGGGGGGGGGGGATACAAGTTGCATCACAATAGTTATCGTATCAATCGCATGTGATTTATAACTATTAAACAAAGAGATTTACTATACTTTTAACTCTTTTGTCAACAAACTACTTCAAAATGATTATCAAACTCTTTTACATGTTAAGCTCTTTATAAAACTTATTCTTAATTACCAAACCTTCACTTTCAGTTATTTAAACTTATATATTGTCAAAACCATGTCCAGTACATATATAGTTATATAAGTAAGGTTTGAAGGACTTACGACTAATAACTCGCTTTAATTCCTGTTCCTTGGTTGGTTGTGGAATTAGAGTACTCGGTTGTTTTTTCGATTGTCGTTTGATCCTTAGTTATATATTATGTATATATGTGTGGATATCAAGCTTTTACTTCAAGTTCCAACACCTTTGGGTAGCAAAGGTGTATAAGCTTTCTAAGTCATTCAGAACAATAGTTCTAGGAAACTAAAATAACTTTAATTTAGGGATATAATACTTACTAATTTCTAGTACAATGAAATTTACAAAGAGTCAGTTCATACATTAGTCGATACACACTATACACTATACACAAGGAACATACACTCATACATACAATTCATACACACTATATACTATACAAAAGAACATACTATTATGAGAATCAGAGAGGACATTCACTACACTAGTACATACAATACATACACACTATAACATAAATGTGAGGAACTACTTCGAGGCATGGAATCTGTCATGGCTCGTATTGCAACCAGAGTGTTCTAAAAGGAGAGCGTGAATTCGTGTATAGATCTATACTGGACTGACCGTCCTACACCTTGCTGCTATCCACAGTGGGACTTGCACGTCTTCGAGTGATGAATGTCATACCATTTCGATATCTTCGAGCGTCGTGTTTTACTAGGTCAATCAAGTATGGTTACAATTATATCACATTATACCTTAATGAACAATTGGTTTAAGGTAGTTAGTACAGCAGTAGTTACTATAACATAAAACTACAATACTTCATTATTTTCCCCATTACATTTACTTTGTGATCTGCACATAAATAATAATGTACAAACTATATTTTATTAATGATAGTCACCTTTGGGAGGATACTCACTCTTACAATGAAAAAACACACAACACACTTGATGCCTTGGTAGAAGGCTACTTTTAGTAGAAAATATAGGATTTTCTAGAAGATACAAACAATTACTACAAACATTTACAAATTCATACACTCAGACACTTACAAACATTTTCATACAAACAATGACCCTAAAATGCTTATGAACTCACCAGATTTAAAGCTGTTAAACTCTTTCCAAATAACTTGTATTCTCAGGTCATCAGTAGACAGGTAATGATGCCAACTTTTGAGAAGATGGAGCACTTTCAAGACTCATCTTTTATTTTGATTCACATTTTGGTGTCTTACAAACTGTACAGAACACACTTGTATTAAAATACATTATTAATGCAATGGATGATGTCTTTTGCTTGTTTACTATTATTCTGTGTTGTGATACTGTACATGACGTCCTCTGCCCCAGAACGTTTCCGGCGTTCCTGTTTTAGCGTGTGACAGATTAGTATCAGAGCATTGTTTATAGTGAATTGAGTATATCAACCCATAAAAGATATACTAACTATAAACACAATGGGATTAAAATACTCTGACCAAGAGTTTATACTTTTAAATAATAAAATATTTAACTAAGTATACATACCTGCATTCATACTAAAATCCTTGTCACTAGGATAGGACGGAAGTATTACGATTGTTGAATATCACAAGTAGGCATGGGGATGTATGGCCAGTTCTGGGAGTTGCATAGCCTGATCAACTATGTTGGTCCGAGAAGTGATTAGCATATGCCCAAGAATGGTTGTGATATGGCAACAAGTCTATGAACTTACCAACACTACTACAATGATAACATTAGGACAAAACATAATTTTAAAATACTATAGGAGTATTTTGTGTTACAATAATTCTTATTTGAGAACTAAAAAGGTCTTTATTAGTAGGTTAATAGTTGCTAAGTGGATACGATAAGGTTATATGTACCTAGGATGTCATAGACTTAGCATCTGTGATCTTTGCTTTGCTCCATGTTCCTTGTTTGGTTGTGGGTTTAGAGTTAGGGTCACTTATTCGAAGGTCTATCTTGTTTTGAATACATATAACTGGTATGCGCTATGCAAGTATTGAAGTGACTGATAAAGATCATCTTATAATTATCTTAAGTAGTACGTCTATTTATATAAGATTCTTATATCCCTTTTCTCGCGTAGATATCATGGTTGGGTTCCATCCTCTTGGCGACCCGTACTTCCCAAATCAAGGTAATGCTGGATTGCTTGAAGATGAGCCAGAAGATGATCATCCAATCCCTTTGGATGCTCACCTCGCAGAAGGCTTTTCTGATAGTTCTGACTCCGAGCCAGAAGTCAACAACCTACCCCAAGAAGGACAAGTCCCAAACCCCAACCCCCGACCAGCATTTCAAGGTCCGACACCCTTGTGGGCGACAAACTTGAACCGTTGGAGTGATGAACAGGGTCAACCTTTACCCTACAATTGGGACCGAAGCTTTTACAACCTAAGAGAGGGTGGCTCAGCTAACCGAGTCCTGCGCATCATAGTCCGTAGGATTCCTCGAAATGTCGAGCAAGTTCGGGCTCGCCATCTCGAAACAGCTATGGAAAGGTCTAGGAGAACCAATGAAGCTCTGCAGCTACAACTAGTTGCATCCCAAGCTGAATTCAGGGAACTTCGAGCTCGTCAGGAAATGTCTGAAAGGCGTATGAGAGACATGGAGCACCGTCTGTCAGAGACAAGGAATCATTCTAGCGGTTCTTGTCGTAGATAGAGCCTACTCGACTCTCTCTTTTGGATATAGCTTAGTTATGTAAAACTGTAGTTTAATTTCCTATCTTTTTAAAGACTTTGGGCCTGTTAAGTCTTGATTAGGTCGTACTTCTATCAATATTTTCCCATCTTGGATTGATGTAAGACCTACTCTTAGGTCATTTTTCCCGAACTTGTTACATCAATAATACCATTAATATTGACAAATATCTAACCTGTTGGAAAAGTGGTACTCTTATGTCTCTCTACACTTCTATTGTGCCTCTATTTCAAAACATACACTCATTCAGCTATTGGACTATGGTAATATAGCCCATGGATCACTCTCATTATGCTTATAATTGATTCTTACTATCATGTTCATCTTTATAAACATATAGTTGAAAGATGCCTCCTCATAAGTCGGCAAGGCGTAATCCTCCGATTATTCCAAGTCCAATACCACCTCATCCACAAATCGATACGGCAACTCTAAATGCTGCAGTAGCTACGGCTGTGGCAACATCCAGGGCTCAATATCATTCTACTGGTGCCAGCGGAGGTGGAATGCCTGTTAATTCTACTCAAGGTGAAATCCTCGTGCACTCGAGATAGTGCTCCTACAAGGACTTCACCAATTTCAAGCCAAATTCCTTTAAAGGGACTGGCGGAGTCATTGCCCTCTCGCAGTGGTTCAAAAAGACGGAGTCGATCTTCTATATCTGCTCCTACCCAGCAGGGAGCAAGGTCAAGTTTGCTTCTTGCACCTTCGAAGAAAAAGCCCTGACGTGATGGAATAGCCATTTCAAGTCACTAACTCTAATAGTGGCAAATGATATGGGCTAGGAAACTTTGAAAGACCTCATGATTGAGGAATACTACCAGAGGGGCAAGATCCAGAAGTTAGAACAAGAACTATGGAGCCTCACAATGAACGGCTCCGACATAGTCTCCTATACCGCCAGATTCAGTGAGCTGGTGGCCCTCTGTCCCAACATGGTTCCTACGGAGGGAAAGAAAATCGAGAGGTACATTTGGGAGCTGGTGCCTCTATTTCAGGGAAATGTCTTATCCTCAAACCCCACTACGTTTGATAGTGCAAAGCGATTGGCAGAACGGCTCATTGACCATGGGATCCGTACCCCATCATCAACAACAACCCTAGCCATCTCCGAACCTTCCAAAGCCGCTGACAACAAGCGGAAGTTCTGGGATGACAAGAAGAAACAAAAAGCTGCCAAAAAGCAGCAGGTGGTGGTGGTTCATGCCGTGATAGCACCTGTTGTTGCTACTCCGATAAAGTAGTACTCTGGAAGCTTGCCAAAGTGCAACAAATGCAACTTCCACCACAATGGACCCTGCCGGGATTTGCAGTTCTCCAACTACAACAAAAAGGGACACAATGTCCGCTTTTGTAGATCCCCGACAAGGCCAATCAACCAAGTCCCCGACGCTGGTTTGGGCCAAGCTTGCTACGGTTATGGCGAGGTGGGCCACTACAAGAGGAATTGCCCGAAGGCAGGGGATGCCAGTGGAGTAGGCAGAGTTTTGGCCATAGGCCACGAGGAAGCAGTTGCCGACTCCATAGTGGTCACTAGTACGTTTCTCCTCGATAACTCTTATGCATGCATTCTATTTGATAGTTGAGCGGAGAGGGGTTTCGTGAACCAAACATTTTATCAATTAATTAAGTAAAAATCATGACCATTTAAAGAACCGTTCACTATAGGAATGGCTAACGGAAAGACTGAAAGCACTAGCAGTATATATACATAGGGTGTACTCTAACTTTAGATAACCTTTCATTTACATTCGACCTCATGCCGGTCTCAATTAACTGTTTCGACGTCATTATCGGTATGGATTGGTTGAGTCTGTATCGTGCCGACATCATGTGTTATGAAAAGGTTGTTCGCTTTAATCTGTCGTCCAGCGAAACTCTAGTAGTCTATGGCGATAAACCGGGCACGAACCTCCTTATCATGTCAAGTACTCAATCTCAGAAGTACTTACGTAAGGAATATTGTTCCTTGCATACGTTGTTGATATGGGCCAAGAAACCAAAGACCTGAAGAACATCCCCATGGTATGCGACTATCCCGACATCTTTGCAGAAGAACTACCAGGATCACCTCCGCAACCATAAGTCGAGTTCAGAATTGACTTAGTACCAGGAGCTACCCCAGTAGCCAAATCGCCTTATCGACTAGCACCAGCTGAGATGTAGGAACTCTCCGGCCAACTTAACGAACTACTCAACAAGGGCTTTATTAGACCAAGCTTCTCACCCTGGGGAGCACCGGTCTTGTTCGTCAAGAAGAAAGACGGATTGTTTCGTATGTGGATCGACTATAGGGAGCTCAACAAGCTAACGGTTAAAAATCGTTACCCTCTGCCTCGCATAGACGATTTGTTTGACCAACTATAAGGGGTGAATTACTTTTCAAAAATTGAATTGAGGTCGGGTATCACGAGATGCGAGTGTTAGAGGAGGATGTCCCGAAGACAGCCTTCCGAACCGGTTACGGACACTACGAGTTCGTAGTGATGCCATTCGGATTAACCAATGCGCCCGTAGTATTCATGGACTTAATGAATAGGGTATTTCGTCCTTAATTGGATCAATTCGTCATTGTCTTCATCGGTGACATACTTATCTACTCTCGAAGTAAGGAGGAACATAGTGATCATCTACGACAAGTCCTAGGAACCTTACGAACAGAGAAACTCTATGCAAAGTTCTCTAAATGAGAATTTTGGATCCGAAGGGTCGAATTCCTAGGAAACGTGGTTAGTGAAGAAGGAATCCATGTGGACCCTTCCAAAATTAAATCCATTGAGAACCGGTCAGCACCAAAGACGCCTATAGAAATTCCTCAATTTCTAGTCCTCGCTGGCTACTACCACAGATTCATACAGAACTTCTCGTGTATAGCGAAACCTTTTACGACATTAAATCAGAAAGGCATGGCCTTTGACTGGGAAGAGATGCAAGATAAAGCATTCCAAACGCTGAAGCGAGCCTTATGCACCGCACCGATACTATCCCTCCCAGAAGGAATAGAAGACTTCGTGGTTTATTGCGATGCGTCAAATAAAGGGCTCGGTTGTGTTCTGATGAAACAAGGTAAGGTCAACGCCTATGCCTCAAGACAGCTGAAGATACACGAAGTCAACTACACCACACACGATCTTGAGTTAGGAGCAGTCATGTTTGCTCTGAAGATCTGGAGACATTACCAGTATGGTACAAAAAGCACTATCTTTACAAACCACAAAAGCCTACAACACATATTTAACCAGAAGGAGCTCAATATGAGACAACGACGGTCGGTCGAGCTACTCAATGACTATGAATGTGACATTCGTTATCATCCGGGTAAAGCCAACGTAGTAGCAGACGCCCCAAGTCGGAAAGAATATTTTGGTCGAAAGGTCAAGTCACTGACTATGACTATCCATTCGCATCTGTCCACACAAATTAAGGAGGCTCAGCTCGAAGCCTTGACACCTGAAAATGTGGTGGGTGAATCCCTACGAGGAATGGATACGAACTTGGAAGTCAAGGGTGGCGGAGATTTGTATCTCATGGACCGGATCTGGACACCGAAACACGGTGTCTTTAGAGACTTGATCATGACGGAAGCGCACAACACTCGATATTCCGTCTACCCGGGTTCAGATAAAATGTATTTGGATCTTAAAAAGTTATATTGGTGGCCTAACATGAAAGCAGAGATTGCTACCTTCGTAAGTAAATGTCATACTTGCGCCAAGTTCAAGGTCGAATACCAGAAGCCCTCAGGTTTATTACAAAAACTAGAGATACCGGAGTGGAAGTGGGAGCGGATCACAATGGACTTCATAACCAAGTTTCCCAAGACATCGGGTGGACTTGATACCATTTGGGTCATCGTCGATAAATTGACCAAATCTGCACATTTCCTGCCCATCAAAGAAACTAACAAGATGTAGAAGCTCACAAGAAGATACATTAGGGAAATCGTACGACTGCATGGTGTTCTTATATCCATTATCTCCGGTAGAGATAGTATATTCTCTGCGAGGTTCTGGCAGTCGCTACAAAGTTCCATAGGGACGAGGCTGGACATGAGTACAGCCTACCACCCACAAACTGACAGACAAAGTGAGAGAACTATCCAAACACTAGAGGATATGCTGCGAGCCTGTGTAATCGACTTTGGGAAGGCATGGGATACCCATTTTCCCCTTGTCGAGTTCTCATATAACAATAGTTATCAAACGAGAATCAAGGCAGCTGCATTTGAAGCCCTCTCACAGGTCTGGAGATCATTTGGGAAACGACAGAGAAAATCATTTAGATTCGGGAACGATTGAAAGCCTCTAGAGACCGACAAAAATGCTATGCAGACAAACGAAGGAAACCATTGGAATTCCAGGTGGGAGACCGCGTTCTTTTGAAAGCCTCACCCTGGAAGGGCTTGATACGCTTTGGAAAGCATGGAAAGCTAAATCCAAGATACATAGGGCCTTTCAAGATTATTGCTAGAATCAGCCTTGTAGCTTACAAACTGAACCTACCCCGCGAGCTCAGAAACGTACATTCTACTTTCCACGGCTCGAACTTGAAAATGTGCCTATCCAATGAGACTCTTGTTATCCCACTCGACGAGATCGAGATCAACGAGAGCCTCAACTTCGTGGAAGAACCGGTAGAGATCATGCACCGAGAGGTCAAGCAAACGAAACAAAGCCGCATCCCGATCATGAAGGTTCACTGGAACGCCAAGCGAGGACCTGAATTCACTTGGGAGCGTGTGGATCAAATGAAGTTGAAATATCCTCATCTTTTTGCTTAGTTGTTTGTAACTACTTAATTGGTCAAACTCTAATTTTGGGACGAAATTCCCTCTAATGGGGGGATGATGTGACAACCCAAAATTTCTATCTTGTACAGTTAATCATTTCAATCAAGTCAAACTTGCTTCTACTAAAATTTAGCACCGTTTAGAGTCCGTATGGACATTCTGAGCTTAATGCATCAAAGGAGTGAGTGAAAGGGAATGCCAATTGAACCTCTAATCCACCAAGCTAGGCATTAAACCCTCAAAATAGGAGTTCATGTGTCACACCCCAAAACCATGAATGGCGGAAACATTCTAGGGCGGAGGACGTCATGTACAGTATCACAACAATGAATAGTAGTAAACAAGCAACAACATCATCCATTGCATTAATAATATAATTTCATACAAGTGTGTTCTGTCAAGTTATATAGACACCAAAATATACATATCAAAATAAAAGACGAGTCTTGAACGAACTCCATCTTCTCAAAAACCTGGCACCTATACCTGTCTACTGGTGACCTGAGAATACAATTTATTTTGAAAGTGAGTATCAGCTTAAAGCTGGTGAGATCATAAGTATATTAGTGTCTATGTTTGTATGAAAGCATTTGTAAGATGTTTTGTAAAGTGTTTTGTACTCTCCTAGAAAACCCTATGTTTCCTACTAATTGTAGCCTTCTACCAAGGCATCTAGTATCTGTGCGTGTGTCTCTTGTAAGAGTGTGTATTCTCCCAAGTCCAACTATCATTAACCAAAAAAATATAGATTTTACATTACCGTGCATCGTGTGAATATTCACAAAGTGAATGTAATGGGAAAATATCATAGTACTGTAGTATTTGTAACAAGTGACTACTATTGTACTAACTATCTTAAACTAATTGATATTTAAAGTAACATGTGATTGACCTGTATCCTGCTACCGACTCTAATAAAACGACGATGTAAGACGCCGTAAGAAATGACATTTGGCACCCGTATACTTGCAAGTCCCACTGTAGCGAGCAGCAAGGTGTAGGATAGTCAATCCAGTATAGATCTATACGCAAACTCATACACTCCCCAATTAAGGATATTCTGGATACAAAAACGGTCATGGGAGGAAGTGTCATGACCGGTTTAATAGTTCACATAACTGCATGAATGTATATGTAATGAATGTGCTAACTGTAAAGTGTACTCTTTCTCTGTCTAGCCTGTATGTACTGTAATGTTTTGCGTGTGCTAGCTATAATGTGTGTTCTCTCTCTATCTAGCATGTATAGTAATGTACTGTGTGTAATACCCGTATTGACTCGTGAATGAAGTGACTCATTGTATGTTTCATTGTTGTAGTAATAGTTTTAGTATCTTCCTAAACTACCCCTATGGTAGCTTACTAGTAATGTATGATCATGTTTGTAAACCCTTGCTACCCAAAGGTATGGAACTGGTTGAAAGAACTTTTATGTCTATATATGTATACATAATATATAACTAATAGATAGACGACCTTCGGACGGATAACCGATGCCCTAAAGCCACATCCCAATGAGGAAAAAGGAGATAAAGCGAGCTAGCCTTCCTAAGCCCTTTAAACATTACTTATATAGCTATACATACATAGACATGCATTTGAAAATAAGTATAAAAGAGTTTAAGTAAAAGTATTTGACAAGTAAAAGAGTTTGCAAAGCAGTTTGAAGTAAAACAGGTTTGTAAATAGTTTGAACGGTAAGAAAACTACTGGTTTGGTAGTTATTAATCACATGTGATTGATATAATAACTATAAGTATTCAACTTGTATCCCCCCCCCCCCCATAAGAGCATTTAAAAACATTTAAACCATTGATTAAGGGGTATGAACTCACTTGTAGTGAGTGGTATGGATGAACTGGTGAAATAGGACTGCTAGGTGTCAAGTGAAGTCTTGAACACCCACAAGGATCCTAGTTGTCATATAATATCACATATATGTATCCAATTAGTCTCTAAACAACTAATAAACAAAGGTAAGACATTCTAGGACAAGCTAAACACCTTATTTAAGTGTTATATGTCCCAAGGATTGCATCTAAGTGTTGTAGGGCATGGCTGGTGTGCTTGGGGTTCAAGGAAAACTCCATCATGGAGTTTACGGTTTTATGGTCATCAACAAATGAGTTTACGGTTGTAAAACCTTGAGTTTACGACCTTAAGCTCCTCCTCTTTCGACCATTTGATGATTTGAAGCCTTAAAAGTCCCTAGAAGCTTTTCTACTTGAAGTATGCGTCTATGGAAGGGATCAGGACACCATTTCACTCCTAAATGGAGTTTACGGTTCCTAAACCATTTTCCTTTAAGTTTACTACCATAAACTCATATGGTTTATGGTATTTTGGGGTTTTCAAGTCCTTTCCTTAACAAGGAAAGGATTTAGACATGTTTCTAAGGCTTGTGAAGGACAAGGGCACACTTTGGCATCTTTATTTGGGGTTTACAGTCCAAGAACTTATTGGACCGTAAACACCTTGTTCTTGATGTTCTTGGGAAGATTTCTTGATGTAAGGGAATGTAAGAAGCTTTATAAGACTCTAGCATAGAAGTATTTACTATATAGAAGCTTCAAATGAGCTAAAAGTCCAAGAACACTAGTGTGTGTTCTTGGTGAAAGTTGAAGAATCAACCTTTTGGAATGATTTCACGGTTAGAAGTGTGTTAAAACACTAGATTAAGTCATATAATCACTTAAGAAGGCTAGAACACTTACTAGATTGAAGATCTTGAAAAACTTTTGGATGATACTTGAGAGAGAAATGGATTTGGATCTTGAGATTTGGAAAAAGTGTAAATAAATGACTAATTGTCATATATATACTCCTAAATTTAGGGTTTTTGGCTGTAAATATTTTATTCAGGCAGTAAACTCTAATTTCTTGGAGTTTTGGAATAACAGTGTTGCACAATAAACCCTAGTGCATCCTCTCTACTGATATCTCTTAAAGTGTAAATCCTGAATTACTCAAACTTATTCTAAAAAGTCTGAAAATTAACAGCAACTGTTCTAACTTCTATTGACTTGATATGTTTGTACAAAATGGAAATTTCAGGTTGTCACATCACGGCCAAGACACTTGGGTTTACGGCCGTAAACTCCAAGTGTCCGTGAACCCCAAGTATATATATATGACACTTAGTCATTTTTCATTCATTATTCACATTCTAAGCTAGAGAAATCGGATCTATCTCTCAAGGATCTTCAATTTTTCTTCCAATCTTCACTAATCTAAGTAAGATCCTTCCATCTAAGTGTTAGTACATCACTTCTTCTTGATTTTCTCTTGAAGCCTTCCATAAATTCCATCTTTTGAACTTAGATCATCAAGAACACCAAGAACACATGTGTGTTTTGGGCCGAAAACCCCCCTCTTTAACCTTCAAATTGTAAGTACTTACCTCCTTTACATGTTTATAAGTTAGGATAATGATTTAAGGACTTGAAAGCACCAAAAACTCAAGAACACATGGTGTTTACAGCCAAGGCAATCTCCTTGGGCTGTAAACACTCATAAGTGGTGCATTTGTGCCACAACTCCTTCCTAAGGCTTAGAACTTGGTCTATAACACTTCAAACTTGAGCTAAGGACCATAAACATCAAAATGGTAGAAGTTACAAGGAGTTTATAGCCGTAAACTCACTAGGGCCGCAAACCCTAGCCCATAAACTCATGAAGAGTTTTCTCTTGGACCGTAAACTCCAAAGGAAAGTCGTATAACCCTTAGATGCAACCCTATGATCTTCTAACACTTGAATCATAGTGTTTTCCATGTTCTAGGGTGTCTTTACTTGCATAATTATTGTTATAATCATTAATTAGATACATATATGTGTCTTTATATGTTAAATAGGATTAGTGTGTGTGTGTTCAAGTCTTCACTTGATACCTAGCACCTTATCCAGCACTTTCATCCAAACTACTCACTACAGGTCAGTTCATACCCCCTTAATCAACATTTTAAATGTTTTTAAATGCTTTTATGGGGGTAGGGGGAATAAAATTTGAATCATAATAGTTATCGTATCAATCGCATGTGATTTATAACTATTAAACAAAGGGATTTACTATACTTTTAACTATTTTGTCAACAAACTACTTCAAAATGACTATCAAACTCTTTTACATGTTAAACTCTTTATAAAACTTATTCTTAATTACCAAACCTTCACTTTCAATTATTTAAACTTATATATTGTCAAAACCATGTCTAGTACATATATAGTTATCTAAGTAAGGTTTGAAGGACTTAGGACTGATAACTCCCATTAATTCATGTTCCTTGTTTAGTTGTGGACTTAGAGTACTCGGTTGTTTTTTTGAATGTCATTTGATCCTTAGATATATATTATGTATATATGTGTGGATATAAAGTTTTACTTCAAGTACCAAGACCTTTGGGTAGCAAAGGTGTATAAGCTTTCTAAGACATTCAAAACAACAGTTCTAATAAACTATAATAGTTATAGTTTAGGGATATACTACTTATTAATTTCTAGTACAATGAAATATACAGAGATTCAGTTCATACATGAGTCGATACATACTATTCACTATACATAGAGAACATACATAAGTACATACAATTCATACACACTATATACTATACAAAAGAACATACTATGATGAGAATCAGAGAGGACATTCACTACACTAGTACATACAATACATACACACTATAACATAAATGTGAGGCACTACTTCGAGGCATGGCATTTGTCATGGCTCGTCTTGTAACCAGAGTCTTCTAAAGGGAGAGTGTGAATTCGTGTATAGATCTATACTGGACTGGCCCTCCTACACCTTGCTGCTAGCCACAGTGGGACTTGCAGGTCTTCGGGTGATGAATGTCATACCATTTCGACGTCTTCGAGCTTCGTGTTTTACTAGGTTGATCAAGTATGGTTACAATTATATCACATTATCCCTTAATGAACAATTGGTTTAAGGTAGTTAGTACAACAATAGTTACTATAACATAAAACTACAGTACTTCATTATTTTCCCCATTACATTTACTTTGTGATCTGCACATAAATAATAACGTACAAACTATATTTTATTAATGATAGTCACCTTTGGGAGGAATACTCACTATTACAATGAGCAAACACACAGCACACTTGATGCCTTGGTAGAAGGCTAGTCTTAGTAGAAAATATATGATTTTCTAGAAGATACAAACAATTACTACAAACATTTACAGATTCATACACTCACACACTTACAAACATTCTCATACAAACAATGACCCTAAAATTCTTATGAAGTCACCAGTTTTAAAGTTGATAAACTCTTTGAAAATAACTTGTATTCTTAGGTCATCAGTAGACAGGTACCGAGGCTAGCTTTTGAGAAGATGGAGCACTTTCAAGACTCGTCTTTTATTTTGATTCACATTTTGGTGTCTTATAAATTGTACAGAACACACTTGTATTAAAATACATTATTAATGCAATGGATGATGTTGTTTGCATGTTTAGTATTATTCTGTGTTGTGATACTGTACATGGCGTCCTCCGCCCTAGAACGTTTCTGTCGTTCTGGTTTTGGGGTGTGACATCAAGGGATCGCGGAATAGAAAAGGTGTGATCGTACAACTCATCATATTTATGTTTATGTTTTTAGGATACTCTGATATTATACATTTTGAAAACTAGTTTTGTAATGATTAATGGTTTTGAAATGTTTTTAAAAGTCAAAATGTAGCATGATTTTATGGGTGTTACAAGTTGGTATCAGATCGTTGATTTGAGTGAATTGGAGGAACATTCGTGCGAATCCAATCTCAAATCAAGGAAGGATTATCAAAATAATTTTAAAATGGTTTTCAAAATAAGTGAACGAGGATGCAGGGTGTACGATCAGCCGGAGCCAGCATGTAGACCCAAAAACACCATACAGATATTTGATATTGTGATATGTTAGAACAACATGGTAGTACTAGGCTAGGGATCTTCAGGAATTGCATGATAGAACTGCCTGATTATGTGATGCTTGCTAGCCTAGGATTTTCCCTATATGAGATTGACATCATTACTATAGTTTCTTGTTTATGCATCACAGCTGTACATAATTAGGATCTTATAGCTTGAGAATGTGTGGTTTGGCCTTATGTTCTGTTCTTGTTTGATTGGGGGCTTAGGGTAGGATCAGATATTCGAAAGTCTATAGGGTCCAACATTATGTATGGCTAGAATACACTAGTGTTGCAGGGTTGGTGGAAGTTTCATGGATGGGTAAGTTGTGTGAGGTCGGTAGGTCGATTGTGAGACAGTTATCCTATCTCTAGTAGTGAGGTTGAGCAACCACCATGTATATGTATATTTTTAGGGTGTTGTGGTGATACTTGAGACAAATATGGGTAGGTGTGGAAGGTAGTATGGGCCCGTACTACTGAAAGCATAGGACCCATATGCATAGCAAGGAATTCACAACCCCTAGGGTTTAGTTGGGAGTTGGTTCCCAGTTATTTATGCAGATTGTCTGATATCTTCTTGTTATATTTTCAATATGTTGGTTATGAGGAATTTTGTGACTGGATCTGGATCAGGATCAGAGCAGGGCGATTAAGAGGCGATGTCGGCCCCGACAACGCCCGAGGTTATTGTACAAGATGGGCCAGTTTTGACGGAGGATCGTGTCAGGGAAATCTCCAGAAAAGTCCTAAAATTTTAGTCCAATTTATGAGAAATTCCCAAACTAAATATTGTTTACAGAAAAGCACAGAATACCAGTTAAAACTTTGAAAAAACCCTTTTCGGCCGGTGTCGCAGATTTTGCCGGTATTCTGTCCTTTTTCATTAGTTTGCTCAAAGTTTTGGGACTTTTCCAAAAATTACCTAATAACCAAAATATTGGGACTTTTTTTGAAAATTACCATGAAATTAATGGATTTTTTTATTAACAAATCATTTATAAACATAAAAAATATATTTTTATTATAAAAAAAGGAAATACATTTGCTGTTAATTTCTAGGAATAAATTGGTGGTCTAAGTACTCCTCTATTGCTTCCTGACCACTTAAACTCTCTACGTTCTTCATATGCATTGTTGTGGGTATGATGGTGAGATGTACTTAGTTAACATTCTTGTAATGTTGGTGCTCCTCTTATGTTGTTTAACCTAACTACCAACCAACATTCATACCTCACATGTTAACAACCATTGGCTAACACACATGTATAAAATGTGAAAAGTGAACCGTGAATGATAATTTATATGGAAACAAGTGAAGGGTGATTATCTATTTAAATTGTCATTCAAAGTTGACTTTTCACTCTCGATAGATGTGTGTCATTTTATGGTTGTTATCAGGTAATGTTTTGAGGTTAGGTGGTAGTTAGGTTAAAGAACATAATGAAAGATCTATATGTTCGTGTAATGATATTTTCTAATAACATGTGATCATATAGCATCATGCATAATAGCAAGTAGACACTTATTGATTATGTATTAATAAATATGATTAACTCTTGTATTGGTCATGCCTAACAGAGTACTTCTCACTATGACACCCACAACGATAGATAGGAAGAACATAGAGACTTTGAAGTGGTCAATGTTGGGTCAAAAAAATATGGTTTATACTTTGATTTTCTAGGAAAATATATTTTTCTATAATGTAATATGTAATTTTGTGGCTGTGTATAGCTGCACATGTGTGTGCGGCCACACACCCTGTGTATGGCCACACATGCGTGAGCAGCTGAACACTCGTGTGCTGCTGGTCGCCCATGCCTCATATATATATAGGGTGAGGAGTGTATGGCTAGAAAATTGAGAGAAACTAGAGAGGAACTAGTGTGTGTGTGTGTGTATGTGTGAATCTCTTGTAAGGAGCATAACTCATATCATCAATACATTAGATTAAACTTAATTCTTCTTCTCCTTCTCTTTTATATTGATCTGACATCATCCAATTGATTGGGATTCCGCACCATCAATTGGATCTGATTGATACTCAAGCAATTTGGGGACTTATAGTCAACAAATTATAGAGAAGTAAGTAATCGACCATTCTATTCCTAGAAATTAGCAACAAATGTATTTCCTTTGTTTATCATAAAAAATATTATTTATGTTGATAAATGATTTGTTAATAATAACATCCATTAATTCCATAGTAATTTTCAAAAAAGTCCCAATATTTTGGTTATCGGGTAATTTTCAGAAAAGTCCTAATATTTTGAGCAAACTAACGAAAAAGGACAGAATACCGGCTAAATCTCTAAAAACCGGCCAAAAAGGGTTTTTTCGAAGTTTTAGCTGGTATTCTGAGCTTTTCTGTAAACAAAAATTAGTTCGGGACTTTTTCATAAATTAGACTAAAATTTTAGGGCTTTTCTGGTGATTTTTAGTATATGCATCCCTAGTTGAGAATGATCCTGCAGCAGCTACATCTGTTGTAACAGCGGTAGGGGCATTAGCCAGTAGGGGTTTTTAGTACCGCGACTTCGATAACAAGAAGCCCCCAACTTTTGATGGTACTCAGGATCTTATCGTAGCCATGAGGTGGCTGTCTGACGTGGAGGGATGCTTCTTCACGTCCTCATGTCCTACTGACCAGAAGGTCAGGTGTGCCCTGAGCTTGTTGAGGACTGGGGCAAAGGAATGGTGGAGATTGGTGACAAGGTGATATACGGATGACTAGACGGGTGCTGTTACTTGGGAGCAGTTCAGGGATATGTTCCACGCTCACTACATTCCACGCGTCAAGCGCGAGCGGTTGTCACAGGAGTTCTTATATCTGAGACAGGGCATAGAGTTGGTGACGGAGATCACCCTCATGTTCACTGAGAGGGAGATGTTTTGCGCAGATTTTGCCTCAGAACAGGCTGAGATGACACGTTATCTAAGCGTGCTCAAGACTGACATCTGTCAGTTTGTTGCCACCCAGCGATGTGATACATTGTTGTGCTTACAGGAGGCCGCTAGGCGGCATGAGTTGGAGATTGAGCTGTAGTTGAGGGAGTGGCAACAGGCCCCGACACAGTCATAGTTGGCGTCGAAGCGATATAAGACCGCAGATAGCAGGATTGGGAGACAGCCACGCCACACTTTTGGGAAGTGCGGAAAGGCTCATTCAGGGATTTGCCGATCAGGGAGTGGGTGTCACCGATGTGGCAAGCAGGACCATCTGGCATGGGATTACAGGCAGCAGACTCCTACTCCCGGAGTCAGACTTTGTTATGAAGTCCCAGTGTCCCTTACTAGCCGCTATGTTGGCGCAGGCTCCATCGCCGGCTACACTGAGGATTACGGATGGGAGGCCAGGTAGAGTAGATCCCCGGAAGGCTCAGGGGCGTGCCTTCCTACTCACTGCGGATGAGGTGAGGGCAACACCAGATGTGGTTGCTGGTATGTTTCTATCCTTTATTTTACTGATTATATATGTTTTATTCTTATCTGTCTATACCTGTGTCTAGGTACGTTATAGTGAACTTGTAACAACGTAAATTTTCCAAACAATTTTTCATTTAAATCACACTTTTAATCATCAAAACAATATCAAAATATAATTTACCCAATGTTATCATAACAAAATAATTCCAAGAATCTCAAAACATAATCTCTATGAGTGTGTACGGATCATGCCGGCGCCTTCCCACAGTCCTTGCTAGTACCTGAAACACATAACACAACAGTTGTAAGCATAAATGCTTAGTGAGTTCCTCAAAATACCACATACACACATACGCCTTTCCAGGCTATAACTCAGCAGGATCTTTCGATCCATATGTCTATGGGGACTTTCATCCCGAATCCTGGTAGACCTTCCGGTTATACCCGTATCGACCTTCCGGTCCGTAACCTCTTGACCTTCCGGTCCATAACATACATAACATTCATAACACATACATATCACATAACAACATACAGCTCATACATCTCATAGCATATAAGACCTTCCGGTCACACACAGGTACCCTTCCAGGTAAAGTATAGTGAGAAGACTCACCTCACTGAAGTCGGATAAACTCTCATGCTCGACGTCCCGACTTAGCCTCCTCCTATTATTCGAATAACATCCTGAAAATAATTCTCTCTTGATTTCATCTCTACAAATGGGTAGAAGGCCATTCTACCCTACCCTAAACTCTCCTGAATCAGTCTTAACCAAAACCCTAAAGTCAACGAAAATCAATGGTCAAACTTTGACCTGACTCGTCGAGTGCACATGAGCAACTCAGCGAGTCCATGTGGGTTCTCTGAATCCTTTCAGCATCTGCTGACTCGTCGCGTCATCCTTCCACTCGACGGGTTACATCTGACACGTATCGTGGGGCAACCTCGACTCGACTCGTCGAGTCCACTTAAGGACTCGGCGAGTTGCCGCCATGCTCAAACTCAAATGACCTTCTGAGGTCAGATCTGTTCCTATAATCCACAGATCTAACCTCCCCAAGCTCAATAAACACGTAAAGGTTCGAACTTGATACTCATGCAACGTCTAAAAGACACTACTTGATGATTTAGTGCCAAATACAACACTCTAAGTCCATTTCTTCCATTACCCAACATAAAGCAAGATGGATAACATCCTCTGGACCACTATGGGTTCAGATTTGAAGTCTAAACATGATAAGGGACCTTATTCTCAACAAATCAACCCAATAAAGGGTATAGGATACTCTAGATCCATTGATTCTATAACAAAACAGAAAGAGGGTCGATATGCTACCTCAAAGATGATGCCCTCTGCTTGAAATCCACAAATATGCAACCTCCTTGGCCTCCTCTAAGCTGGAATTAACTTCTTCTTGCAAAACAAACCCACAAAGGTCCAATAATGGCTTCTTCTCTCTCACAAACGCTCATCCACTATTAGGGTTTCTCTCAAGGGTCTGGTAGCCGCAAATGGTGGCTATAAGGGTTCTTAAATAGGTCCAAAACCCGAGAATTTAGGGTTTCATTAAACAGCATGGACTCGCCGAGTCCACTCATGGACTTGCCGAGTCCTTCATTAAATCAGACCAAAAATGTGCGATCCCACTCAGCGAGTCAGAGCGCCTACTCACCGATTTCCCCTCGTAAATTCAATATGAATACTTAACATAGGATATCTGGGAATCCGGATGTTACAATTCTCCCCCACTAGAATCAGACTTCATCCTCGAAGTCCTGCTCGACAAACAACTCTAGATGTTGCTCCTGCGTCACCATCTCCGGCTCCTAGGTCAGCTCGGACCCTTTCCGATGTTGCCACTAGACCTGCACCAGTGACACCTCCTTGTTCCTCAGAACAATGATCTTCCGATCCCGGATCGCGATTGGCCATTTCGCATAATTCAGACTCGCATCCAACTGAATATCCTCCAAATATACCACCGCCGACTCGACGACTATACATTTCCTCAACTGCGACACGTGGAAGGTATCATGAATCTGGCTCAACTCCACAGGTAGCTCCAACCGATATGCTACCTTGCCCACCCTTGCGGTCACCCTGAATGGACCGATGTACCGGGGCCCCAGCTTGCCCCTCTTCCTAAATCGGATCACTCCTTTCCAAGGAGATACTTTCAGGAGTACAAAGTCCCCCACCTGGAACTCTAGCTCGGATCGATGTCGATCCTCATAACTCTTCTGACGAATTTGAGCCATCAATAACCTCTGTCTAACATGTTGTATCTGCTCTATCGTCTGAAACACTATATCAGTGCTACCCATCACACGCTGCCCTACCTCTCCCAAACAAATGGGAGTCCGACACCTTCTCCCATACAACAGCTCGAAAGGAGGCACACCAATACTAGAATAGTGGTTGTTGTTGTACGAAAACTCAACCAACGGCAAATACGTGTCCCAACTCTAACCGAAGTCCAACACACATGCTCGGAGCATGTCCTCAAGCGTCTGAATCATTCACTCACTCTGCCCGTCCGTCTGTGGGTGGTAGGCAGTACTAAAATGCAACCTCATACCCAACTCCTCGTGGAACTTCTTCCAGAACCTGGAAGTGAAACGTACATCTCGATCGGACACAATCGATATCGGTACCCCATGAAGCGATACCACCTCCCTCACATACAATTCTACCAACCTCTCGGCAGAAGAGCTCTCACTGATAGCAACAAAATGTGCGCTCTTTGTCATCCGGTCGACAATCACCTAAATTGCATCGACACCCCTCGTGGTCCTCAGAAATTTGGTGATGAAATCCATGGAAATATGTTCCCACTTCCATTGGGGAACCTCAAGTGGCTGCAACTTGCCATGCAGACGATGGTGATCGACCTTAACCTTGCGACATGTCAAGCACCTCTCAACAAACCACACGACATCCCTCTTCATACATGGCCACCAATAATCTTTCTTCAGGTCCAAATACATCTATGTGGCCCCGGGATGGATAGAGAATCTCGATCTATGTGCCTCCTCCATCAGAATGGTAAGTGCCCCACCTGCATATGGCACCCCAAATCCGACCTTGAAAGTTCATCAGCCCTCGACTATTGGTAACAGACCCTGGTATCTAACCAATCACCCACTCCCTCTTGCGGTTCTCCAGTCTCACGGCCTCAGCCTGGGTTTCCCGAATGGTGTCCAACACCGGAGTCATCACAGACAATCTCATACAAGTGCCTCGAATCGGGGCACTTTCCACCCTTCGGCTCAGCGCATCAGCTACAAAATTGGCTTTGCCCGGGTGGTACAGGATCTCACAATCGTAATCCTTTAACACATCCAACCATTTCGTCTTACGCATATTTAGATTGGGCTGATCCATCAAATACTTCAGGCTCTTGTGGTCCGAGTATATGGTACATCGAACCCCATATAGATAATGATGCTAAATCTTGAGGGCAAACACCACTGCCCCCAATTCTAGGTCATGGGCGGGATAGCTCGTCTCATGAGGCTTCCCCTGCCTCGATGCATACGCTATCACATGCCCCCTCTGCATAAGCACCGCACCCAACCCCGATATCGATGTGTCACAATACACCACAAAATTCTCCATCCCTTCCGGGAGAGCTAACAATGGGGCTTCGCATAATCTCTGGCGAAGTGTCTCAAACGAGGTCTACTGCTCCGGATCCCATGAAAAAGAAACACCCTTCCAAGTCAACCTGGTGAGTGGCACGACAATCTTGGAGAAATCCTTGATAAATCTCCGATAATAGCCGGCTAATCCTAAAAATCTCCTGATCTCGTTGGGCGATCTCGACACCTCCCACCTCATTACTGCCTCAATCTTGGTCGGATCGACCAAAATCCCATTCTGGTTGACGAGATGCCCCAGGAACTGGACCTCCCATAACCAGAACTCGCACTTGGAGAATTTGGCATAAAACCTCTCCGATCTCAGAACTCCGAGGATCTCCCTCAAATGCTCCTCATGCTGCTCTCTAGATCTCGAATACACCAAAATATCATCAATGAACACGATCACCAACTGATCCAGCATCGGCCTGCACACCATGTTCATGAGATCCATGAACGATGCTGGTGCATTGGTGAGCCCAAAAGGCATCACCACGAACTCGTAATGCCCATAACGAGTTCTAAACGCCGTCTTCTGGATATCTTCATTCCGAACCCTCATCTGATGATAACCCGACCTCAATTCTATCTTGGAGAACCAAGACACCCCTGCAACTGATCGAACAGATCGTCGATCCTCCGTAACGGATAATGGTTCTTGACCGTCAACTTGTTCAACTCCCGGTAATTAATACACATCCGGTGTGAACCATCCTTTTTCTTGACAAAAAGGATCAGCGCTCCCCATGGCGAGCTACTCGGTCGAATAAACCCCTTCCCAAGAAGCTCCTAAAGCTGCGAGGATAACTCCGGCATCTCTGGCGGCGCAAGGCGATAAGGCGCCTTGGCGATAGGCGCTGCTCCCGGAACCAAATCGATACGAAACTCCACTTGCCTCTCGGGAGGCACACCAGGAAATTCATCAGGAAAAACATCTGGGAAATCACATTATTGGAACCTCATCAATCGAACTTAGCCTCCCAGCGGCCACTCGCATGTCCATCACATAGGCTACGAACTCGCTGCAGCCCTGCTGCAAACTCTGTCTCACCCTGGCAGCCGAACGAAACGCTGACCCACATCGGGTACCCTCATCGTACACTGTAAGTACTCCCCCACTAGGGTCTCGTATCGTCACCAACTGACGCTCTCAGTCTATAACAGCCCCAAATCGGCTCAACCAATCCATGCCCACTATAACACATACGTCCCCCATCGCAATCAATACCAGATCTATCAGGAACTCCACACCGAAGATCTCAAGTATATATCCTCGAATCACATCCGTAGCATACACTTCTCGCTCGTCAGCTGTAGAAACTTGCAGAGGTCTACTCAGTGCCTCTTGTTAGATACTAAAGTGCTGACTAAATGCCAAGGAAACAAATGACCGACTCGCACCCGAGTCAAATAACACCAAAGCAGGTACAGAATTTACAAGAAAAGTACCTACACATATCACCATATAAGCATAATATCTCAATTTAACAAAATAAATAAAGAATACATACCAGCCACAACATCGGGCGCTGAGCGGACCTCCTCCACTGTCAACTAGAAAGCTCTCCCACGAGCCTTCGGTGCCTCGGCCTTCACTGGCTGAACCTCGGTAACCCTAGCAGCAGGTGCAGATCCCTGTGCTGATCCCTGATGTAACTGCGGGCACTCGGCCTTCCGATGGCTAGTCTGGTTGCAATGGAAGCAACCCATAAATCCCTTGGGGCAATGCTTGATGATATGCCTCTCCTTGTCACATTTGTAGCAAGCACCCGATTGACAGACCCCATCATGTCCCTTGCCACACTTCCCACAAGTGCGGCCCTTCTGGCCTCCAGATCTCGTATCAGCGGACTTGGCCCGCTTGGCTGCCGGCTGAGACTGTGCCGGCCGCCGATCCATCCTCTGAGAGTCGGCCTCCTCCCTGGCCTGAGTCTCCAACTCAATCTCCCTCTTCTGGGCATTTGCCTTGGGATCAGTAAATGTCCAGTAAGTCGAGTTCGACAAAAACTCTCGAATGTCTCTCCTCAAAACGCCCAAATACCGACTCATATGTGCCTACTTAGAAGACACTTGCTCAGGGCAGAACATCGCCCTCTTATGAAACTTCCTGGTAACCACGGTAACATAATCAGTACCCTGCTTGAGGGTTAAGAACTCATGAACCAACCGTTCCCTCTCCATCGGGGGAACATACTCATCTCTGAACATGGTGATGAACCTCTCCCATGTCACCTCTAAAATCTCTGCAATAGTGAAGCTTGCCGTCACGAACTTCCACCAGTCCTTCGCTCCCAAACGAAGCTGGTTCAACTCGAACCGTACCCTCATATGCTCCGAACATGAACACGTGTACAAGCATCGCTCAATATCAGCAATCCATCTCATCGCAGGGATATGATCCTGCGTCCCATCAAACTCAGGAGGCTTCGTGTTGCTGAACTCCCGAAACAACAACGAGTCACCTCCCTGAGGCCTGACAACAGCCACAGCTATAGTAGCTGCAGCCTCAGTCACCGCTGCATAACGCTTGTCAAAGGTCTCAATAAAAGTGGTATTGATAGATCCAAACATCTCCGGAATCTCGGCCCAGATCGCCACTGCCACCTCATCGTGGATCATCTAACGAAGCTCCTCGTCACGCACACCGCTCGCCTCAGGTCTGTGGCATGTCCCAACCATGATGTCTCTGAAATACAACATAATATTATCAGAGACTCGCTCGATCATGCTCGCACTCGATAACTCGACCCTACCTGTTCCCTAGTACCCAAAGGATTTTTACTTAGAGTGCACATTGATCCGGTGTCCTCGATAGTACGGGACCTTATACTACCGTCTACACCGCATCAGTATTTACCCTAAGTCCTCCTCCTTGGATCTCAGATCACAAGTACTCTATATCTTACTGGCATAGGCTACCCTTCGGTAGGCCTCTCATCAGCTCCTCACTGCTACCTACTCGCTCTCAAGCATCACATAGCAGCAAAATCCTTCCTAGGCTAAGGCATCACAAAATAAGGCCACTCTAGTCCTAATTTGAATACCTAGCCATCTCTAGCATGCATATCATATCATAACATATCTCATAACACATAATGTATGGGTATTTTGGGAAATCACTGTTCGGGCACTGGCTGATCGTACACACTGTTCCCTTCTGTCTTTCAAAATCTTTTACTCCCTTCGAAAAATTGTTTATTTTATGAAAACTTTCTCAAATCCTGAGTTTGAGTTCAGATTCATCCAAAGATGCACCCGAATCCCTCAAACCAAGGCTCTGATACCAACTTGTAACAACGTAAATTTTCCAAACAATTTTTCATTTAAAGCACACTTTTAATCATCAAAACAATCTCAAAATATAATGTATCCAATGTTATCATAACAAAATAATTCCCAAAATATCAAAAATAATCTCTATGAGTGTGTACAGATCATGCTAGTGCCTTCCCACGGTCCTCGCTAGTACCTGAAACACATAACACAACAGTTGTAAGCATAAATGCTTAGTGAGTTCCCCAAAATACCACATACACACATACTCCTTTCCAGGCCATAACTCAGCAGGATCTTCTGATCCATACGTCTCAGGGGACTTCCGTCTCGAATCCTGGTAGACCTTCCGGTCATACCTGTATCGACCTTCCGGTCCGTAACCTCTTGACCTTCCGGTCCATAACCTCTTGAGCTTCCGGTCCATAACATACATAACATTCATAACACATACATATCATATAACAACATACAGCTCATACATCTCATAGCATATAAGACCTTCCGGTCACACAGGTACGCTTCCAGGTACAGTATAGTGAGAAGAATCACCTCACTGAAGTCGGATAAACTCTCGTGCTCGACGTCCTGACTTAGCCTCCTCCTATTATTCAAATAACATTAGATCATAATTCTCTCTTGATCTCATCTCTACAACTCGGTAGAAGGCCATTCTACCCTACCCTAAACTCTCCTGAATCAGTCTTGACCAAAACCCTAAAGTCAACGAAAGTCAATGGTCAAACTTTGACCCGACTCATCGAGTGCACATGGGCGAATCGGCGAGTCCATGCGGGTTCTCTAATTCCTTTCAGCCTCTCTTGACTCTTTGAGTCATCCTTCCACACAACGGATTACATCTGACACGAATCGCGGGGAAACCCCGACTCGACTTGTCGAGTCCACTTATGGACTCGGCGAGTTGCCGCCATGCTCAAACTCAAATGACCTTCTGAGGTCAGATCTGTTCCTATAATCCACAGATCTAACCTCCCCAAGCTCAATAAACACGTAAAGGTTCGAACTTGATACTCATGCAACGTCCAAAAGACACTACTTGATGATTTAGTGCAAAATAAAACACTCTAAGTCCATTTCTTCCATAACCCAACATAAAGCAAGATGGATAACATCCTCTGGACCACTATGAGTTCAGATCTGAAGTCTAAACATGATAAGGGACCTTATTCTCAACAAATCAACCCAATAAAGGGTATAGGATACCTTAGATCCGTTGATTCTATAACAAAACAGAAAGAGGGTCGATATGCTACCTCAAAGATGATGCCCTCTGCTTGAAATCCACAAATATGCAACCTCCTTGGCCTCCTCTAAGCTGGAATTAACTTCTTCTTGCAAAACAAGCCCACAAAGGTCCAATAATGGCTTCTTCTCTCTCACAAACGCTCATGCACTATTAGGGTTTCTCTCAAGGGTCTGGTAGCCGCAAATGGTGGCTATAAGGGTTCTTAGATAGGTCCCAAACCCAAGAATTTAGGGTTTCATTAAACAGCATGGACTCGCCGAGTCCACTCATGGACTCGCCGAGTCCTTCATTAAATCAAACCAAAAATGCGCGATCCCACTCGGCGAGTTAGAGCGCCTACTCGCCGATTTCCCCTCATAAATTCAATATAAATACTTAACATAGGATATCTAGGAATCCGGATGTTACAGAACTTCGTGGCTACATTGGTTTTATTTGACTCGGGGGAGAGTTGTTCGTTTGTATCTTAGATATTTAGTAGGGAGTTCTGTGTGCCGGTAGGCGAGCTAGAGTATCTACTGCGAGTCCCTATCGCCAACGAACACGGGGTTTCTGCTTCTTCTGTCTACTAAGGATGTGAGTTATAGATCTTCGGAGTGTCCTTCCTGGTAGACTTGATTCTGATTCCGATGGAGGATGTGTGCGTGAATGTGGGGATGGACTGACATAGTCGATTATGTGACATGGTTGATTACGAGGGTTAGCGGGTAGAAGTTCGACCGCCAAGCGGGGGTGTAACATCCCAAGTTCGGAACAAGAAGTGAAGGGTGCTAAGTGTAAATAAAGGAAGGGACTCGACGAGTAGTTACGCTTACTCGCCGAGTCGGAGCGGGTTTGGATCGCGAATTAAGTGACCAACTCGCCGAGTCAGAAGCTGGACTCGACGAGTTGGTGCTGGAATGAGAAAACCTTAATCTTAGGGTTTGCACCCTATTTAAAGGACTTTATGTCCTTCTCCTAGCCTCCTAATCCCCCTGAGAGTTCCAGAAACCCTAACCTTTGGAACTTGGAAAAGGAAATTGGTGGGAATGAGCTTGAGGAATTAAAGTCTTGCTCCAAAGGAGTGGTGTAGATCCGGGATCTACTTCATTGGGAGCATATATTGGAGGTAATAATCTGTTGCTTGGGCTCTTTGGTATCTATATCTATTATCATTTGAGATTTGGGGCATTTTTGGTATGAATAAGAGCTATTTCGAGTTAGAGGCTTAGATATGAGGTAGCTACTTCAGATCTAGGCTTGTGATGGCCCATAATGTCATAAAGTTTCAGCCTTTGAGTTGTTCGTGAAGCACCTTTGTCCAAAACCCAAGCCCTAGTGTGTTTTGGGCCTATATCTCCTTGGTTTCACGTAAAGTTTACAACGTTATGTGAGGGTTAGATTGTAGAAGGGCGGATCTATCGATTGGAGTCCCTGCATGGTTCGAAAAGCCTATGTATGGATTAAGAATTGAAGAGACTTGGCGAGTCTATTGAAGATTGCGTTGGACTCGGCGAGTCTGTTCTTAGACTCGGCGTGTTTGGTCGCAGAACCCAATCTCTTTTGGGTTAAAGCTTTGGATTAGTGAGTTGGCTGGCGACTCGGTGAGTTGGACAGGATAGGACTCAGAGATCGTTGGACTCGGCAAGTGTTGGGGTGACTAACCGAGTTAAGTTGTGATATGAGAGTTTTCTAGGTGTGGGAACTCGACGAGTCGACGGGGTGACTCGGCGAGTAGAAGTCAACCAGGAAGGTTGACTTTGTCTGAGGACTTTGACTTTGACCAAGAATTGACCAGTTCGACTTCCAAGGGTATCTTGGTAATTCTGGTATTTATGGAATTGGTTCTTTGGTAGTGTTTTGTGGTGGAGTTCGTGTCAGTGGACGGAGCAACTTGGCCTTATCTCTTCAGTTGGCAATTTCAGGTGAGTTACCCTCACTATATCGACAGGGTCTACGGCACCTAGGCCAGCCCTTTATCGGATGGAAATTCGGGTATTGTTTGTTATGTTATTGCTTTGCTAGATCTGCATCCTGGTATTTAGGATGGTATTATGTTAGTGACCTGGTTAAGGTCGGTACTCGGTATTTAGGGTAATGCTATGTTAGCGACCTGGTTAAGGTCGGTACCCGGTATCTAGGGTAATGTTATACTAGTGACCGGTTATGTTGAAATCCTGGTTAGGATGTTGATATGCTATGTGATCTATTAGACTATTTGTCTGGTTAAGGATTTGTTATGTGGTTAATTGTTGTATGTGCACATGGTTGTTTGACGGGGGTTGGGTTGAGGCGGGTCCTGCTTTGTGCTGTAGGCCAACATACCCAGGGCGGACCGGATATTCCAAAGGCCCAGCGAGCGGTCCGCATAGGCTTAAGGCCCTAAGAGGGTGGAGCAGACGTGTCGAGGCTTGGAGAGTGGACTAGGCCGACTGAAAGCTCGGTGTGGGCGGACCAGTCATATTGTAGACTCAGAGATTGGACCAGGTGGATTGAAGGCCCGGTGCGGGCAGACCAATCACATTGTAGACTCGATGTACATGGCTAGACTCAGAGGGTGGACTAGATGGACTGAAGGCCCGGTGCGGGTGGACCAGTCACACAGTAGACCCGATTTGCATGGTTTTTCTATTTGTGATATGTTATGAGTATGTTTATGTGTGGTTGGTATTTTGGGGGTAACTCACTAAGCTTTCGGGCTTACAGTTCAGTGTTTTGTTTCAGGTACCTCAGGAGATCGTGGCAAGGAGAAGGCGTGATCGTACCGATCCTCATGTTTTATGATTTATGTGATATGGTTCTGGGAAATACTCTGATGTTTAAACTATTTTGAAAACAAATGTATGAACTTAATGGTTTTTGAATGAATTAAAATGTTTTAATTTGGCTCGAATTTTATGGTCGTTACAGGGGGAGAACTGATTGTATATGGCAAGGGCACCGAAGTGGGATCAGGGTTTTGTTCAGCTACCAGCGCTTGGTAGTGTATTCATCACGGGTTTACGAGTTATCTAGCATATGTGGTAGATACGCGGGTCAGTGATCAAACTCTAGTTTTAGAGGTTCCAGTGGTTAGGGAGTTTGCTGACGTGTTCCTGGAGGAGTTACCAGGGATACCTCCGGAGAGGCAGGTCGAGTTCCGGATCGACATGGTGTCGAGTGCGGCCTCTATCACCAAAGTGCCATACTGATTGGCGCCACCCAAGATGCACGAGTTGTCATCACTGCTGCAGGAACTGTTGGGCACATTGCACAAGTTAGCTAGAAAAACTTGCTCTGAAGATACGTAGAGATGTGTTTCATTCAGAAAGAGAGAACTCTATTTATAGAGTCTCGAAGATTACAAAACTCCTATCTGTTAAAAGTTGCCACACAGGGCACATTGGAAAAAAGAGAGTACTAATAGAGAAATAGATAAAAGACTAAGACTAAGTGTTGATGACGATGATTGCGGTTGCTGATCTTGATTGCGGTGCTGAGTTTGACTACGGTTCAGGGAAGGATTATGGTTCCTGATGACAGCTTCGGGTCTCACTTAAGTTTAAGAGGGTCACTTCTATGTTTCAACAATTTCCCCCTAAGTGACCTCTTCAACTTTTCTTTCAAGTGTTGAGCTTGAGGAACTTGATGAGAATCCACCAAAACTTCATGAATTCCTTAAGCCACCCAATTATCCTTGAGATTTCAAACTTCACTTCAGCAGTTGTGTGTTTTGATTTGTTGACTACAGTCTGAGTAATCTCCAATTGCTTCTGGTCCATGCGGTTCATGGCAGTCATTGGGATGAAGTATTTTGTTTCATCATTTAAGCGTTTGAAAATGACTCCAAGATTTGGGAAGTTAGTTGCTCCATGAGATCTTTCTTGAAAGCCTTCAGTCAGGACTGGAGCTGGTTCAAGAGGAGGAAGATTGAACTTCTGAGCAAGTGACGGGTGGATGTCCGCATCAATTCTTGCAAAGTCACACACAGTCTCTTTTAGAAAAGTACATGCCCTTTCTTATGAAGTCTTCATCTTTGGATGTTTTTCATACTTGTTCTAAAATACCTTTGCAATCAGGAAGATTTCATTTGGGTTCATGCAAGGAAAATCAGCTTGGGTTCGGATGTAGTCTGAGTTTCTTTTGGTGAGGGTATATTGGATGAATTATGCCTTCATGAATTTTCTAGGCTTATAGTTTTTGACTGCTGTGGGTCTGTCGTTGGACTGGATCTTCTTGATTGCAAATCCATGCTTGGCATGAAATTCGTTAATTATTTCAAACTCTAGTGGCAACCTTTTATCATAGGGAAGACTGCGGTTAAAGGATTCAAATATTGTGAAGTATTTTGCATTGGGAGAGATGGGAATGTCCCAATAACCATCATGAGGAGGTTCTGCGTATGTGAGGTAAGGCTTGTAATCATCATCAAGTAATCTTCTATGCGGATTGACCCAGGAGTTGATGAGGGATTCATCCATTGTGACATCAAGACCATTTTCCCTCCATATCAACTCAGCGAATTTAGTTGATCTCCAATCAGCTTTCTTTTGTTTGGTAGCAGGAGAGTCGATGGAGTGTTCGGATGACATATAAGAAGCTAAGTTCTTTAAATAAGGGGGAGTCTCGGGTCACTCGGGAGAAGGTTGAGATTCTTGAATTGGCGTTTGTTACGGTGATGACTGATCATTTGGACTCTTTTGAGGAGATGGAACTGGTGTTTTCTTTTGTGGAGATGGTCGCGGTGAAGTTTGAGGAGTTGGAATCATTTCTTGAATGATGGGATGCTGATGACCAAGATTTGTCTTTATGGGAGTGTTTAGGTCTTGGTCTGGATGAGATTGCTGATGAGAAATTGATCTGAGGTTTGTCCTTCACTTCCCCCTCTTGAGGAAGGAGAAATTGGTACTTCCTCAAGCCATTGCCTAAGACCATCAGTCTTTCCACAGACTTCGTCAAATTGAGCCTTTAATGCATCAGCAAGTTGTTGGTTGTTTGGGATTGCGGGGTTAAAGAGCAATCTATGAACCTCCTTGGTGAGGCGCAAGATTTCTGGACCATGAAAGTTGGATGATGAGGACCTGCAGAGGCTGTTGATGGTTGATTGTAGGACTGAAATGGTGGATTCACACGCATTGTGCGATTCTCCAAAAACTTTCTGGGACTGAGTAAATTGATCGGAATAAAGGTTTGAAGATCAGATTTGATGGAGGATACTTCAGAGATAAGTTTTTCGGCGGTAGTGATGAAATGTTGATGATCAGCCTTGCGATTGTTATCCAGGGCTCAGATGACCATTTTAACTTTAACAGAGGTGCGTTCTGTGGCAAGACGCTCTCTGGCTTCAAGTCTTTCAATGCGGTCAATGAGAGACTGCGTTCCAGGCATATCATCAGGTTGCGGTTGGGAAGATTTCACAACAACAAGGATTTGATCAACTTTATCTTGCAAACTCAAGAATTCTTTTCTTGAGACATCTTGCTTCTTTTTCTTCTTCTTCTCCTTGGGCTTAGAAGTGTAATGATGGCATCCACTGGACTCCTCTTCTTCATCGAAAATCATCATGGGATCATCCGAGGGCTCTGGTTGGTTGACTTCATGGATATCGGTATTATCAAAACCAAAAGTGGGTGCAAAACTGACTTCGATCACAGTACCATCCTCTTGAGAATCATGCGTTGGAGGAGGCTTGGATAGACTTGCATTATGTTGAGCAGTTTGAGCATTGAGAACGGTCTCCACCATTTCATCCATCCAGTTCTGGACCTTTAGAGTTGTAGCCACCATGTTGCCATTGTTTATGTCGTCGGCCCAGTATTTGGCTACGGTTTGAATGTCATGCTGCTTTTAATGAAGTTGCTTGGTTTGTTGATATTTTCTTGCTTGAAATGCCCTACGAAAAGCGGCATATTTCTGGGCTTCGGATTCTGTGCTTGGTTTGTAATGCCTCCAAGAATCATTAGATTCCTCACCTTCAAATCCTTGAAAACGCACTGAGGTGTCCCTCGGGTTCATAGATCCTTGCACATTTGTGCTCACTGTGCCTAAACCACCTGGAAAAGATGTAAGCAGAGTAGGATTTCTAGAGCTTCCTTGGTTTCCTTGACCCGTGGTCAAGGTTGGCCTCGGCTCCGTTCTGGCATGGGCTGAAGAATCGCCCTGCGGTTAGGTAGGTGTATTGAGTGTTTGGATTATAATGTGTAGAATGGAGCGAAACTCCTATTCTTGAAAGAAATGAAGTTTGGAATCCTTGGAGACCTTAGGGCAAGAAGAACCAATTAGATCCTCTTGGGATCTTGTTGCGGGTGAGTCTCCATGTTGAGATGAAATGAACACACTTGCTTTGTTCGAGTAGCTAGATAGGGTTGTAGCAAATGGGTCTGTGGGGACCCCAAGGATTACCGGAGCCTTTTCAGAGGCTATGGTATCAATCCGGTCATGCATTTGGCCGGAGGGTTTGGTTTTTCTTTTCTTGAGAATAGCAATAGGAGCAGAGTCGGGATCAGAATCATCAGAAGATTGATTGGACTCAAAGTCATCATATGATGAGACAACCTATTGGAGTTTTCGCTTCTTAGAGGGTTCTTCTTCCTTGGAGGCTTTGGTTTTCTTGGATGGTTTAAGTTACTTGTGAGTTTCACCCATTGAATGTTTTATTCCCTTGTTGTGGGGGCCTTGCTTGGGAGAAACCAACTGTTTGATTCTTGAGGCTAAGGGAACATGGGATAGAGTAGCAGAAGATGGAGATGTGGATCACTCTGGTTGATTGGATGCGGTAGAGGCTAATATGCTCTGACTTGGGGGAGGTGGGTTAGGAAGGAGCATACCTTTTGAGATCGTGTATGATAAAGAGATTGATGTCGTTACCCATACTGAGGTTAGCGTCTTGATGAAGATCTGAGATGCAGAGTGCCCAAAACCTTGAAAAAGTAAGCTCAGTTGGATTTTCCTTTAGAGTTCCTTAGGGATGTACTGGACAAAATCACCCCATAGGATTTGACCGTAGTTTACATCATGGCCCGTGAAGATGCTCCATACTATCTCAAGTAATTTGAGGCCCATGTTATCAGTTCCTCTGGTCCTTCCTGATAAACTGTGGATCATAAAATGGCACACAAACTGCCATACCGTAGGGAGCTGGATCTTCTTAAACTCTCCAATACCATTGATCTGCTTCTGGTATCCCATTTGATACAGAGTGGAATGGTGATGTCTATGATACTTGGTGAAAAGAACTTGGTCAAGGGATGCACCAGGAGGTTGATCATAGTAAGAAACTTGTCTTTGGTCAAGATGAATAAATAATCATCCACCACGTTCAGATGAACTTCTTGCAGATTATCGAGAGGACGATATGCTGAAAATGTACATTTAAACAATGCGGAAAGGGAACCACAGCAGTGAATGCATCGAATGGTCCAAAGAGTGGATGATTGGAGATGAACTTGATCATGAGACGAATCATGTCATTGTAGGAAGGATGATCATTGAAAATTGCCCTAAAATTGCTAGATGCAACTGAAGGTGATTGGTTTTGTGTACTAGAATCGGAACCAGTTGGTTGAGCAGAGGCTGATGCTTTTGATTGTTTCTTTGAGATTCTTGATTTCACCATTTTCAAAATTTTGAAGAACTTGTAGAAAACCTTGAAGTTCAAGAGGGAAGAAAAAGAAGTTGTTTGACTTTGAGGGATCAGAAAGCATAAAGCTTTCATGGGTAAGAAAAGAGGGTTTTTATAGTAGCAGATTTCAAATAATTAGTGTTTTTACCCTAAAGAAAAACGGTTAAAGGTAAAAATCTTTGGCTTTGTTTTTGGTTAATGAAATCATTATCAGCCACAAAAACAGTTAACTAAAAGTGTTTTTTTTGTTTATTTACAAAAACGGCATTTAATGAAAAGTCAAGCCCAATACCCCATGTCTTAAGAACGTGTGGTGAGGGGCAATAGTCCGTTGAATAAAGGTGGAATTTGTAATCTATTTGACATTTTGGGGGTAAGTTGAAAAGACAGTTTAAGGAAAAGATTTTCTTAAAAGATTTATTTTATTGGAAACTGTTTTATTTTAGCATCACGACTAAAATAGGTCTGACAAAAGGTTTATTTGAAAGGAAGAACTTAAACGATCAAATGCAAGAAAACAAATATTTTGAGAATGTTTTTCTTTTTTAATGAAGGATCATTAAATCGCACACAATGTTTCAAGAATTTATGAAGTAGTTGAAAGTTCCATCACTTGAGATTGCGTTTTGAGACTTCATTGCGGATTACTAGTTAGGTAACTGCGGTAGAAGACACTGAGAAGAACTCTTGAACATAATTAGAAATAACAATCAATAAAAGACCCTTGAAATATAGGTATGATATATGGTTACGGTATATACGGTATATTGCGGTGCATAAAATGTACTGCAGTACACAAGATATACTGAAACTATGTATGATATATATATATTTAGTTAGGACCGCAATGGTGACCAAGAGTGGTCTGCGCTACCTATCAATTCAAAAAGAATTGCGGATCCTGATTCATCATTCCTAACATTTGTAAGAAACTGCTGAGTTTTGTAGAGTCGAGTGCCTTGGTGATTACATCAGCAATCTCTTCATGCGTATGAACAAAAATTAGTTCAATGTTACCTTTCACGATGTGGTTTTTAATGAAGTGGTATCGTAGTTCAATATGCTTCGTCTTAGAGTGATGAATAGGATTATGAGAAATCGTTATGGAACTCTCCGAGTCACATTAGATCGGTATCTGTAGCATTCTGTATCCGTAGTCCATAAGTTGCATTTTCATCCACAAGACTTGTGAGCAACAGCTGGCTGCTGCCACATATTCAGCTTCTGCGGGGGACAGTGAGACACAACTCTGTTTCCTTGTTGACCAGCTGATGAGTCTTCCACCAAGAAATTGACATCCACCGGAAGTGATTATTCTATCCAATATTAATCCAACATGATCCGCATTAGTTAATGCTTGTAGGCTGAAGTCGTTCCCTACAGGATACTAGAGGCCTAGAGCTTTGCTACCCTTTAAGTATCTGAGAATCTGCTTGGCTGCGGTCATATGAGATACTTTTGGATCGGCTTGGTATCTTGCGCATACTCCTGTTTCAAAGACAATGTATGGTCGGCTTGCGGTGAGGTACATCAACAAGCCAATTATTCCTCTATAAGTTTTGTGATCCATTGATTCTCCGGAAGGATCATCACAAATCTTAAATCTGAAGGCCATGGGAACCTTGGCCGAGGAACAGTTATTCATTGAGTATTTTCTACAGCAGTTCAGAGGTGTATTTCTCCTGATGGACGAATATCCCTTTAGGGACTTGTTTTACTTGAAGTCCTAGAAAGAAATTAATCTCTCTATTCATGCTCATTTGGAACTTGTTGGTCATGAGGTTTGCAAAATCATCCACCATCCTTTGATAAGTTGATACGAAGATGATATCATCCACATATATTTATACAAGCATAAGGTGATTATCTATTTCCTTTCTAAATAAGGTGGGATCAATCACTCCTCTTTTGTATTCGGACGAGACAAGAAATTCAGAGAGAGTCTCGTACCATGCTCTTGGAGCTTGCTTTAGACCGTAGACCGCTTTCTCAAGCATATAACAGTGGTATGAAAATTCAATACTTTCGAAGCTAAGAGGTTGCTGAAGATAGACCTCCTCTTTAAATTCACCGTCGAGAAAAAGCACTCTTCACAACCATTTAATGTACTTTTATGTTCTTGTGAGCTGCATATGCTAAGAAAATGCGGATGGCTTCCATTCATGCTACAGCGGCATATGTTTCAACATAGTCAATACCTTCAAGTTGACTATACCCCTTGGCAACTAATCTCTCTTTGTCTCGGACTACGGCACCGGATTCATCTAATTTGTTCTTGTACACCCATCTGGTACCAATAATAGTGTGACTTTTTGGCTTTGGAACAAGTTACCATACTTTGTTTCTTTTAAACTATTCTAGTTCTTCTTGCGTTGTTGTAATACAATCGGTCTCCATTAATGCTTCTTTGATGGTTCGGAGCTCGACTGAAGACATAAATGCTGCATAGTGACAGTGATTAGATAAGTCTTGTGAGGATCGAGTTTGGATGCCTACTAATGGGTTTCCGATGATTTAACCTGGTGGGTAATCCTTCGTCTATACTTGTAGATGAGGTTGAAGATGGTCAGCGGCTATGGTGGATAGGATGTCTTCATTATCTGAAGATTTTGCATTTGGGGACGACGGTTCCCCTGTACTTGTGAGCAGCCCGTTGAATTGTCTTTATTTGGGAATGTAGGATTAGAGTTTTCTTGATCAAATGATTGAGGTTCCCCTAGATTGTGGACGGGAGTTCCCCTTGTACCTGAGAAGGTTCCCCTGGATTCTTGGAAGTGTGATAATCCTTGGGTCAGTTCTTATTTCAATGTTCTCTATATTTTCGTCATCTAATTCAGAAGAAAAATCTGAGGGTAGAGATCCTCTGCGGATAGGAACTGGAGCTACATCATCAAGTACTGGAACCTCGATGGTTGTTACTTGATCCGGAGTGGAGCTTTCCCACTCAATCGGCGAGGTGGAAGTATTGAGTGATACTTCATCGGATAGAGATGGACCGGATACATCGGCATGCTGCTATTGAGCTCCCGGGGACACAAGAATTTCAGAGAACTTAGCAGTATCTACAGGGTCAAAGAGATCATCATAGTTTACTTCAAACGTAAAATTCATCGAATTTGACGTCGAAGCTTTCGACTATTTGCCTTGTGCTTCTAATGAGAACCCTATAAGCTACCTTGTTTGTTGAGTAGCCAAGAAAGATGCCTTCATCAGACTTCGGTGTGAACTTGTTTAGATGATCTCTGTTGTTGATCACAAAACATCTACACCCAAAGATGTAGAAGAAATGGATATTTGGTTTGTGGCTGTTAAGGCCTTCATACGGAGTTTTATTGAGACGCTTGAAAATAATGCTCCGGTTTTGAACAAAGCATGCTGTGGCCACTGCTTCTGCTTAAAAGTATAAAGAAAGGCGTGCAAATTTAAGCATAGATTTGGCTGCATCTACCAGAGTTCGGTTTCTTCGCTCTACTACCTCGTTCTGCTCCAGTGTGTAGGGAGCTGAGAAGTTGTGAGTAATACCCTTTGAACCCAAGAAACTGCTTAAGAGATGATTGGTAAGCTCGGTTCCATTATCACTTCGGATGTGGTGCACTGGTAACTTAATTTGAAGTTCAATTTCTATGATAAAATTGATCAGTATCTGCGGAGTTTCAGATTTGAGTCTTAGTAAGTAGGCCCAATTGAAACGAGTGAAGTCATCAACTATAACCAGTATGTATTTTTTGTAATGAAGAATGGCTACGGTAGATGGACCACAAAGATCAATGTGCAGGAGTTCCAGTGGTTCAGAAATTGAAGAATCAATCATCAATGAGTGGCTTGCTTTGGATTGTTTTCCACATTCACAGGCAGGACAGAGTGTGTCATTGCCGAATTTGAGAATTGGGAGACCTCGGATGAGTTATCCGGTGACCAGATTGTTGATATATCTGAAATTAAGATAAGCTAGCTTGCGGTGCCATAGCCAGCTAACTTCAGATACTGCTTTGGATAGAAAGCATAGCTGTGGTTCACCACTGATCAGAAAAATTTCAAGAGGATACATGGTTCCTTTGGACTTGGATTTGATCAAAAAGGTGCTTCTATCACTTGTCATTATGTAGCAGTACTCATTGTCAAATTCAAATCTGTGGCCTGCTTTACATAGTTGGCCTACACTGATGAGATTGTGTTTAAGGCTTTCTACGTAAGCAACCTTTTGAATAGAGAAGTTTCCCGTAGTAAGAACACCATAACCTCGGATTATACCATGTGCGTTGTTATCGAAGGTGACATTTCAACAATTGCTGATGGGCCTGAAGTCCCGAAGGTATTCTAACCTTCCGGTCGTTTGCAAGGAGCAGACACTATCAATTAACCATTCCTCTTCTTGTTCCTCCTTGCATAATGCCTGAGAATTACATGGTTAGTTTGGGCATCCAAACAAGTTTGGAGCCTGGAGCTACAGATGAAATTTTTATGGATGCATGAGCCGAGGTTGCAGGGACAGGTTTAGTGTCAAATTTGAGTCCGAGACCTGGGTACTTGTGAGTTTTTGGAGATTTTGAAAAGTTACGAGGTCTTTGATAGATACGAGGTTTCTGAAAATTATGTGAGTTTTGACAAGTACAGGTTCTTTGAAAAATACAAGGTCGGGCTCGAGAAAACCCCTTTTGATGAGAATTAGATGAGCGTCTTTTAGCACTTGCCCTGACATTGTTTCTAGTCAGCGGTCTGAAGGATGTGGGATTACGTTTAGGACCAGTCTGATGATGAGAACTGACATTTGTTCCTTTACATTTTGAGTCAGAGTGTCTTTTCACAGTATGTGCACGTGACTGTTTCCTAGGATGTGTCATTGCAAGAGACTGACGAGATTTGAGATTGGTTGGTGTAGGTAAGATTCCTTTCCATTTTGGGTTGTCTAAGGAATAGAGTATAAAACCATTGCTACAAAAAGACTTTACTTGCTTTTGGGTTTTGTCAGATTTCTTTGAAAAAGTTTGAGGGCCTGTACATTCCTTTTTGCTTGATGTTCTAACAATCGAGATCTTAGAAAGATAGTTTGAAAAAACTGGCTTTTTTGGAGTCTTGGAATTTGAACCAACGACTTGTCTTTTTGAAAAACTTTGCTTCCTTTCATTACAGAACTGGAGTTCCCTAGTCTATCTGTAATGTAAATTTCGGGACGAAATTCTCTCTAACGGGGGGATAATGTAACAAACCATTATTTCAAACCTATGTAATAGTGTATGTCAATTTGTATTTCTTTTTAAAATAATAAAGAGAAATTTTAGCATACTGTGTATATTTACATAATTAACCCTCAAAAACAAATTATTAAATAATCTCGATTGGGATGAACCAAGTGGTAGGGATTCAAACAAGGTTTCCAAAAATATAAAGAACACTAAAATCCGAGTTATAACGAAGAAGTTATGACCTATCGAAGATCCGCGACAAAACCGGCAAAACATTGTTCAGTGTAAAAACTAAATTTTCAATAAAAGGCTTCTTAGCCTTAACAATCTAAATGAAAGTTGTAGCTTATGTTAAACCGAAAACTTTCATAAAAAGAACGCAAAAATCTGATTTCGTATGAGAAATAAAAACTCGAAATAAAGATCGAGTTATTTTTAGACGACACAACCTAAACGAGAATTAAAGGTCTCGTCATTAGTAGTACAACGGTAAAAAGACAGACAAAAACGGACATCGGATGAAGAAGTTATGAATTTTTAACGGATTTTCCTGCCTTGGTCTGTTAAAAATAATAATATTAAAAATAAATTCAAAATTAGCCGATGAAGTCTAAACGAAAGTCGTAGAGTATAATTTTACCTACGCATGCATATAAAGAACGTCAAAAACGTAGATCGTATGAAAAAGTTGTGAATTTTACAAGTTTTTGGCTCAAAAACCGAGAAAATATTGAAAACCGGGCATTTTCGCATGAATAGTACCCGACCACGTCATCCTCGCACGTGTCATCTGCTAATTGGACCGAAGCCTTGTGTGGCACCTTCTGATTCGACCAACTCTGCGGTCCACTCATCTTCGGACAACCTTGCATGAGACACACCGGAGACACCCCGGACATCACCCTCGGACACTCCTCGGACACCCCCATCGCACGTGCCCTTCTCCTATTGGAATGAAGTCCGGTCTAGTCCGAACCTGCCACCTGCGAGCCTGCTGTCCGCTGCGAGCCCTATTCCTTCGCCACCTGTCTGACGCGCGTCAAACTCACATGGCCTCGGGTCCGAAGCTTCGGCCTATATAAGGCATGCGAGGGTTTCGAATTATTTTACATTTTTCACCCTAAATTTCACCCTCTTTCATATTTTCCACTCCCATAAGCTTATATACAACCCCTAAAACCCCGGTATCAAGTCTCAAACCCTAAGCATGCCTCGAAGCCCGATATTCCCAAGAAGTTAACCTCTCTCCAGTCAGAACTCTGCCCGGTTTGAGCCGGTTCTCTGCAAATAAACTCCCTTCTGGGAAACGAAACCCTGTCCGATTCACCACCTATCAAGTGAGTTCATACCCCGGTATTTTCATAATTTCTATTGTTTTAAGGGGGTAAATACAAGTATAACACAAGAACTTTGTCTTATAAATAAATGATTTCAAATCACGATAAAACGATTTTAAAACATCAAAAATACTCCAAATATTGAACTCTTTTATAAACTTATATTTTTCCTAAAAATTCATATATATATATATATATATATATATATATATATATATATATATATATATATATATATATATATATATATAAGATTCAAAAGGCTTAAGACTAATAACTCATTCTAGGTCCTTCTCCATGTTTGGATGTGGAATTATAGTACCGGTTATTTGTCCGAAGGTCGTTTAAATTTTACTTATATATAAAATTGTATATGTATATAAATATAAAAGTTATTTCATCAGTTTACTTACCCTTTGTAACATGTTGAGCAAAGGATTACATGCAAAAATAGTTAATTACCAATTCATAAAGTATATATAAATTATAATATGTATAATTTATGATACATAGAACAATAATTCATGATTCAAGTATACTAGAATACACTGTTTTACAACAAACAAGGGTTTTGATTCAGAACAAATCAAGGGTTTACACTTGTCAAATACATGTTCGGAATACTAATTCAAGAACATATTGTCAACCATTTATTTCTGAATGATTGGGTTTTCATAACTAATATACATCTAACGTTTATATGCTTTTTATGAGACATTCAATTCAGGTTGTTTAATTCATTTTAGACAACCAAGGTAAAGCCCTGACATTATAACTAGAATCTCCAGCCCGGGGATCGAAACAAGATGTGTGTAGATCTATATCGGGATTAACAACCCCGCACTCAGGCTGCTAGTTACAGTCAGGCGTAGACGCCAATGAGTGGCAATTGTTATCAACAGTTTAAACACCCACAAAGCATTTGTTTCAGGCGATCATGTCTTAGTATGGTTATAATAACTCATTAAAAAGATATTAACAACACGTTAGTTTATAAACAACTAAACATAAGTACATCTTCAAAGTACCAGTTTACAAAATACAATGTACGATGGTATACTACAGTTTTCAATAACAACTGGTGAAGCCAGGCACACTCTATGTTAAAAGTTTTACAAATACAGAACATTGGTTTACAAAATAGAACGGTTTTATGGGAATAAAACTACTTTTCATATACAACAGAAAATATCGGATTTTCTGGAACAATTTTCATATTCAAGATACAAAGACACCCTTTCAAACATAAAGACTTATGTACTCACTCAACTTATTGTTGATACTCTCTTTTCAAATAACTTGTATTTTCAGGGAAATAATAACAGGTACTCCCCGAGCTTTTTGAGAAGATGGAGCTATTATGAGTCATATCTTCTTCTTTTGTATAACTATTTTAGTTTCAATATTTAATAATTGAACACATGTAAATACTT
Organism: Lactuca serriola; assembly: GCF_051521515.1. NCBI lineage: Eukaryota > Viridiplantae > Streptophyta > Magnoliopsida > Asterales > Asteraceae > Lactuca > Lactuca serriola. The sequence goes on along the minus strand of NC_136412.1, from coordinate 261,561,773 downwards.
ATACTTTTAAATACAATGGTTATTTGTACTTTTATTACTATGATGCATGTGTTGTGATACTACAAATGAATTCCTCCACCCCCGGACGTTTCCACCGTCTGGTTTGGGGGTGTAACAGATCGGTATCAGAGCATTGTTTATAGTGAACTCAGTATATGAATCCATAAAGGATATACAAACTATAAATACATTGGGGCTAAGGGCTTTGACTACAAGTACACTTTTTAAGAATTCTAAGTATTTTTACAAGAAGTATAATAACACTTATACCTACAAGTACATAGTCATAAGAACTTAAAAGTATTTGGATGTTGAACATTACAGTCAAACCCGGGCAGTTATGTAATCATATCTAGAATTATTATAGCCTGATCAACTATATTGATTTTAGATATGACCAACATGTGTTTGGGAGTGATAGTAGTGTTGTTACATTTCTAAAACTTACCAACTACAGAAGAAACTCTAGAACAGAACATAAAATACTATAAGAATATTTTTAACATCGATATGCCTTTGTGTTTCAGGCATTTCTCATGACCTTATCTCATACAGACACAATGGTAGGATATTCTCCACCAGGGGACCCTTATTTTCCAAATCATGGAATTGAAGGATGGGTATCGGAGGATCCAGAAGAAGACTCAGATGAAGAACCATTTGAGGACAGCAAATTAAGTGGTACGGATACGGAGCCACCAGTCTGCAACTCTGGGTTACGTCCCCTGAGACAAGACAAAGCAGAACCCATACCCGAGAGGGGCCAATATATAAACCATTGGAGTCGGCAAGACGGCCAACACCCTCCTTACGGAATGGAAAGAGGTTTCTATAACGTTTCTAGAGGAGGAACAGCCGATAGAGCTCTTCCAGTTATAGTAAACCGAATAGCCCGACAATTCGATCAATCAAGTATTTCGATCAATCGAATCCTACAAGTGAATACGATTGCGCAGGCTAACACTGCAGATATCCTTCGTCTTGATGAAATGCAGGACGACACCCTGGATCATACTGAAGCCCTTCAAAGGCAACTTAATGCTACTCAATCCGAGATAAGGGAGTTGAGAGAGAATCAAGCTGCACAAGAAAGGCATTGGAAGACGCAGGATGAGGCAGAACCCAGCAACCACCGCAACTAGTGTTTACACTACTTCTACTTTCTAGTTTAATATACTGAATGTATAGACTACTTTCATGATATGTACAAAATCAAGTATCAATAAATAATAAGCACTTTACTTCAACAAGAGTTATTACAATTTTCATAAACATTCCATTCCAAAGTTTTGGATTACAGATATGTTCCAGTGTTATTTTTCATACTTTTCAATACGACCGCGAAATTTTTTTTTGGTAGGTCGGTTTGATGTCAATGCTTTCACAGTATTGTGGTATATTATAGACCGCTTTAAGGTCAAGTATCCAGATTACATATACTTAATACACCAACACAATTGAAATGTATTTTCATACTCTTTGAAAAATAACCGCTCCATTTTATATTATCCTGTTACAAGTTGTACTTGCAGTGGACATCTATTTCCAATTCTTTACAAGATTCTTGTTGAATTAAGTGTTTAAGTTAAGAGATATCAAATTCATATTCATTCTTGATATCTCACTATCTTTTTTATCTATTGACTTTTATAGAAAAAGATGCCTCCTCGTAGAAATCCAAGACGTAACAATGAAAATAAAGCACCGATGCCACCTCCACCACCACCTCCTCAATTCGATGCTGCTATGTTTCAAGCAGCAGTCACAACAGTTGTAGCCGCTGCCATGTCTCATATTAATACTCCTGGTGCTAGTGGGTCGGGAGCTGGTGCACATCCTTCTAACCATGTCGAGGGTCATTAGCACTCGCGAGAGTGCAGTTATAAAGACTTCTCGAATGCCAAACCGAAGACCTTTAATGGAATTGAAGGAGTGATGGGTTTAAGGGATTCGATTGAGAAGACAGAAGCAATCTTTGAAATTTGCTCCTGTCCAGAGGGTAGCAAAGTTAAAAATGTTGCATGTACTTTTTCAGATAGAGCCCTAACATGGTGGAATGGCCATGTTAAGTCACTGACTTTGATAGTGGCGAATACTATAAGCTGCGAAAACCTAAAAACCATGTTGATGCGGGAATACTGTCCGCGATGGGAAATTCAAAAACTGGAGCAAGAACTCTAGGGACTTACCATGGCCGGTGCAGACATAACAACTTACACGAATCGATTCTGTGACTTGGCAATTCTGTGTCCAGAAATGGTTTCTCTAGAGAGCAAAAAGATTGAAAGGTATATTTGGGGACTGTAGCCCCAGATACAGGAAAGTGTCATTGCATCTAGGCCTATTACCTTTGATAGTGCCAAGGAACTGGCACATTCACTTATTGACCACGAAAATCGTCAAAACTATGTGGTTACTGCCCCAAAACAACCTAGGGAGAACAACAACAACAACAACAAGAAAGGTTGGAACAAAAGGAAGGGCAAATCTCCTCTAAAACCTTCAAAGAAACAACAAATAGTGGCAGTCCATGCCACTACTGTACCTGCTACCATGCCTGCTATTGTGCCGGCTGTTTCCCCTAACAACCCAGCACCAACTAAACCCTATGCTGGTAGCCTCCCTAAATGCAACAAGTGCAATTTTCACCACATCGGAAATTGCCAAGATATGTAGTGTCGTAACTGCAACAGGAAAGGGCATACTGCTCAATTCTGTAGAACACCACTTCAACCCCTTAACCAAATACCTACCGTTGGAGTAGGTCAAGCATGCTACCAATGCGGTGATGTGGGGCATTTCAAGAGAGATTGTCCAAAAGCTGTAAATGCCGGTGGGGTTGGGAGAATTTTAGCACTGGGTCACGAAGAAGCGGTGCAGACCCTGCAGTGGTCATGGGTACGTTCCTTCTCAACAATACTTATGCATGCATTCCTTTTTATTGTGGCGCTGAGAGGAGCTTCATGAGCCATAAGTTTAAACATCTACTAATTCTGAACTCCCAACCACTAAATGAAACTTTCACAGTAGAAATGGCTAATGGGAAATCCGAACCCACCAATGATATATACATAGGATGTACCCTTACCTTAAATTACTTGTCTTTCCCAATAGACCTTATTCCGGTCTCTATCAAAAGTTTTGATATCATAATAGGTATGGATTGGTTGTGCCCTAACCATGCCGACATCCTATGCTATGAAAGAGCTATTCACTTGAACTTACCAACTAATGAAACTCATGTTATTTACGGCGACAAACCCGAAACGAACCTTCAGATTATTTCTTGCATCAAGGCACATAAATACCTTCGCAAGGAGTACTATGCATTCTTAGCTCACGTGGTAGACAAAAAGCAAGAAGTGAAAGACATCAAGAGCATTCCCGAGGTGTACAACTTTCCCGATGTATTTTCCGATGATCTTCCAGGGGTACCTCCCGAACGACAAGTCGAATTCCGAATTGACTTAATCCCAGAAGCTACCCCTGTAGCCAAATCTCGCTATCATCTTGCACCTTCTGAAATGTAGGAATTATCCAACCAGCTTAACGAACTCCTAAGCAAACGTTTCATAAGACCAAGCTTCTCACCCTAACGAGCACCGGTTTTGTTCGTAAAGAAGAAGGATGGATCATTCTGCATGTGTATAGACTACCGCGAGCTGAATAAACTTACCATCAAGAATTGATACCCTATGCCTCGCATTGATGATCTGTTCAACCAACTTCAAGGTGCGAACTACTTCTCGAAGATAGACTTAAGATCCGGGTATCACTAGTTACAAATTTTGGAGGAAGACATTCCCAAAATCACGTTCAGAACTCGTTATGGTCATTACGAGTTTATAGTGATGCCATTCGGAATGATGAATGCACCTGCAGTGTTCATGGACCAAATGAACAGAGTGTGTCATCCATTCCTAGATAAATTCATTGTAGTCTTCATTGAAGACATCCTTATCTACTCAAAAATAAAAGAGGAACATGGCCAACATCTTCATCAAATATTACAAACTCTTAGATCAGAGAAGCCCTATACGAAGTTTCCAAAGTGTGAATTTTGGATCAGGAAGGTAGATTTCCTAGGTCACGTGATCAGTTCAGAAGGAATACACGTTGACCCTTCCAAAGTAAAGGCAATTGAAAACTGTTCAACAACGAAAACACCTACATAAATCCGTCAATTCTTAGGTCTTGCTGGCTATTATCGTAGATTCATTCAAAATTTCTCTCGAATAGCTAAGTCTCTTACTACCCTGACCCAAAAGGGTGTAACCTTTAGCTGGGGAGAAAAGCAAGAAATATCGTTCCAAACGTTGAAGCAAGCTTTGTGCAGTGCACCGATCCTGTCTCTCCCTGAAGGGACAGAGGATTTCGTAGTGTACTCTGATGCTTCTAATCAAGGGCTTGGATGTGTTCTTATGCAAAGAGGAAAGGTTATATCCTATGCCTCAAGACAAGGGATAATGACTTAGGAGGGTAATAACGTTTCTCATTTGTTCATTTTAGGTCCTTAACGTTTTTTTTGTGTATATTACACCATTAAGGTTCTAATAACCGTTTATATATAGTCATTTAACCGGCTTCTTCCTGTTTTGCTTAGTTGGCATCTTACGTGTTCGGTGGCATGGCTATAACTACCAGATTCGCATAAGGTCCCATATTTCTTGTGCCCTAATTTGAAGAGTTGAAGAAGAAGAGAAGAAGATGTTGTCGCAAGCCTCCTTTACCTCGACCTCAAACAACCGAATCATGTGCTACTGTGGGCTCCCTACTCGGATTCGAGTATCCACTACACCACAAAATCCAGGGAAAAGATTCAGAACATGCCCTAATTCGTTGGTAATGTCCAATTTTTAAGATTGAAGCTTTTCTCTTTAAATCTCTATTATAAGTGTGTAAGTTATGACATTTATCCTAAAGCTTTGTTTTATTTTCATTTTTTATTGAGAGTAGGGAGAAAATGTGGATTTTGGGAATGGGTTGCTGAAGATCCGGTCACAGAGGAGATTTTTGGTCTTAGATATGAGTTGAATGAAATGAAGAAGAAGATGCATCACCATAAAGTAGCATTGATTGTGTTGTTTGTCTTGTTCTTTGTTAAGTTATTTTGAATGGGGTTATGATGCAGTAGACATCTTTTGAATATAAAGGGTACCCATAATTTTGTTATTTTGATTGTAAGGGTACCCATAATGTAATGAAATCATATGTATGAATGCAAATGAAGCTTTTGGTAATGAAATCTATCATTGTAATACAAACACCACTTTAAAGTGTATGATTCAACATTGAAGGGTAATATTGTCAACAACAATTATAATGAAGCAGTTAATTATATTAAAGGGTAGTATTGTCAACAACAGTTATAATGAAGCAGTTAACTATATTAAAGGGTAATATTGTCAACAATAATTATAATGAAACAGTTAACTATATTAAAGGGTAATATTGTCAACAACAATTATAATGAAGCAGTTAACTATATTAAAGGGTAATATTGTCAACAATGATTATAATGAAGCAGTTAATTATATAATCAACCAATAATTATAATGAAGCGTAGTATTGTCAACAATAATTATAATGAACAACCAAATTGAACATAATGTAATGAACCAAGATGATTCAACAGAAAAAATATACAACCAAATTGTCAACATCTGCAAAGTAAAAGATACAGCCAAATTCAACAACCAAGATGCAGTTAAAAGATTTAAACAGATGCAGTTAATAGATTTAAACAGAAAATATATTAAAGGGTAATATTGTAACAAACAAACACTCTTAAAAAGGTGTTCCCATTCACCATCAAAAGAGCATCAAAAGCTGGAGTGTTTTGTCCCTTAGTCTAGTACAACATCACATTTAATATCAAAAGATTCCACCCTCACATGCCTACCTAACACCCCACATGCATACATAAGAAAACAAAACATTACAACATAAAACCTACAATCAACCTAGATCTATACGTTTCCTTGAGCTACAACCACTACCATCCTTGGTCACCACTTTTCTCCTCAGGCACTGCTTGGTGATTCTTTCAGAAGCTTTCCTCTTCCTCACTTGAACTGCTCTATGAAATGGTCTTGCAGAAGTAGATCTTTGCCTTTGTTGTGGAGTTGCAAGAGTGGATCTTGGAGTTGGATGTGGATTTGCAGAAGTTGGAATTAGAGCTGGAGTTGGAATTGGGGTGGATCTTGGAGTTTGAATTAGAGTTGAAGTTCGAATTGGAGTTGGAATTGGAGTTGGAATTGAAGTTGGAATTGGAGTTGAAGTTGGAATTGGAGTTGGAATTGGAGTTGAAGTTGGAGCTGGAGTTGGAATTGGAGTTGGAATTGGAGTTGCAATTGGAGTTGATCTTGGAGTTGGAATTGGAGCTGGAGTTGAAGATGCTGGATCCGGATCACCTGTGGTTGGATTTTTTTTTGTTGGGCACCCTTTTTTGTTATGCCCACTAACATAGCAGATTGAACACTTTTGCACCTGCTTTACTCTTGATATTGTGTGTGTGCTTGATATCTCCCTTTCTGCTGCACTTTTTCTCCTCTTAGTAGATGGACTTCCAGGTAGCCTTCTACTCTTTGGGGGTAAAGGCTTTGTGTAGTCACTTTGTGTCCACAGAGAGCTATCATTCAAAGGATGAATAATATATTTATAGCAGTTGAGATAAGTTGCCTTACTGTAACAACTAGCTACATAATCCTCTGAGTTCAAGTTCATGGATGAAATTGCAGCCAATCCATGTACACAAGGTATGCCAGTCAACTGCCATCTCCTACATCCACAAGTCCTTCTGATCAGGTCAACTGCATACCTATCATTACATAACACCACCTCAAATTGTTGATATCCACAAGGGTACACTGCCCAGAATCTGTACATAAACATTAAACAAGTAAGACCACATGAACAAATGTATATTTATGCTAAATAACAAGTAAATACAAACATTCTTACCTCTGTATGTCCTTCAAATCTACTATTTTCTTCCTAATGGATGGGCATATAGTTAAATCCCAAGACTCTCCCTTAGTCCTCTGATAGTATAACCTCTGCATCACATAAACCCTGATATCCTCCAACATTGCTATTATTGGTTTATGTCTAGCCTCAACTATTTCAGCATTAAAACTCTCTGAAATTCCATTTTCAATAGCATCACAGAATACCCCTTCTACTTGAAAAGCCCTACAATAACATTTAGGGTCCCTCTCCATGAGACAATCAAATGCCCTACTATCTAATTCCTTGATCTCTTTCATAGCAGCTTCATGTTTCTGTTTTGTGGTAGCCTTCACAGCCTTCCAAAAAGGCTTGATAAAATGCTCACGTTTGAACCTTGTGTTGAAGTTGGCTAGTATGTGCCTAGCACATAATCTGTGCTCAGCATGAGGAACCCTTTCCTTGATAGCTTCAATTAAACCCTGCCCAATTTACAAAGTTAAATAATTATTAAACTATAAAGTTAAGAGTAAACATGAGTAGTACCTTGTGTCCATCAGAGAGAATAGTAAGTCCATTTCCATTGCCTCTTTCAATATCATCCATCAGTAGATCAAGGAACCATTTCCATGTTTCTTTGTCCTCAACAGTTACAACAGCCCAAGCTATACGGAACATGTGATTATTGGAATCCCTACCCACTGCAGCTAAGAGTTCACCCTTGCAAATTCCTTTGAGAAAGCATCCATCAATCCCAATGACTCTTCTACACCCCTCTACCCAACCATCTCTTACACCTCTGAAGCATATATAGAACCGTTTGAACATTGTACTTCCATCAGGCATATTGTCCACTTCCATGCTTACAGTTGATCCTGGATTAGCTCTTTTGATTTCAATGCTATAGTCCCACAACCTACTATAATGCTCTTTCAGAGTGCCTTCAATCTCAGACAAAGCAAACTTTTTTGCATTTCTACATTGTCCAATGCTAACTATGATGTTGTATGTGTTTGAGATTTGAGCTTTCATCTTCCTCAAACTAAGCTTGGGGTTTTCTATAAGTAGATTGAAAAATTGTTTCCCTACCTACTTGTAAGCCACTAAGCCTATTTTAAAAACTCTACCACAGTTATGAGTTGATTTAAGTGACTTTATCTGAAAAGTCCTTTCCTCTTGCATCCAAGAAGCCCATAACCTAAAAGGACATGTAGGTTCTTTACCTTTGCAACACTTCACTAAAAGTCTGTTTTTATCATTCTTTTCATACCACAAATCATAACCATGCTTAATAGCATAGTTGGTAAGACAATGTTTGAGTTCACTAGGATTGGTGAATTTCATACCTAACACAGGAGCCATTTGATCCCATTCTTGCTCAGAATTCTGCACAAGGTATACAGGAGGTAGTTGCTCAGCAGTAGGATCTTCTTCCTCTTCATCATTTGGGCAAAGTTTGTTCAAAAACATGTCTTTCTTCTGCATACCTTGAATACTAGATCTTGCCCTTTTCATAGAAAACTCCTCATCATCCATCTCGTGTTCCCAAACCTCTTTATCTATTACATCAACTTCATCTTCGTTTGAGTTGGTATCATCTTCGACTTCAGGCTCTTCCATTTCAATCCAGTCAAACAGGGGTTCACGCATATGGTCCACATACACAGTTACTTTCTTTTTTTCATGAAGATACTCAAGAAATTCATGATCATCACAATTGTTTTGCAATGTGGCAAATCCTTGACACAATGTTTGGCCGTCTGGACAATAGTATACATCTTTGCACATCCTTCTAGTAATCAGCTCTAGGTGAGCAATGAATTCAGAATACCCTTTGTCCTTGAAATCGGCGTACCTTATATCCTTTTTATCTGGATCAAAATACGTAAATGGCCTCAGGAAGAAGTGCCCGTTGTACTGGACTTCAACGACCAATGCATCATCTTTAGCCATCTAATCTGATCGGGGTTGCTCGAAGAAAGAACAGTGAGAGTGAAGAGATAGAGATGGGGGATTTGTCCTACCCTAATTTATGGAGATAAATACACACGCAACGCCTTAATAATGTTAACTAATCATCCACATAATGGTTTAACAGGAAGAAGCCGGTTAAATGACTATATATAAACGGTTATTAGAACCTTAATGGTGTAATATACACAAAAAAACGTTAAGGACCTAAAATGAACAAATGAGAAACATTATTACCCTCCTAAGTCATTATCCCCTCAAGACAACTAAAGACACATGAAGTCAACTCTTTGGGAACTAGGTTGGACATGAGTACAGCCTACCATCCACAAACCGACGGATAAAGTGAGAGGATGATTCAAACATTACAAGATATGTTACGAGCTTGCGTGATAGACTTTGGAAAGGCATGTGATATTTATTTACCCCTTGTTGAGTTCTCTTATAACAACAGTTATCACACTAGCATAAAGGCTACTCCATTCGAAGCCCTCTATGGCCACAAGTGCAAATCCCCTCTGTGATGGGCTGAAGTAGGTGACATGTAGCTAGCTAGAAGTCAAACTCCTGACGGTGCTCTCACTGGTCCAGAAATTATTCGAGAAACTACCGAGAAGATCGTACAAATTTGGAAGCGACTTAAAGCTTCCAGAGATAGACAGAAAAGCTACGCTGGCAGAAGGAGAAAACCCTTGGAATTCCAGGTTGGTGACTGTGTTTTGTCAAAGGTCTCACCCTGGAAAGGCATGATACACTTTGGAAAGCGTGACAAACTGAATCCAAGGTACATAGAACCATTCGAGATTCTTGCTTGAGCCGGCCCTCTATCTTACAAACTTCGATTACCCCAAGAACTAAGTAACATTCATCCTACCTTCCACGTTTCGAACTTGAAAAAGTGTCTATCCGACAAGACTCTTGTGATAGCACTCGAGGAAATCGAGTTAAACGAGAGCCTCAATTTTGCAGAAGAACCCGTAGACATACTAGAAAGGGAAGTTAAGAAACCAAACAAAGTTGTATCCAAATAGTGAAGGTTTGCTGGAATACAAAACGGGGACCTGAATTCACTTGGGAGTGGGAGAATCAAATGCAACAGAAATATCCACATCTTTTTCCCTACTCTATCTGTAATGCAAATTTTGGGACGAAATTCTCTCTAATGGGGGCATAATCTAACAAATCGTTATTTCAAACCTATGTAATAGTGTAGGTCAATTTGTATTTCTTTTTAAAATAATAAAGAGAAATTTTAGCATACTGTGTATATTTACATAATTAACCCTCAAAAATAAATTATTATATAATCTCGATTGGGATGAACCAAGTGGTATAGACTCTAACAAGGTTTCCAAAAATATAAAGAACACTAAAATCCGAGTTATAACGAAGAAGTTATAACCAATAGAAGATCCGCGACAAAATTGGCAAAACACTGTTAAGTGTAAAAACTGAATTTTCAATAAAAGGCTTCTTAGCCTTAACAATCTCAATGAAAGTTGTAGCTTATGTTAAACCGAAAACTTTCATAAAAAGAATGCAAAAATCTAACTTCGTATGACAAAGTTATGATTTTTCTAAGTTTTAGTATAGTAGTGTACAACTAAAAACTCAAAATAAATATCGAGTGATTTTTAGCCGACACGAACTAAAAGTGAATTAAAGGTCTCGTCATTAGTAGTACAACGGTTAAAAGACAAACAAACACAGACATCGGATGAACAAGTTATGAATTTTTAACAGATTTTCCTGTCCCGGTATGTTAAAAATAATAATATTAAAAATCAAATTTAAAATTATCCGACGAAGTCAAAACGAAAGTCGTAGAGTATAATTTTACCTACGTATGCATATAAAGAACGTCAAAAACAGAGTTCGTATGCAAAAGTTATGAATTTTACAAGTTTTTGGCTCAAAAATCGAGAAAATATTGAAAACCGGGCATTTTCGCATGAACGGTACCCGGCCATGTCATCCTCGCACGTGTCATCTGCTGATTGGACCGCAGCCTTGCGCGACACCTTCTGATACGACCACCTCCGCGGTCCACTCATCTTCGGACAACCTCCCATGAGACACACCAGAGACACCCCGGACATCACCCTCGGACACCCCCTTCGTACGTGCCCTTCTCCTATTTGACCAAAGTTCGGTCCAGTCCGAACCTACCACCTGCGAGCCTGCTGTCCAAACCGAGCCCCATTCCTTCGCAACCTATCCGACACGCATCAATCTTGCATGGCCTCGGGTTCGAAGCTTCGGCCTATATAAGGCATGCGAGGGTTCCGAATTATTTTAGATTTTTCACCCTAAATTTCACCCTCTTTCATATTTTCCACTCCCATAAGCTTATATACAACCCCTAAAACCCCGGTATCAAGTCTCCAACCCTAAGAATGCCTCAAAGTCCGAGATTCCCGAGATTTTAACCTCTCTCCAGTCAGAACTCTGCCCGGTTTGAGCCGGTTCTCGGAAAATAAACTCCATTCTGGGAAACGAAACCATGTCCGATTCACCACCTATCAAGTGAGTTCATACCCCCGTATTTTCATAATATCTACTATTTTAAGGGGGGGAATACAAGTATAACACAAGAACTTTGTGTTATAAATAAATGATTTCAAATCACGATAAAACAATTTTCAAGCATCAAAAATACTCCAAATATTGAACTTTTTTATAAACTTATATTTTTCCCAATATATATATATATATATATATATATATATATATATATATATATATATATATATATATATATATATATATATAAGATTTAAAAGACTTAGGAGTAATAACTCATTCTAGGTCATTTTCCTTGTTTGGATGTGGACTTATAGTACCGGTTATTTGTCTGAAGGTCGTTTAAATTTTACTTATATATAAAATTTTATATGTATATAAATATAAAAGTTATTTCATCAGTTTAATTACCCTTTTTAATATGTTGATCAAAGGATTACATGCAAAAATAGTCAAGTACCAATTCATACAGTACATATAAATTATAATAGTTATAATTTATGATACATAGAACAATAATTCATGATTCAAGTATACTAGAATACATTGTTTTACAAGAAACAAGGGTTTTGATTCGGAACAAATCAAGGGTTTACATTTGTCAAATACATGCTTGGAATACTAATTCAAGAACATACTGTCAATCATTTATTTCAGAATGATTGGGTTTTCATAACTAATATACATGTAACGTTTATATGTTTTTTTTTATACATTCAATTCAGGTTGTTTAATTCATTTTAGACAACCAAGGTAAAGCCCTGACATTATAACCAGAATCTCCAGCCCGGGGATTGAAACATGTTGTGTATAGATCTATATCGGGATTGACAACCCCGCACTCAGGCTGCTAGCTACAGTCAAGCATACACACCAATGAGTGGCAATTGTTATCAACAGTTTAAACACCAACAAAGCGTTTGTTTCAGGCGATCATGTCTTAGTATGGTTATAATAACTTATTAAAAAGATATTAACAACACGTTAGTGTATAAAAACCTAAATGTAAGTACATCTTCAAAGTACCAGTTTACAAAGCGTTTGAATAACAGCTGCTGAAGTCAGGCACACTCTCAGTTACAAGTTTTACAAATACATAACATTGGTTTACAAAATAGAACGGTATTATGGGAATAAAACTACTTTTCATATACAACAAAAAATATCGGATTTTCTGGAACAGTTTTCATATTCAAGATACAAAGACATCCTTTCAAACATAAAGACTTATGTACTCACTCAACTTATTGTTGATACTCTATTTTCAAATTACTTGTATTCTCAGAGAAATAATAACAGCTACTCCCCGAGCGTTTTGAGAAGATGGAGCCATTATGAGTCATATCTTCTTCTTTTGTATAACTATTTTGGTTTCAATATACAATAATCGAACACATGTAAATACTTATACTTTTAAGTACAATGGTTGTTTGTACTTTGATTACTATGATGCATGTATTGTGATACTACAAATGATGTCCTCCACCCCCGGACGTTTCCGCCGTCTGGTTTGGGGGTAGCAATATTTATTTTCCAGCTTCGTAGACCTATCATCATTCACAGTTGCCAGCATGCAAATCTTGCCTTTTCCTTTGATGTTGCTGATGCCTTCATCTTCATCTCCAGATGACCAGGATTGATGGTCCCTTTTTATATGAGCTACATATGCCCTTGCTTTTTCTTTTTCCTCCGATTCTTGAGCCATCCTCAGGTAGAATGCTCTATCTTTCACTATGTTAGCTTTGCAGTCTTTTGCAAAGTGATTCTCCTTGTTGCATTTATTATAGATTACAACATCACTTTTATCTTCTGACGAGGTATTGGAGTCAGTTGGATTGATGGGCTTCGGTGCCTCTTTAGGTTGAGTGGTCTTAGGTTGTGGTGGTGGGTGAGGATTCTTGGGATATCGAGAGTGATTATTGAAGTTGCGGTTGAATGGAGGTCTGTTGAACTGCTGATTTTTACAAAAAGAAGGAGGTGGTAGCCAGTTGAACTGTTGGCCAACAAGAGCAATAGCATTCTGAAATTCTTCTTCATCATCATATTTTTAGTCAGCTTCGTATGACTGTGGAGGATTTTCATACGAGGGAGAGTAAAATCGATAAGATTGAGTATGTGGAGCTTGTGCTATGAAAGCGAGTGGTCCTCTGAAGTCAACACATTCTTTGAGTACAGTGGATTCTTGTGCTTGCAGTTGACCTTAGAGCTTGTAAAGAGATAAAGAATAGATATTTCTATATCCTTGGACTATCATCTTAGCAGTCGTCCAGTGTCTTCCCAAACCATTGAGAAACTGAAGAATTGTCTCATGGTTGCTTCGGACCATGCCATCATTAGATAACTTAGTGACAATCAGGTTGAACCTTTTGAAGGAGTCTTCTAAACTTTCGCCACTATGAGCTTTGAAATTGTTGAGCTCATTGAGTGTAGTTGTGAGCTTCTTATCTTGAGCTTGTTCTGTGCCCTCATTTAAGTCTTTTAGAACATCCCAAATCTCTTTTGCTAATTTGGAGTTTATGATATTTCATAGCATCCTAACACATGAAGCGTATCAGATAACAACACACCAGATAATTATCACAAAGACAATCATCTAACAAACAATTCCTACTAGTAGTTCGGCATTGTGTCCGTAGACCCACTCCTACTGGAAGGCAACTCACCTCACACTGCTGAAGTCCAGTAGAAACAATCCTAGTTGCTGGTTGACAGATTCCCGAACTATCAATATCAAAACATCACCCAATTAATAAATGGGGTTCCAATACATAACCATAAATACATACTTGGGGGTAAATAGTAAATACTACTTTACCCCTAACTTAGCTTTATTCAAGCCCAAGGCCCAATCCAAAGGCCCAAAAGTCAACTATGAGTCAAAGCCCAACATATGGCCCAATTTTCCAAATTAGGCCCAAGCCTTTACATAGTGTTATTCTAAGGCCCAACCATTTAGTCCAATCCAACATTCAACATTCTAATGGCCCAATATCACATAATCATAAAGGCCCAAATTATGGCCCATCTATGGCCCAATTTTCCAAATTACGCCAAACTCCTCATATGGGTCTTACCTTAAAGCCCAATAATTATTCTAGTCTATTTGCTTGATCTTGGATGGTTGATTAATAACCTAATCATCCAGGCCCAATAGAAAGGGCCAACACTAAACCCAAGTGAAATTAGGGTTTTTCATAAAATGATGATTAGGGTTAAGTGTTTCTCACTTAACCCATTAAGGACTTAACCCTCTAAGGACTTAATTCATTAAGTCTAATATTCCTTAGATTAATCTTTGCCAATGATTATTATTTAATATCTCAAGTTATTAAATAATTCTTGTGTGTCCCGGTTAAATCCCCAAATTAGGGTTTTCCGAACCCTAATTAGGGTTTACATTCCAAGTATTAGCCCATTTATCAATTTGTTGGGCTTTTAGGTCAATTAGGGATTTATTGGGACTATTAGGCCCACTAGAATATCATTAAGCCCATTAGGGTTTTATTTGGGTCAATTAGGGTCCATTAGAGCTTACAAGGCCCATTAGGGTTTCAAGCACCCTAAACGAATGGAACTCAACGAGGCAAGCACACCGCCACCCGACACGGCGGTCGGTGGCTGCAGCCACCACCCTAAACTGGTGGTTTTCCCAGCCACACAAAATACACACACATGCACTCCAAAATACAGACTACACTCTAGCCACCCACCTGGTGGCTCATGGTGGCGGTGAGAGCTATTTCACGATGGCAACGACACCGGAAAGTGGAAGGAATGGCGGCTGGTGACAAGATTAACGATAACAGCCACATGGCGGCGATGGATTGAGCTCGAAGGCATCACAGAAGCGGCTAACGGCAGCAGTGGACCCGAGACGACGTAACAGTAACTAGCGGCGGCATCTTCACGATTTGGTTATGCCTCCAGCAACCACACCACGAAGGCGCTCATCTTCGTCCATCATCGTCGAAGGGCAACAGTAGCATCGCACTTCATGGCTATGGTTACGGCTTCCATTAGCGGTTGAGAAATCTCGACCACGACAACGACTCAAAATCTCGCCTCCACCGGACATGAAGGCGGCAACAGGAGGATAGAGGATAGCAGCATTCGTCTTCGTCAGGAACTGGATGACAACGAACGCTGTCCGGTGTTCGCTTGGCGGCCTCAAGCTGGTCGGAAACACGAACTAGATGAGTGGTGATAGCGGCCGGCGACTAGGAAGTATAAGGTGGCGGCTGATGATTATGATTAGGGTTAGGGTTTGGGAAGTTGCTACCTTAAAACGGGAAGGAGGATTGTCGGGTTCAAGTCCCGTGCTCAATATCAAACTGTCATCCTTTTTAACAAGTTTAGTCCCTCCCCCACCAAGCCTTTCCAACTTTAGTCCAATATTTACCCTT
Organism: Lactuca serriola; assembly: GCF_051521515.1. Lineage (NCBI taxonomy): Eukaryota > Viridiplantae > Streptophyta > Magnoliopsida > Asterales > Asteraceae > Lactuca > Lactuca serriola. Next base: position 261,545,928 of record NC_136412.1, on the reverse strand, counting down.
TCTACCCTAGCTTTGGAAATCTTCTTCAAATTAAATATGATAATTACCATGGAGCCCCTGACATCAAAAATTCTTTATAATTAATCCATAAATTAGATTTTTAACCCCTAAACATTCAATTAATTATTTTAGGGCTACTATTCATTCATTAATTTATTTATTTATCTAATAATTAAACGGGTGTTACAACTCTCCCCCACTTAAATTAGATTCCGTCCTCAAAATGATTTCTTACCATCCCTTACACGCTAACCACTCAAGTATCATGGCCACAATCCTGGGCACACCCTGGCCTTCCCAGGGTAACCGTGACCAATCTACACAATACCTAAAATTCTCATATTAATGAATTTGTCGCAATAAGATCACATCTACTCCATCTAAAATCCGTTGTCTTGAGACGGTCTGAATCCCTGACAGACCATTCATAATGGATCATTATTGTTGAATCTAATCCGTTTATCCCTCAACTGACGACTCAAATTCTAATAACCTATGGTTCCCACTAGAAAACTAAAATCGCAGACCTAATTATCCATGTAGGTCATTTAGCATAACCCAAGCAATCTGGTATTTCGTCCGAACTTGTAGCCTAGAACACAAATACTAATGTTGCCCAAATGTTGAAACTGCCCGAACACTAAACTGCTTGAAGCAGTATGTTGCCACATGGCTGCTTTCCAAAATCTAACGAGACCTGCCTAGTCTTAATTCGTTCACGAACCATCTGAATTATCGGGTTCTGGCCCGGCTTCGGAGCCAAAGGACTCCCACTTAGTCACATCACACGACTTCCGAACCAAATCCTTCTTTGGAACCAGTTGCCACTAGTTATCATGCCATTGAGGCTCTAACAACCTTCTGATCTAACTGATCGGGTCCATTCGTCGAATCTTGTCATCATCAAATCCAAGGCTGAAAGTGATTGCTACCTAACAATAGTAGCCTTATCTCACACGTCCTTAAACATTCTGTTGCTTCCCTAATCTAATAACTGTAGTGACGTTCCTAACATCTTATCACTGGCTTAACCAGATCTAACCCCTCTGGGGAAATCCATAATCCAATCCGTGAATTTCCATATCCTCACTGTTGCATCCAAAGTGGTGGGTACTCCTGTTCTTTCCACGTCCTAACAACGCGTTCAAGCTATCTACCAACCTAGTGAATGATGCGGCTACACCCACAGTCTTACATCACTCTAGCACTATCTACTAACCTTGTTAATGCTATGGCTACACCCGCAGACTTACAACACTTATATGCTACTAACTGCTAGTGAATGCTACAGCTACCCCCGTAGTCTTACAACACTTTCCATACTACATGATTGCTAGTGAATGATACGGCTACCCCCGTAGTCTTACAACACTTTCCATACCGGTCGAACATGCACTCGACCTAACACACAACTAAACTCGAGTTCTAACTAGAGCTCTAACTTGGTTCCCGAAACCTGTTGTCTAAGAGTCTTGAAGGTTGCCTGCTGCTCAGGCTCCCAGTGAAAGCCCACCGACTTCTTGGTCAGTCGGGTCAAAGGAATTGCAATCTCGGAGAAGTCTCATACAAATCTCCGGTATTAACCCGCTAGACCCAAGAAACTCCGAATCTCTGTTGGAGACCTCGGAGTCTCCCACTGCATCATGGCCTTTATCTTGGCCGGATCGACCAGAATACCCTTCTGGTTGACAAGGTGCCCAAGAGATTGCACCTCGTGCAACCAGAACTCACATTTAGAGAACTTTACAAAAGTCTCTCCCCCACTTAGAATCGACTAAGTCTTCATGGTACATGAGAATTGAAGGATTCCCAATCCTTCTCGCTTTCCAATATACCACTAATGACAACCTGTGCTTATCAATGCTAACGATCAATTACCAGTCAAACTTTAAGATTGTTCATCCTCTGAAATCGTGAAGAGTACTCTGGAAATCAGCTCCAATCTGACACCTCAATCTATCTCACATGCTGTTAATTGAAGGCCTCAATCTTCACTCTGGCTGGCGAATCCTCGTTCCCACTCCCAATCATGCAGTACCATTGAACTCTAACCGAACACAGCCCATGCGTAAATACAATTCTCTTGAACATCCAATGACTAACCACTTATGCATCTAACACCCGCAACTGATAGTACCCTCTTCAAGTCACCAGCTCTGTCCTAGCAACGGTAGTGCCTTGAACTCCAAAGTTCTTCCATAGACAACTGTCGAAAATACTTGAACCAGGATAGAACCACTAAATGTTGACTTCACTGGAGAACTATCGTTCTAACCCTGACCGAATATCCTTTAAATAATACTCCCTCATAGATCCCACCAAAGATCCGGAATGATAACGGTACACGTGGGACCCACTCCGCAAGGTGCGTCCCTTTGTGGGTTCATCAAGGACTTTTCGACATGCAGGATGGAATATATGATCCTTGATAACCTAGACACTAGCCGAAAACCGCCTTGAGATCTGACTTATCCAAACTCACTCACAATCCCAAGGTGATACGTATCCCCAACATCCATCTAGTAGCAATAGAAGATGACATACCCGTAACATCTGGAGGAATACTGATCACCTTCTGCTGACATGAGCAACCCTACCACACCTGTACTAGCCTAAACCCTTGGAGTGACAAACTCCCTTGTGTACTTTCCCATACGTGCTGCACTGACTCAGGCCCAGCTGGCCTTTCACCCGATTATCAGAAGTCATGGGTCTCCTCCCAAGACCCTCTACTATACGCACCTAGCACGAACCTCTCTTCTGAAAGTCCTCCAAATCGATCTCGCATCTGCAACCTCTTGGAAATCATGTCCTTCTGAGTCTGAAACCCTGTCACGCTCACTAACTCACTTGCCCATGGCTAAGCTGCAACAACTAGAACATCCTTTGTTCCCAAACTGGGTCACAAACTTCTCCCTGAAGCTTCTCAGATTCTCCAAGACTTTCACCGATACGATTATGGATCATGTGTTTTCAGTAGTACGAGCCCAATACTACCTTCCACACCTATCCATACTTTCCTCAGCAATCCTCCCGAATCCTCCAAGTCACTTCCTCAAACTGGCACACCTAAGTCTCACTGAGCCTCGCTGCTAATCCACTGAAACATATCCTAGGCTTCCCTAGGTTCTTGTACCCACCCAGTCCTCATCTGCTGAAAGATTCCTAGTAATGTCAACTAGCTACCTCATACATATAGCCACATGCAACAAAGATCGGATAATCCTTCGAATAATAGACTCATCCCTAGAACGTTTGGACTCATACAAGAGTTGCGCAATAGGTTCAAGTCCATCACTCTGAGATTATCCGGCCTGTGCCACATATGACTTAGCATATTCACTTAATAGCTAGCTCACATTACTAAAAGTCCATAAAGCACAAAGTAAGTTGCATTCATACAATGGAAAACCTAACCATCATATTCCAATGAAACCGTTATATCCTCTATTCAGTAATCTGTACATACAATTCAAAGGCCCATACACTCACGCATAACCTAAACAGGCTATCCTATCACAGACTGATCAGTACTAACATGCAAGTCTACAAGCACATACAATAGGCAAATAAGGCATCCTGCCTAGATCCTTAGCCCTAATCTAGCATGCATTTCTCATAATCATAACATATCATAAGATGTACGGGTATCTTGGGGAAACTTACTTAAGCTCGGCTGATTGCACGCATCACACACCTTGTTCTTTTCAAAGTTCTTTCTCTTTCCAAATTCTTTTTAAACTCCTTTTTATAAAATGGTTTTACTCTTGAAAATTTTCATACCAAGTCCTTAGTTTGAGTTCAGACACACCCGAGAGTGTGCCCGAATCCCTCAAACCAAGGCTCTAATACCAACTTGTAATATCCCAAAAATTTAAGACCAAAATTTTCGCTTTAGTTAAGTTATTATATAAAATCAATAGTGTAAAAACATTCTTATTAATATCTCATGTCAAAACCAAAGTGTCAGTAATCATAACATATTATCATAAAATTGTATCAGAGTGTAATCCCAAAGATCTCATGTGCAGAAAACATAATGTGATGCACTGCGATCAAGTCGACTCCTTTCCTTTCAAAACAAGTACCTAAAACCAAAACTGTAAGACGTAAGCACAAAGCTTAGTGAGTTCCCCCATCATACCACACACCATACTAGTAACATACTGTCAGGCATATCTGGGTGCCCGACCTACCCCTTTGGTATCTTTCAATCGGTAACCACCTAGCATATCTGGGTGCTGGCCTCCCCTTCGGTATCTTTCAACCGGTAACCTCCTAGCATATCTGGGTGTTGGCCTCCCCTTCAGTCTCTTTCAACCAGTAACCGGGAGCTAACCTCCCCTTCGGTATCTTTTAACCGGTAACCGGGGACTATTTCACCCCTACCACTACCACATAATAACATAGCATAATATACATGAATATATTGTCAGGCATATTTGGGTGCTTAAGCTACCCCTTCGGTATCTTTCAACCGGTATCCGGGGACTATTTCACCCCTACTACTACCACATAATAACATATCATAATCATACTACTAGGCATGCATGGGTACTGTCTACCCATTCGGTATCTTTCAACCGGTAACTAGGGGCTATATCACCCCTACCACTACTAACACATATGTCATAGCATCCTGGCACATAAAGCATATCAAATAACAACACACCAGATAATTATCACAAAGACAATCATCTAACAAACAATTCCTACTAGTGGGCCGGCATTGTGGCTGTAGACCCACTCCTACTGGAAGGTATCTCATTTCACACTGCTGAAGCCCCATAGACACAATCCCAACTGCTGGTTGACAGATTCTCAAACTGTCAATATCAAAACATCACCCAATTAATAAATGGGGTTCCAACACATAACCACAAACACATTCTTGGGGGTAAATAGTAAATACTACTTTACCCCTAACTTAGCTTTATTCAAGCCCAAGGCCCAATCCAAAGGCCAAAAAGTCAACTATGAGTCAAAGCCCAACATATGGCCCAATTTTCCAAATTAGACCCAAGCCTTTACATAGTCTTATTCTAAGGCCCAACCATTTAGTCCAGTCCAACATTTAACATTCTAATAGCCCAATATCACATAATCATAAAAGCCTAAACTATGGCCCATCTGTGGCCCAATTTTCCAAATTAGGCCCAACTCCTCATATGGGCCTTACCTCAAAGCCCAATAATTATTCTAGTCTATTTGCTTGATCTTGGATGGTTTATTAATAACCCAATCATCAAGGCCCAATAAAAAGGGCCAACAATAAACCCAAGTGAAATTAGGGTTTTTCATAAAATGATGATTAGGGTTAAGTGTTGCTCACTTAACCCATTAAGGACTTAAACCTCTAAGCACTTAATCCATTAAGTCTAATATTTCTTAGATTAATCCTTGCCAATGATTATTATTTAATATCTCAAGTTATTAAATAATTCCCGTGTGTCCTGGTTAATTCCCCAAATTAGGGTTTTCCAAACCCTAATTAGGGTTTACATTCCAAATATTAGCCCATTTATCAATGTGTTGGGCTTTTAGGTCAATTAAGGCTTTATTGGGCCTATTAGGCCCACTAGAATATCATTAAGCCCATTAGGGTTTTATTTGGGTCAATTAGGGTCCATTAGAGATTACAAGGCCCATTAGGGTTTCAAGCACCCTAAACGAATGGAACTCAACGAGGCAAGCACACCGCCACACGACACGGCGGTCGGTGGCTGCAGCCACCACCCTAAGGTGGTAGTTTTCAATTTCGTTTCATTATACTTTTTGCTAATTACACCTTACAATGTCTTAACCCAAAAATAAACACACACTAACTAACATACACACACAACCAAGGTGGCACATGGTGGCAGCCGCCACTTCATGGTGGTGGCAGTGGCTTTCTAGGTTTTCCCAGCCATACGAAATACACACATGCACTCCAAAATACAGACTACACTCTAGCCACCCACCTGGTGGCTCATGGCGGCGGTGAGATCTATTTCACGATGGCAACAACACCTAAAAGTGGAAGGAATGGTGGCTGGTGACAAGATTAGTGATGACAGCCACATGGCGGCAACGGGTTGAGCTCAAAGGCATCACAGAAGCGGCTAACGGCAGTGGACCCAAGACGACGTAACAGTAACTGGCGGCAGCATCTTCACGATTTGGTTACACCTCCAGCAACCACGCCACGAAGGCGCTCATCTTCGTCCATCGTCATCAAAGAGCGGCAGTAGCAGCACACTTCATGGCTGTGGTTACGGCTTCCATTGGCGGTTAGGAAATCTTGACCACAATGACAGCCCGAAATCTCGCCTCCACTGGACAACGAAGGCTGCCCGGTGTTCGCTTAGTGACCTCAAGCTTGTCGGAAACACGAACTAGATGAGTGGTGATAGCGGCCGGCAACTAGGAAGTATAAGGTAGCGGCTGATCATTAATATTAGGGTTAGGGTTTGGGAAGTTGCTACCTAAAAACGGGAGCCCCTGACTTCAAAAATTCTTTATAACTAATCCGAAAATTATATTTTTAACCCCCTAAACTTCCAATTATTTATTTTAGGGCTACTATTTGTTCATTAATTTATTTATTTATCTAATAATTAAATGGGTGTTACAACTCTCCCCAACTTAAATTAGATTTCGTCCTCAAAATCATTTCTTACCATCCCTTACACGCCAACGACTCAAGAGATGATATAGACCATGAGATAAGGGTGAGAGGTGAACAATGAGAGAAACCTTTTACCCAAGCGTGGCCCCGTCATCTAGCAGAGTATGGATGAAAACCACGGACTAATCTAGAGAGTCCAGTGGAACACTAGCAGGCTGACAGCCTGTAGGTGTTGTGAACGATGTGTTCACCCGGCGTACTCTAAACCCTAGCGATCATTCAGACTTGGTGCCTAAACCTTGGCGATCATGCAAAATTGGTGCCTAAACCTTGGCGATCATGCAGACTTGGTGCCTAAACCTTGGAGATCATGTAGACTTGGTGCCTAAACCCTGGCGACCATGCAGACTTGGTGCGTAAACCATGGCGACTATGCATACTTAGTGCCTGTTCTGTAAACCGTGGCAATGATGGACTTCGCACCGATTCCTTAGGATGATCCTTAGGAATGATTGAACGAGGAATAACTGATTCTTAGGGTAGATCCTTAAGAGTAAAGAAGATAATGGGGATGGGTAATTGGGTTGATTGTTTGATGTTTAAACATAATAATTATATTATTGTGGGTTGAAAACCCTATATACTCACCAGGTTACCCAACCCGACCCACTCAGTTTATTTGTATCACAGGTGTCTATATGAAGTTATATTATACTGAGGGATTAAGGAGATATAAATCACTAGTGATAATGAAGAACTTTTGAAGGTATTCATGACTGGGTATGGGTTTTCCATCTTTTTAATTGGTTTGTCTTGTAGGTTGATTAGATATGGTAGTGATGAAATCTTTGAGTTCGAGACTTGTGAGGGTTAATTCAACATGTTTTCGCCACACTGGGTAATTGTGGGACAAACCTTAGAAAGTGGGATAAAGTTCCAATTTGCTCAACCCATTACTTCGTCCATTTGAATAAATGAGTGGGAAAAACCTTATAAAGTGGGATAAAGTTTTCTCTTCCACCAATGTGGGATAAGTCCCACATTGTAATCTTGTAGAGCAAAGTTCCAACAATACCCCACATTTTCTATTCAAACTACAAGAATACCCCACATTTGAATAGAAAATAAGTGAGCTTTGATATTCAAATAAGGAAAGTAAGATGTGACACGCATCTGAATAGGTGTTGGAAAACTTGAACCTTTCATAGTGAGTACTACTTGGATCTACTTTGTGGGTAGTGAACTAGAGTCTTGAACTAACCACTTTTTATAGTAGAATCAAAAGCAAGAAGTATCACACATATCATATCTAAGCATGGTTCATTTCTTACCGTTGTGTTCTTTTTGGTCGTGAACAATCCTTTCTTCATGAGACTTTTAGAGAGCTTAGCCATATTAGCTCCCAAAAATGCGACCTCGCATCCATCTCACATGGGTAATGCTAATCTGGAACAATCCGTACTATTCCACTATAAAAGCTATCATCATTATTAAGAATAAAGAATTCATCCCTATAGCTGATGGGTTTTGTACAAACAATCCTATGTGTGCATGCAACCCTAGATTTGGATCTATGTTTTCTCTATTAGATACACAACATTATGAACACATGAAGAACCCTAGCATGCTCCTAGTACTTTCGAAATTCATATAGTAGAATAGATCACATACCTCTTGTTGTTATATTGCAATAACAACACAAATCTTCAGTCTCTAAGTCTTGAAAGCAAGTACCACAAGTGTAGTACCTCTAATGGCTCACAAACACCACAAGCAAATGGAGAGGCAACAGAGAGAGAGAGAGAGGAGGAGAGGCATAAATCGGCTCTAGGAACCCCAGGGATCAAGTGGCCGATTTCCTTAGCCTTAGGGGTATTTATATAGGGTAGAGATTAGGGTTTCAGTCCTTATCCTTATCTAGTTGCTTGCCCACCAAGTAACCATAAGATAAGCCTTGAAAGCCTTATCCTTGGATGATTTCAAGGATCCTTATCCCTTGAATTCGTCCAACCTATCTCTAGGGTAACCATTTCCCTACTTTACAACTATCATATAATTACAATTCATCCCCTCAAGTTTAATTAATTACACTTGATCACAAAATTAATTCCTAATTAATTATTGACCAATATTAATTAAACAAATATGATTTCTCCTTTAATATATTAATCTTATAATATATTAATAAATCATAATAACCTCTTTATTTCTCCAGTCAAGTTGCTTTGGTGAAGGCAACCCAAAAAGACCATGCACAACCGGGTCAAGTACTTACCAAATATGGTTACGGGCTTAGACACTAATCCAACAGTCTCCCACTTGGATAAGTCTAGTAACCATAAATGCAAGTATAACTCAATTAGCAATCATAGCTCTCAAAGACGCTATCGAACTCTGATCTTATCAGTAACCTGTCCTTTAGATAAGGGATCGTATAGTCCTCTGTTTTAGATATCGTGCTAACAATCTCATGAAACATTGTCATACTTATTATCCAGCAGTTAGTTTCTTGATCTCTGATTCATTTGACATAGAACTTAATTGAACACATCAATTTAGTCCTGACCGGGCCCGACACATAAGTCAAATCAAATCATCGAGGGGCCCTGATATCGTTTTTACTCTCTTAGGATAAAAGAAACAGATAAACTTCGACTTATATGCATTTACTATTCACTAATCAATTATACACAACAATGTGTTTTATGACATCAATTTACTGATGCGGTTTCAGATTATCAATGCACAATTAATTATTAAACAATAAACCATATATCTTGGTTTTAAGACCATATGATATTATCGTCTTGCGATCACTTGAGGCAAATTCCATGAAGTGATTCCAGCAAGCACGGGTTTATTCCAATGCTCAAAAACTTTTCATAAGCACTCATGAATGTTGTAACAAACTTTTTTTATGTCTAATACCTTTCAGACAATCTACATACCAATTCATGACAATCTTCATTCATACCTACTTCCAACATATGAACGACTGTGGACTGTTTGAATAACTCGATTATTCTTAATAGACTCAATTATTCAGGAAGTCAAAACATGCAAAGTGAAAAAATAGTTAAACAATTAACATAAGACAAAAACCTTTAAATAATACCTCTTTATTTAATAATCAAATGTCAATTACATTTATCTATTACATGTTTCCAAACTATCTAATCCAAACTAATATCGTCCTTCAGCCCAACGCTCCTAGCGTGCTGCAAGTGCTTAACCCTACTCAGCCCCTTCATAAGCGGATCTGCTGGGTTATCCTCTGACGATATCCTCTAAACTATGAGGAGTCCTTCTTCTACTCGATGTCTAATAAAGTGATATTTTTTGTCGATATGTCGACATCTACCATGATCCCTCGGTTCCTTGGTCAAGGCAAACGCTCCCTCATTATCACAGAAAATTTCCATGGGCTCCTTTATGGCAGGTACAACTCCAAGGTCTCCAATGAAGTTCTTTAACCATATCGCCTCCTTTGATGCTTCGCTCGCTGCAATGTACTCTGATTAGCACGTTGAATCAGCTACGGTTTCTTGCTTGGAACTTTTCCAAGTCGCTGCTCCTCCATTGAGGGTAAAGACCCAGCCCGGCTGCGAACGGTAGTTGTCCCTGTCAGTCTGGAAGCGGGCGTCACTATACCCTCACACATTTAAGTCATTACTCCCTCCGAGGACTAAAAACCATTCCTTGGTCCTCCGAAGGTACTTAAGGATATTCTTGACTGCGGTCCAATGTGCTCTGCCAAGGTTCCCTAGATATCTACTGACCATGCTCAAAGAAAAGGCCACATCAGGGCGAGTACAAGTCATAGCATACATGATTGAGCCAACTACGGAAGCGTAAGGTACTCGGCTGATCTCTCCTTTCTCGGCTTCGGTACTCGGACTTTGAGTCTTACTCAACTTGGCATTACTTTGTATCAGTAATTCTCCCTTCTTCGAGTTTTCCATACTAAAACGTTTTAGTACCTCATCCAAGTAAGTATTATGACTAAGTACTATTAGTCTCTTACTTCGCTCTCTCACTATCCTTATTCCCAAAATATAGGAAGCCTCTCTGAGGTCCTTCATAGTGAAGCACTTCCCAAGCCAGGACTTAACCTCCTGCAGAGTCGGGATGTTGTTTCCTATAAGTAGTATGTCATCGACATACAAAATGAGGAAGCTAACTATACTCCCACTGGCCTTGACATATACACATGATTCATCTTCACTTCGTACAAATCCAAACTCTTTGACTTTCTCATCGAAGCAAAGATTCCATCTACGAGATGCTTGCTTAAGTCCATAAATGGATTTCTCAAGCTTGCACACTCTATTGGGATGCTTCGTATCGACAAAACCCTCTGGCTGGGCCATGTAAACATCCTCAACCAACTTCCCATTAAGGAAAGCGGTCTTGACATCCATCTTTTATATTTCATAATCATGAAATGTTGTAATGGCTAGCATCACCCTAATAGACTTTATTTTAGCAACTGGCAAAAAGGTCTCATCATAGTCAACTCTGGGAGTTTGAGTAAGGCCCTTCGCAACGAATCGCGCCTTATACGTGTGCACATTCCCATCCATGTTGGTCTTCCTCTTGAAGATCCATTTGCACCCAACCGTCTTACGTCCGGGCACATTGTCAACCAAATTCCAGACTTGGTTGTCATACATGGACTGAATCTCGTTGTCCATCGTTTCTTTCCATTTCGTAGACTCTGGGCCTGCCATGGCTTCCTTATAGCTATTAGGTTCATCTAGATTTACTAGTGTACCATCGCTAATATACGTGTCCCCTTTGGTAGTAATATGAAAACCATAAAACTGGGGTTGAACTCTAACTCTTTCGGAACGTCTAAGAGGTAAGGACTCGTCAATTGGTTCAACCGGAGTTTCCTCCTCGGGTTGAGCGCCAGCGATAGAGGTTCCTTCATCACTCGACTCTTGAATCTCTTCAAGATCGATTTGACTCGCATTGTCTCCTTGGCTTATGAGTTCTCGCTCTCGTAGAACCCCTCTCCTCACAACGAAGACAACATTGTCACTCGGTATATAGAAGAGATATCCAAAGGATTTCTGCGGGTAGCCGATAAAAATACATTGCTCACTATGAGGTTCGAGCATGTCGTGAGTCTCTCGTCTTAAAAAAGCCTCGCAACCCCAAACCTTGATATGTGCCAACGAGGGAGCTTTCCCTGTCCACATCTCGTGAGGTGTTTTGGCAACCTTCTTTGTAGGGACTAAGTTAAGGATATGGGCAGCAGTCTCTAAGGCATACCCCCAGAATGAGATAGGTAGTGAAGCACGACTCATCATGGAACAAACCATGTCCAACAGGGTTTGATTATGCCTCTCATCCACACTATTCAACTGTGGTGTCCTAGGTGGCGTCAATTGCATAACTATTCTGCATTCCTTGATATAGTCGTGGAATTCAAGACTTAGGTACTCTCCTCCTCGATCAGATCGAAGCATCTTGATTTTCCTACCCAATTGATTCTCCACTTCTTGTTTGAACTCTTTGAAATTTTCAAACGTTTCTGACTTGTGCTTGATTAAGTAAATATACCCATATCCACTATAATCATCAATGAAAGTCACATAGAAGCGGTTCGCATCCCTTGTGGTGGATCTAAAGGGCCCACACACATCAGTGTGTACGAGATCTAATAAACCCCCACCCCTCTCACAAGTGCCAGTGAAGGGTGACTTGGTCATCTTTCCAAGTAAATAAGACTCGCACGTGTCATCGTCCCTAAGGTCGAATGACTCCAACACTCCATCCATTTGGAGTTGGGTTATGCGTTTATTGTTGACATGTCCAAGACGACAATGCCACAAGCATGCTTTATCCACACCATTGTAAGAATCCATACACAATACATCATTTCCTAGGTTATCCACAACCATAATAGTTTCATAAATTCCATTACAAGGCAATGCTTCAAAATATAAAACACCATTTAGATAAGCATAAATCGAACCATTCTCATTATTAAATGAATATCTAAATCCTTGTCTAAACAAACCATGAAATGAAATGATGTTTCTTTCCATATCTGGCGAGTAGCAACAATTATTTAAATCTAAACCTAATACATTACTAAGCACTAGAGAATATACTCCAATCTTGGTGACAGACGGCGATCTTCTGTTCCCCATGATTAGATTTATTCTTCCATGCTCCACATCCCTAATTCTTCTTAGTCCCTGCAAATCAGAACATATGTGATAACCACATCCTGTATCAAGAACCCAAGAAATAGCATGCGATGAATCATTAGATTTAATTGTGTAAATACCTACAAAAGATGGATTGATCTTCCCATCCTTGATGGCTTGCAGATATTCCGAGCAGCTTCTCTTCCAATGCCCTATTTTGTGGCAATGGTGGCATTCTGCCTCTTTTGGGTTTGAGTTGGGCTTGGTAGGACCAACTTTGGTCCCACTAGAAGAGGAACCATCTTGGGACTTTCCCTTGTGGTGGCTCTTTGAAGGAGCCTTCCTTTTCTTGCCCCTCCCTTGCCCAATAGTCAAAATTGGAGCAGCGAGTGGAGTGGGAGTTAATGCAACAGACTTGTCCTTGAGGTTGCTCTCAACAGTCCTTAGGAGCCCTTGGAGTTTGCTTAAGGTGACCTCTTCCTTGTTCATGTGGTAGGTCATCCTAAATTGGTTGTAGCACCAGGGCAAGGAGTGAAGAACGATGTCGATTGCCAAATCTTCCCCAAAGTTAACATTTAACTTGCGAAGACGATCAACATACCTTTGCATCTTTTGCAAATGCACGGTTAGAGACTCTCCACTTCCTATCTTAGCGGTGATCATGTTTGTGATGATCTCATAGCGCTCTTGCCTTGCGCTTTGGTGGTATCTCTCCATCAAGTCTTGATGCATTTCATACGGATACATGTCCTCATAGGACTTTTGGAGTTCAAGGTTCATGGCATGTTTAAATGTATTGAGAATTCCTAGATTTCTTTTGAGATTCATTGAACTTTTCAATGGCATGTTTAAATCTCGATATGCCCCTCTCGTTTGTGACTGGGATGTCGAGGATCACAAAGTGGGTGTGAATAACCATGCAAATTACATGGTGCCCTCATTGTTACAGTCACCTATTCGATGTGTCGGTTAACCACACACGCTCCATCGAACTATGACAAACAATGAGTCACCCTTTGCCACCTTTTCTTATAACCAATTAGTGTGCCGGTTAACCACACACGCTCCACTAACTTCTTAGCAAGGTGTAAAGTGTAATTTCATGGGATTGCATCAATTCAGTTTTGCCTAAAGTAACTAGGATTAGGAATTTGTAAAAGCGTTTAGTTACTTTGTATAGATTCATTATACTTATTAATGAAGAGAGGATTGCCCTATCCTACCCGTTCGGCTAACGACCCTCCACCAATCAAGGAAGCGGTGGGTAAGAGTGGATACCCATTAAATGGCCATTTACAGGCCATAACCTTATACCCCTCTTATAGATCGGCTTCGTGAATGAGGCCTACTAACGGTAAGACTAGCATTTTAGTTATACATATACATATATATATATATATATATATATATATATATATATATATATATATATATATATATATCTTGTAATAATATAGTAGTATAGGGTGTAGTTTGAACATTTCAAAATACTAGGGTTTTAATCTCAATTTAAAATTTTCAAAATTTAAGACCTTTAAATTAAAATTTTAAATATTAAAACTCTTGATTTAATAATTATCTTAAATTAAACTATTAATTTAAATTATTAAATCATAAGGGATTATTAAATCATATAGGATAATTACCAATTAAACAATTAACTTATCCTAATCCCTTTAATCCCTCTAAATTTCGAAAAACATGGGATGGGATAATTCAAAATCTTTAATTACCATATTTAACCATTAAAAGATAATTACAATATATGAGATTATCCAAATCCCTAAAATTTAGGATCTTATCTTGGGGAGGAGGCATATTTCGAAAATCCTAGGGTTTGCAAACCCTAGATTTCGAAATCCTGGGCATTAAGGAAAGGATTTGAAAACCTTTATCAAAATTTCGCAAATTAGGGTTTAGAAACCCTAATCTCGAAAATCCTTGCCTCCTAGGGTTTATTGGCTATAAACCCTAATATGTCAAGTTCATACAATTGTATAATACTAATTGAAAACAAATTAACCTGGTTCTGATACCACTGATGGGTTTTGTACAAACAATCATATGTGTGCATGCAACCCTAGATTTGGATCTATGTTTTCTCTATTAGATACACAACATTATGAACACATGAAGAATCCTAGCATGCTCCTAGTATTTTTCGAAAATCCTGTAGTAGAATAGATCACATACCTCTTGTTGTTATATTGCAATAACAACACAAATCTTCAGTCTCTAAGTCTTGAAAGCAAGTACCACGAGTGTAGTACCTCTAATGGCTCACAAACACCACAAGCAAATGGAGAGGCAACAGAGAGAGAGGAGGAGAGGCAGAAATCGGCTCTAGGAACCCCAGGGATCAAGTGGCTGATTTCCTTAGCCTTAGGGGTCTTTATATAGGGTAGAGATTAGGGTTTCAGTCCTTATCCTTATCTAGTTGCTTGCCTACCAAGTAACCATAAGATAAGCCTTGAAAGCCTTATCCTTGGATGATTTCAAGGATCCTTATCCCTTGAATTCGTCCAACCTATCTCTAGGGTAACCATTGTCCTACTTTGCAACTATCATATAATTACAATTCAGCCCCTATAGTTTAATTAATTACACTTGATCACAAAATTAATTCCTAATTAATTATTAACCAATATTAATTAAACAAATATGATTTCTCCTTTAATGTATTAATCTTATAATATATTAATAAATCATAATAACATCTTTATTTCTCCAGTCAAGTTGCTTTTGTGAAGGCAACCCAAAAGGACCATGCACAACCGATTCAAGTACTTACCAAATATGGTTACGGGATTTGACACTAATCCAACAATATCATCAACAGAAAACACAAAATAATATCATAGGAGTGAGCATACATTTGTGTTGGTGGTTCTTTGAGTCTTCCCCAACTAGTTATCCTATTGAACCTAGACCATGGCATCTCTAATGTTGCTAGGTTTGGTTTCCGCTAGGTGGTGACTCATTGTGTTGGCTTTAAGCCCATTCCCCTCGATGTGAAGAGAACTTGCTCTCTACTAAGGCCTTTTTTCAAGGGATTAGCTATATTTTCCTTTGACTTTATGTAACTAATGGAAATGATTCCATTCTTCAGCAAGTCTCGTATTGTAATATGTATACGCCTAATGTGTCTCGACTTGCCATTGTATATATGACTTTGTTCTCTAGTAAGAGAAGCCATACTATCACAATGTATGGAAATGGAAGTAACAGGTTGAGGCCACAGAGGAATACCCTCTAGGAAGCTTTTAAGCCATTCAGCTTCTTTAACAGCTTTGTCTAAAGCAACAAACTCTGCTTCCATTGTAGAACAAGTATTCACAGTTTGCTTAGATGATTTCCAAGAGATAGCAGCTCTGCCAAGAGTGGACACATATCCACTTGTGGATTTTGCCTCTGAAGTATTGGAAATCCAATTTGCATCACAATATCCTTCAAGAACAGGAGGATATTTCGTGTAATGCAGTCCATAATTCATTGTATGCTTTAAATATTTAAGCACTCTCACCAATGCATACCAATGATCTTTCCTAGGATTGTGGGAGTACCGACTCAATCTACTTACACTATAAGCCAAGTCCGGTCTAGTACAATTCATAATATACATTAAGCTACGAAGAACTTGAGTATATTCTAACTGAGCTACACTATCACATTTATTCTTCTTAAGATGACTTGAAGGATCAAAAGGGGTGACTACCGACTTGTCATCATAGTGTCCAAACTTCTTAAGTACACTTTCAATATAATGGGACTGGGTAAGAGTATAACCATCTGATCTTCTTTGAACTCTTACACCAAGGATCACATCTACTACTCCCAAGTCCTTCATGGAAAAGGAGGAGTGTAGCATTTTCTTGGTTTGATTGATCACATCCAAATTAGTACCCATTATAAGCATATCATCCACATACAAGCATATGATGACACAAGCATTCTTGTATTGTTTAACATAAACACATTTATCACATTCATTAATTCTAAATCCATTAGAAAGTAATGTGTTGTCAAACTTCTCATGCCATTACTTTGGAGCCTGTTTTAGTCCATAAAGTGATCTAACTAACTTACAAACTTTGTTTTCTTCACCCTTAACCACAAACCCTTCAGGTTGGTTCATATATATTTCTTCATCTAGTTCACCATACAAGAAGGCAGTTTTCACATCCATTTGGTGTATTTCCAAATTGTGAATGGCTGCAGTTGCTACTAATGTGCGAATTGATGTAATTCTTGTAACAGATGAATAGGTGTCAAAGAAGTCTTGACCCTCTTTTTGACGATACCCTTTAGCTACTAAACGAGCTTTGTACTTATCAATGGTACCATCACGTTTAAACTTCTTCTTGAATATCCATTTGTGCCCAATTGGTTTTTGCCCTGGTGGCAAATCTACCAATTTCTAAGTGTTATTCTGCACAATGGAATCATTCTCACTTTTGATAGCCTCTTTCCAAAAGGGAGCTGCAGACGAATCCATAGCATCCTTGTAGGTTTGTGGTTCCTTATTCACTACATAGGTCATGTAATCAGGTCCAAAATCTTTGGCTATTTTGCCCCGTTTGCTTCTTCTAGGTTCTAAATTCTCTTCTTGAACCTTAGAAGAACTCTCTTCATTTGATTGTAAACTTTTGTCTGGAATGGTATCATTTAGTCCATCATCTAGAGGTCTTTTCCTAGAGCAGGTAACCTCTTTCCCTTTATCCTTAAAAGGAAAAGTATTTTCAAAGAATTCAGCCTCTGCTAATTCCATGATGGTTTGGTTATGGATATCATCAACATGTGATTTAAACACAAGAAACCTATAGGTTGCACTATTCATGGCAGGGCCTAGATAGATGCAATCTATGGTTTTTGGTCCAAGTTTAGTCCTCTTAGGAAGAGGTACTTGTACCTTAGCAAGGCAACCCCACACTTTCATCCTTTTATAAGAGGGTAACCTCCCTTTCCACAGATGATAGGGTGATTTATCACTCTTTTTATGAGGAATTCTATTAAGTATTGAATTTGCTGTAAGACATGCTTCTCCCTACAGTTTGTGTGGTGCTCCAGAAGTAATTAACATTGAATTAATCATGTTTTTCAATGTTCTATTCTTTCTTTCTGTCACTCCATTTTGTTGAGGAGTATATGGAGCAGTTGTTTGATGTATAATACCATTTAAAGAACAAAATTCAGCAAAGTCTTTGGATTCATATTCTCCTCCTCGATCAGACCTTAGAATTTTGATCTTTTTGTCAAGTTGATTTTCAACTTCAGCCTTGTAATTCTTAAAATAATTCAAGGCTTCATCTTTGGTATTTAACAAATAAATATAACAATACTTGCTGCAATCATCAATAAAAGATATATAATAATTCTTTCCTCCTATTGTAGGTGTTGCTCTAAAATCACATAAATCAGAGTGGATTAAGCCAAGTATTTCATTAGATTTTTCAACTGATTTATGAGGATGTTGTGAAAATTTTGATTCTACACAAACCTCACATTTTATGTTTTTATCTAATGAACATTTTGGTAACATGCCAAGTTTTGCCATTCTTTGAATTGAACGAAAATTGACATGTCCCAAACGAGAATGCCACAAAATTGAAGGATCATGCATATACATAGAAGAGGGGCTAGTAATGCCCATTATTGCATTAGCATTAACATTGGTTACATCATTGCTTGGTGTTTCAACACCATAGTATAGAGGTAAGACACTGACTTTGAAGAGACCCTCACTAAGGTATCCCTTTCCAACATACACCACACCCTTGGTGAGAAAAAACTTATCAGACTCAAATACAAGTTTGAAACCTTTGTTACTAAGAATAGGACCAGAAATCAAATTCTTAGTAATTTCAGGAACATGCAAAACATCACTTAAAATAAGTTCTTTTTCAGAAGTCAATTGCAGCTTCACTTTTCCCTTTCCTTCAACTTTTGAAGTAGAGTTATTCCCCATAAACATTGGTTCAGAATCCGAGACTTTCTGGTATGTAGAAAACATGGTTCGAGAGTTGCAAATGTGCCTTGTGGCTCGAGTATCAATCCATCAATCCACACAATTGCTAACCATGTTGGTTTGAATCACAGCAACAAACTGATTTGATGATTCAACCATGTTGGCTTGACCGGAATTTCCTCCACCAGAATTGCCACCATTGTTTCCATTATTCCCTCCATTGTTCCCTCCATTATTTCCTCCATTGTTTCCTCCTTGACCCCTCCTGAATCTGCAATTTTTGGCCTTGTGTCCAATTTTGCCACAAACATAGCATGGACCAGAATTCTTCTTGTTAGGGCCATGATTTTTGCCATCTTTGGAGGAGTTTTTGGAGCCTTGCTTCCCTTTCTTGTTTTTGTGCTTTGTCCTTGAAGTACTTGCTTCTTCAACAAAGTTTACACTTGGTTCCAAGGAATTTGCATCTGCCTTCTCATTCAATCTGTTATCTTCTTCCACACGAATTCTCAACACAAGTTGCTCAAAACTCATGTCATTAGTTAAGTGTTTAAGATATAGTTTGAAACTCTTCCAAGAAGGAGGAAGTTTTTCAATGATTGAACCAACAAGAAAGTTAGAGTTTATACTCATACCTTCAACTTGAAGATCATGTGCAATGACTTGAATTTTCTCCACTTGTTTGAGGACAGATTTGGTATCCACCATCTTGAAATTCATGAATTTTCCAATCACGAATTTCTTGGAACATGCCACTTCTATTTTGTATTTCTTTTCCAGTGATTCCCATATCTCTCTTGCAGTAGTCATGGTAGAGTAGATATCATAGAGAGAATCATCCAGGACATTCAGAATATAATTTCTGCAATTATATTCATTTGTGTTCCAAGTTTCCACTGCCCTTTGATGTTCTGCCAATTGGGCTTCACTGGGTGGTGTTGTTCCTTCTGCAGTGGTTATACCAATAGGAGGAGAGGGAGAATCATCAGTGAGAACATTGGAAACATGAAGAGTTGTTAGATAAAACAACATCTTCTGTTGCCATCTCCGGAAATCTGAGCCTTTGAATTTCCCAGGCTTTTCCACATGTCTTTTAATGATGGAATTTTGATCCATTCTTCACTCTTTGATTTCTGTCTTAGAATGTTAATATAGAAGTATACAATCAACAAATTAATTTAAATGAAACACACGAAATTCAAATATATATATATATATATATATATATATATATATATATATATATATATATATATATATATTATACAAGAATAAGATTATAGAAAAACATACTTGAACGTTGATTACACAGGAAATTAAATCTCGAAATTATACAGATTGAGGCCTGCCTTTGCAGTGTACTAAGACAGAAATTTCCCTGGAATGGGTCTGTCTTGAGGATACAACAATCCAATTCAAGAACAGATCTTGAATCTGTCAAAATTCACCATGATCCCTTTTGACATCAAGAATGATTTTTCAGAGAAAGTGTTTGTGGTTTATTAGCCTCTTAAATTATGTAAGAAATCTTCCATTTATAGGCTTGCAATGGTGGTTATAAACCACCAACCGAAATTACCTTCTAAAAAACTAACTGCAGTTAATCTTTTATCTAACATAATTTATTTTATAATTAATAAATATAAATTAATTAATGACTAACAAAATTCGGATTATATATATATATATATATATATATATATATATATATATATATATATATATAAATATTATTTAGTCAAGAAGAGCCCTAAGGCCCAAGGCCCATGACCCTATCTTTGACCATTAATATTCAATCATCTAAGCCTACTACTAGCCCAATTTGACTAGTCCAACACCACAACCCACTACTTCATCCATTTGAATAAATGAGTGGGACAAACCTTATAAAGTGGGATAAATTTTTCTCTTCCACCAATGTGGGATAAGTCCCACATTGTAATCTTATAGAGCAAAGTTCCAACAAGTTTGAGGGTGAGATGAGTAGCAATAGTGATTTGGGATTGCTTGTTGGTATTTGAAGAACCCTAATCGACCAAGAATGGCGGCTAGAGTGAGAACGATCAGAGAACTCGTGAGAGCAAAGGAAGCTCTGATACCATATAATTAAAGAGTATACAAATCGTATATATAAATAATTTATAACATATATAAACATGTAGTTTATATAGTCAAAGTGCTAACAACTATGAGCACTATACTAAGAAAATACAGAGAAATTACATCTGTTGTCTAACTAATTATTTACATTAGAATAACTACAATTTATAAAAGATATATATATATATATATATATATATATATATATATATATATATATATATATATATATATATATATATATATATATATATCTTATTTCTTAATAATCCAATATCCGAAATGTAGACTTTTCAAATTTTATTTATTATATTGAATTGGAAAATGCTACTTACAATTAATCAAAAATCATGTTTATGCCATTTAGAAGTTATTTGATATGTATTAGATCATTTTTTTCTTTCTCTCTCTCTTTTTTTTTTTTTTTTTTAAGATTTGGAATGGATAAGCCGTTAATAGACAGGGAGAATTTAATCAACATGTAGCTTTTATGAACTCAATCTTATATTTAGAGAAATTAAATTACCTTCTACCTTTTTTTGCCAATTATATATACCATAATTTGATAGATTTGAATTGAAATATGAAATGTTTACGACAATCATTGTACATCAAGAAATTTTGTCATTGTTAACTACACTTCCATATTTTTTCATTATTACATTTTGGTTATTATTCTTTTATAGCTTAAGCCTTATATGAAGCTCCTCTAAGATTAAACAATGTATTTTTTATTATAGTATATAATGGCACAAACAAATAGCTTCATGAATTTCTTTAGTTCCTACGTTTCCTACCCTCTTTCTTGGTTAAAGTTTTTTTTAATGTAAACATTAGTTGTTTAATTGTTGTTTATATTTTTATATTTCTTATGTACGAGTGTTCAAAGATGTGATATCCAAAGTTTATTCAGATGTTTTTTTTTTCTTTGTCTTTTTCTCCCTATTAAACCACACCTCATCAAAAAAATTATTGCAAAAAATTTAAAAAAAAAAATCAAAACAAGTATATTAAAAAAAGTAAAAATAATAAAAAAAAACTGATAATTTAAAAAAATCTATTTTTTACTTACTCCTAAATTATTCCTTAAACGAACATATTTTCATGATGAGACTAGAACCATCGACTTTTAAGGATGAAGGGTAATACCGGATACCACTATGCTACACATATTTGATAATATTTTAAAAAAATACTCATTTAATAAATTTTTTTCAATGACATCATTTTGGTCAAAAACTCATCATCAATT
This sequence comes from Lactuca serriola, assembly GCF_051521515.1. Taxonomy (NCBI): domain Eukaryota; kingdom Viridiplantae; phylum Streptophyta; class Magnoliopsida; order Asterales; family Asteraceae; genus Lactuca; species Lactuca serriola. The sequence goes on along the minus strand of NC_136412.1, from coordinate 261,523,843 downwards.
TGTCTACTTAGAAAAAGGATGCAACATCAATGTCATATTACCTTCACAACATTATTACTATCATATCATAAACTTACCTTCACAACATTATTACTATCATATCATAAACTTTTAATACTATACATATTAAATTTAAAAAAAAAATTGAAAAAATATAACATTCTACTATTAAAAAATTACATAATTGAAACCCAAAAGTTACTATCAATTGTAATATCAAATTTGTAAACACGACTTCTTCAAAGTTTTATTGCTTATAATTTTCAATTAAGAATATTTAGCGCCAACGTGGGAATATATAGCCCACTTGGTAGAATTTGATTCTTAGATTGGAAGTCCTGGGTTCTATTTTGGACATTAATAAATTTAACTAGCCTGATGATACTAACTTTTAACAACTGACAAACCTTAAAAAAATATTAAAAACATTTAGTATATTATTAGCTTAACCTAATTAATTAAATTATAAAAAAACAACAATAAAGATGAAAAATGGAAAAGGAGAAAACATGTATATTAATTAATTGATAGTTGAGTTGGGAAAATGACTTGGTCCAACCTTCGAATCCGCCACTCCACAAAACATCTACTAGTATTCGGGACGGTGTTCACTAAGATTCTACTTATAAAAAATCCATCATACCACATAATGCCTCTAACATTTGTTATTTGATGTCTATATTAGGATGTGTAGCTTCCAACACTTTGAGTTGCAAACAAATAATTTTTTTTAACCTATCGATGATAGTTGAGACCTGAGAGGTTTTGCGTGCAACATTTTCAACTAAAAAAGCTGACGCTCACGTTTGCTTACAAGATTAGTAGTCAGTAGGGAAGGGGGGGGGGGGGGGGGGGGGGATACCACCTACAAATGTATCCACATCGGATGCCGCGGACAACTTATATTGGACATTTGAATATATACAATACTCAAGCTTAGATGAATAAACTGTGGAAATTATCCAGTTAGTTTGTATGTCTTTCTTTGTGTCCGGTGTTTTCCCTTTAGGCCATGGTTTTAATAATATCTGCAGATTAAGAAGAAAAAAAAAATATAGTAAAACATAATAGTAAAGTAGAGTGGTTGAAGCTGGTGTTCAACACGATTTTTCGTCTTCTATTTATCTATTTCCAAAGATAAGACAGCTGGAAGAGTACTTATTGCTTGATTTGAAGCAACCTTGTTTACAAATTCATGAGAATTCATCATAAGTGGAATAGTGAGCGAATCTTGGTTTTTTGTAGCTTTGCTCTCAAATTCATTCTATAACGTGTGTAAGAAGTATCTCAAGTACAACTTTCCACATGAAAACACCATTATTTATTTGGGAAATGTTGGTTAAAACTAGTCACCTAACATCCAAGCACTTAACATAAGATCAAAAGGCTCAAACCTAAAAAAAAAAAAAAAAAAAAAAAAAAAAAAAAATAGCAGCGATAATTGTCGCCACTAATTAATAACATTGTTTGTCACCGCTAAAGGCAATAACAGCGAAATGTTGCTGTCTCGTCGCCGCTAAAAATATTTGTCGTTCCTATAGCTGTAGCAGAGACACCAAATACGGATTGGGAGTTGCTTTTAAAATTCTCTTTTCTTGTATTATGCTGCTCGAGTTATTTTTTTAATTAACTAATCAAATTAATAGTAACATATAATCGATATTTTTATTGATGACATACGCTTAGGATATGAATTTGAGTCATAAACATTAATATTTTAAATCCTACTTCTAAATTGCAACTAGTGAACTTGAGCACTTTTCTTCATGGAGGGAGAAGATCCTATCATACCTCTAGGCCTAATGCATGATGGTTCATAATCTTTTAAATATAATAATTAAGTCTTAATCACATAAATATATTCAGATATATGATAGAACAACACCTATAATGAAATCGGTTTTATTTTATTTAATAATTTTGAATCATTATGAAAATTATGAAAAAAAAAAAAAAACAATATACGTAGTTATGAAATTACAAGAGGTCAAAAAACACACTTAAACAAATACATGGTCTACATATTCATCAGTTCATTTATCTTTTCTGACACATTCAATAATACTTTTAAGGCGTTTGTTATATATGAATGGTTTCTCCAACGGTACTAGGTGCCCTGCATCCTTTATCCACTCCAAAGTTGTTTTTTCACCCAAGCGTCTGATACACATTAAAACATATTCAACATATAAGATTTATAACAACTTCAATTCCTAGATAGAATTTATTTTTAACCAACTTAAAACTTATAACACACTAAAACCTCAAATCGAAACGAATTTTAAACGAGCCTGAGTCGAGTTCAAGTTTAATTTAACTCGTTTATTAAACAAGCTCGAGCTCGAGCCTATGTCATTAAGCTTGATTAGGCTCGCAAGCCTCAACAAGCCTATATATAATATAAGTTAGTATTATTTTTATATATTAAAATAAAAAATACTTTGAGAATTAGAGATTTAGGGTATTGGTAAACAAGCTTCTTAACGAGCTCGAACCGAGCTTAAGCTTATTTAGCATGTTAGACAAAAAACGAGCCGAGCTTGTATATTTCTTTACGAGCTCGAGCCGAGCTCAATACAAGAAACCTCAAATCGAGTCGAGCTTGAGCTCGAGCTCGAACCTCATATAACTTAAACGAGTCCGAGCCGAGTTGGCCAGGCTAGGGCACGACTCGTTCACACCCCTAGTAATCAAGGCTCGACCGTAGCGGCTGGGGGGGATCGCCTAGTGGCCCATGTCAATAAGAAGCTCAAAATTCCTAGAGTATTATGGTATAATTAAATAAAGAAAAAGCTAATTTATCTAAAAATGATATGAGAAGTTTTTTTTTTCTATAAATTAGTTGTTTTTATAATGTTTTCACCATATTTGTGTTTTTTAATATTAATAGAGAATTTTCTTCCGGTATATCTATTTTCGATTGAATTTTCATTATATTATTGGCTCACTATATCTTTGGCTCACTATATCTTTGAACTGCCCTATAGTGATCATACATAATATTGAATTTGATTAAATTGTTCTTTCTTTTTAATGAAGAAAGATATAGGACTTACATTTTCATCGTGTTAGCAAGGTTGAGATCAAAAATATTGTCCTCATCACCCCACAACATATGTATCGCCTGCAAAAAAGTTTAATTCAAACACAATTTATATAACCGAAGGTGTTTCATGCCCAATAATTTCATATTATATTAACTCGCTAAAAGTTTTAATTACGTGCGAGTAGTCGGGATCCGATGTTACATCGGTGTCGGGAACAACCAAGCAATCTAAGAGTTCGTTTCGTTCTTTTCGATTGCTAAACATTGTCTACAAATGTCAAAAAGATAACATCGATCATTACATAATTTGTAATATGATAGAGAGATTGGAGTACATGTAGTTAAGTTATGAGATACCTCAAGAATGTTCCGATAAAAGAAATCGGGAAGCCATGGGAGTTTATGAAACCCAACAGAAAACATCCTCTTCAACCCCTCTACGGTTGAGGGCATCAAAAGGTCCGACCAACTTGACAAACCAAGTCTCTTATACGAGTCAAGGCTAATGGATTCGGTTAACTCTGTAACAGTGGCAGACATAACCATAGACTTGACCAGATTTGGGTACAACTGAGCTATCTTGAATCCAATCATCCCTCCATAACTTAACCCAACTAGTGTCACGTTCTCCACTCTTAGTTTCTTCAACCCTTTAGCCACAAACTCAGCTTGAAAACTTGCAGACCTCTCGTTTCTATCGGTGATTGAGCCACCAAAGAACAAGAAGTCAGGCACATAGACGGAGTATTCACGTGTCAATGCCAAAACTTGTAAGAACCATGTGAAAATACCATCCATGGCGAAAGAGTGGAGGAGTAATACGGCCGGTTTGGTGGGTGGTACGTAGACGATTTTCCCATCATATTTGGTTACGATTTCTTTTGGAACCCATATATTCATTAAGGTCCCTGGCTCTATTTCTATGGTCTGTGGTGTTAATCCAGCTAGCATTACGATTCCATGAATCAAAGGTGTTAGCACGACAAACACATTTCCCATAATTTGTTTACTTCTTGGAATCTATGAGAGGCAAATGTGAAATGTGAGATTGTGACATCTATGATTTGCAATTTGTAACTTACGCTTTTCCTCTTAATTACAATTGAATTTGGTAAGGAAAGGAATTAAATCGCCACCCACATAATAAACACCTGCTACCCCACCCCGTTTCCCGTGATACGTACGTGATTAGTTTTTAAATATTTTACCGATTTTGTTTATCCAAATCCAAATATTTTGACTTGAAAAATCAGAGAATCAGAATTAAAATTAACATCAACATCATTTTTGTCAACCATGATAAATTGATTATCAACTCATGGCTTAAGTTACAATGATTGCCTTAGAAAATAATGAAATACCATCTATCATATTAATTTACTAGTTGTGTAACCTGTGTATGATATGGATTTTTAGAAAAATAAAAATAAATAAATAAATATGAAGATCTAAAAATTTATGAAGTTTGAATTTATAAAGAAAAAATTATTAAGTTATTTAAATGTAATGTTTAATTTGTTATTTTAAAATTTTTTATTTCGTTTTTAAATCTAAATAACCAAACAAATAAAATAATTGAATTCAATTTAGAAATTTAGAAATTAAAAAGAAAGTATCATTAATGTAATTGATATGTATTTATTATACATATATTACATTTGAATATTATGTGTAGGGATGGCAAAAAGCCCCATATATTACATTTTTCTTTTATCTAATTTAAACTCGTATATATATATATATATATATATATATATATATATATATATATATATATATATATATATATATATATATATATATATATTCTCTTTGGTTGATCTATTTTACCTTAAATATTAATCTGATAATTTTTTTCTACGTGATTTTTCATGTATGTACTTCAATTTGGTAGAAAATTTATTTATATTTTTTATGCAATTTATGGGTACATATATATTTTATAAAATCTTTAAACTTATGCTGGTAAAATTGAAATATAGAGTTTTTTCTTACGTAAAAGTTTGCATGTTAAAAGAGAAAAAGAAATCCTCATTTCCCCGTTGGGGATCCCCAGTCCCCGTTGGGGGTGGGGATGGGGGTTTATATATATTCCCCGATGGGGATGAGGATTGGAATGAGGATTCGGGGATGGGGATGGGGATTGGGGTCCCCTGTGTTCCCCGCCCCCGTTGCCATCTCTAATTATGTGTAATTTAATAAAATGGAAAAAAAACCTTAAAATGACAAGTGATATATATATATATATATATATATATATATATATATATATATATATATATATATATATAGAGAGAGAGAGAGAGAGAGAGAGCGCTAGGTTCAATTGTTTAAAGTATTTATTGTGTTATTGTATGCATAAATGTGGGGCAATCATTTCAAAACGGTAAATATGTAATCTTACATTTAATTAATTATGGTAAATATATAAATCCATTAATACCCCTTTAATTTAGAAATATCAGTTTTAAAACTCATTTCTAGTATATATCCTCACGTCCGCCTTTTCCCTCTTCTATTCTATTCATCGCCGCCCCTAACCTTTTCCCTCTCATCTCCCTCTCGTACACCATCAGTAACCATCGAGAAACCTTCGTCGGATTTATCATCTTCTTCCTTTAAACACCACCAATTTCAAAAGGGTTATCTTCTTCTTTTAAACACCACCGATTTCAGAATCGGGAAAAACAATTTATCCAATCGAGGTCTTTTAGATCCAGATTATTGCCCACCATAACTCTATGTTTTACCAAAAGAAAAACCATTGCCATCTCCAGAATCAATTGCAAAAATCAACTTTAATTTCTCGGTCTGTTAATGATTTTTAATCATTGAGGATATCCACAAAAGCATATATTTCCTAAGTTGGGAAGAACAAGGATCTCAACTAAGTCTACTAGCGAAAGATTTCGGATCCCTGGATTATTTGGCAACAGTGTTTCTAATCGACGGAAGCACCCTATGTCCGATGGTCTCGGATGACCAAAAAAACGTACAAATATTCTATTACGCACCAAAAGTCTCCGAGAGCTGGAAAGGCCAGAAACTTCTTTCCCGAGCAGAGTTTCACGTCGGGGCCCACGTCACCCAATTTCTACGTTTATAGATGCTTCCAACCTCCAACTCCTCTCCATCAGATAAAACCAACCGTTTTGCACTTTTGTTTGGGACCTTGGATGGGAGCATTGGTTGTATTGCACCTCTTGCTGAGCTGACTTTTAGGAGGCTTCAATCTCTACAGAAAAAACTAGTGGATGATGTTCCTCATGTTGCTGGTTTGAATCCCAGATCTTTTCGCCACTTCCATTCCAATGGAAAGGCTCATCGCCCTGGCCCTGATACCATTGTTGATGCTGAACTCATCTGCCAGTAAGTTTCTTTTTTACCATGTTTTTGCTATTTCGTTCAATTAACTGTTTTTTTTTCAAGATTTTGTAGTTGTTGGACATGTTATATTATGCATTTTTTTATGTTTTGTTTGTGCAGTTATGATATGCTGCCTTTTGAACATCAGGTTGAGATTGCAAGCCAGATTGGGACAACACGTTCTCAGATTATTTCAAATTTAAGTGACCTGGCTCTTGGTACTAGCTTCTTGTGATTATTATCATGTTTCACAGTTGACTTGTTTGTTCACAGTTGACTTGGTTGCTTATAAGTCGATTGATTTAGTGTATGGATTGGAATTAAATTAATGATGTAGTGGGTTGTGTACTTGGGTTAGATGAGTTTGATTTAACATGCTTTCTGTATGAATTATGAAATGCTATAGGCTGATGCATCCAAGATTACAGTAGTATCTTGATCGGCTTTTTTACGGTTGAATGTTTATTCCAATTCTATTGGAATGGAATCACGAATTCCAATTCTATTGGAATGGAATCATGAGTTCTAATTATCTTGGAATGGAGTGAATATTTTCTCACTGATTTATGCATGTTCTACGGTTCTTGTTTATTGGTTTTGGTACAATTCACAAGTCCATATATTTTTCCAAAGGAATTTAGTTTTTAATTTTTCAGAAGTTGATTCTTGAAGAACGGACCACAAAATTGAAAATGATTATAAGCGACATTATTCTTTTAGAATGTATTAGTGTCGTTGTTAGATTTTGATGTTTTCTTTCCCGTTTTGAAAGTATTCTTAGTTTTATTCTTTAACAACAAATGTAATTCGTAATTGAGTTTTATTCTTTAACAACAAATGTAATTCGTAACAATTGTTACCCGTATTCTGTAAGAAATAATGTATTTTTTGTTTTAATTCTTCAATTGATTGTTCAAGAATTTGTTATTCTACAAGAAGTTTTTAAAGTCATGATCAAGAAATCGGATTTTTAAAACAATTATATTCTGTCAGAATGTCCGGAATTAAAAGAATTATAATTCGTAAAATCAGATTTTTAAAATTAATAAAATCTACGATCCCTTAAAATAAGCAATTTTCCTTTATTAAATCTATATTAATTACCTAAAATACCCTTGTAATTAAATTACATGATATTTTTCAATTACATTTAATTCAATAATATATATTAATCACTTTCTTAAAATATGTAAAATTGATTGGCCCACAATTATGCATACAATAACACAATAATTACTTCGAATAAAATAACCTAGGTTTATATATATATATATATATATATATATATATATATATATATATATATATATATATATATATACACACACACACACACACTCACACACATATTGTCTACTTTGATAAATAAAGATTTTTTTTTCAAATATCATTATTTCCTTAATTTGAATACATGTTATTTTCTGGTATTTTTTTTAATAAATGTTTTTCTATTTGTCATTTTCTCACTTTTTTTTCTTTTGTTAATTAACACATGACATTTACACCTCAGTTAATAATTGTCTTAACCGAAAATAGTCAATAAATTACAATGTTACTACTCATATTGTATTTAATGTTTTTCCTTTTAAATTCAAATTTAAAATTTAAAAATTAAATAAAATTTTGTTTAAACCTTTATATTTAATTTTTGTTTTTCTAACCCGTATAATATATATGGGTCTCACAACTAATATATTTTTAAATGATATAGTTGATTAGTAGTTAAATATGTAAATACAAAGGAGTGATGGGTAATTATAATTTCTTAAATAAATTTTTGACTTTTAAGTCCGAATAATGACGATGAGAAATAAGCAGAGAAAATTCTCAAAAGGTTGAAAAGTCGCTCAATATTGGAAAATTTGATAAACCTGAGTTTGAGTTTTAAGATTGTGCGTTGTGGTAGGAGTTTAAGTAATAATTTGTATTGAAAGTACATTTCTATACACATAAAAACCCCATTAATTGTAGCATTGGCTTTTTCGATTTACTTGTTTTTCATAAAATCACATTGTACTTTACATTATAGTATTGTACTTAACGCATATATTGTTTATTGCATTATAGCATTGTACCTTCAAAGTACGATGCTTAAATCTTTAAAAAGCTAATTAATAATAAATAAGACATTGAAATTAAAGTACGATGTTGTATCAAAAAAAATAAATGAAAGTATATCATTATTGCTTGCATTTAGCATCCTATTTTCATTGTTTCTATTATATTTCTGTAATTACAAAAAAGTACATTGCATGAATCAGTAGAAAGAGTAACGTACGTTGATGTTCTTTTTCATTTGACCTTTTTCCTTAATCACTATTCCATTTCACCTGTATTTAGATTTAACTATCAACAATTTATGAAACCATTATTTTATTGTAAAAAGAGAAGCAATGTCCAATGCCTCCTTTTTTTCAAAAAATGGAAATTACATAGTTATTTCTTGCATTAGGCCTCCAATTGTACTTCCATTGATGAATTTTGCATTGTAACACACACATACAATGAGAGCCACATAGACATACAAACATAACCATATTTATACACCAAATATACACACACAACTACCACCTAATCACATATAGATACACACTGTTTCGGCTTGTATTGAATATCTTCATAACCACTCACACATAATAGTTATCTATTTACAATTTTTACCCATAATAGTCACACTTAGGTTTTTACCCAGAATGGTAACGTACTTATGATTTTTTTACCTAAATATTAATTAACTTTGCTTTTAGAGAAAATAGCAATGTACTTACAATACCTAACATATAATAGCAATACATTTATAACTTGTTACCCACGATAGCATTGTACTTTCAGAGTTTAGAATAAGAAATGAAAGTAGAATGTTATATTAGACAATGAAATGAAAATACATTGCTATTTCTTGCATTCCGATTCGGCTAAGTGCAAGAAAATGCTTCATTGCATCGACAAATATAACATCTTGCTTTCATTTCATATTTTTAATCATTTAAAAAAATACTTTAATGTCTAATAAAGCAATCTACTATGCTAGAATGGGTACATTGCTATTAGCCCATTATACTTTGAAAGTACAATGCCGAAAATAGGATAATGTTAGGATTTTATTTTATTTTTAAATTTACTTTTATTTCTATTTCTATAATTTTATTTTAATTTTTTCTTATTAAAAGAATTATACTTTGAAAGTACAATGCTATATGCCGACATCAGAACACAAAGCCAATGACGCAACTGTTGGGTCCTACTTGACACTATTAACTTCACCTTGAAACTGAAAAAAAAAAAAGTTCAAATACCAAAAATAGTAACACAAATATGATTAACAAACTCATAACCCTAAATAAATATAACAAACCGTATCCCAGAAAAGATTTTCACAAATTTTAAAAGGGTGATTTTCACCGCTCTTGCAAACATGAATCATGTGAGCTCGGGTAAAATAAGACATAATTCCACTAATAGCAGACCAGTTCGGTCCTATCATTTGATACATTGTCATCTTTTCTCGTACTTCAAGAATCTTACTTGTTGGGAGCTTGGTAAATATGTGACTCCACCCCTTATAAATATGTATTTCATTTTTTTTAAATTATAATTTTCGATATTTATAGGAACAAACAAAACACTTTCTCCATTTTATGGTTGCTTATCAACAAATCTTTATGGAGTGTTTTATGGAGCTGGGATATGGTGCAACCTCTTTGTTTTAGACTTTCAGTAAGTATAATATCAATGAATTCATTTTTAGTTCTTGTTGAAGTATTTTAATCTTAAAAAGTTTGTATCATTAAACATCATGATACATGGTAGAGGCTAATGCAAGAAGATATGCAAATGGTTATAGTGGGTCTACATGATTGTTAAACAATACATTGTTATACATTTTAGAAGAGCATGAAAGAAAATGATTTATGATTTAGAATTTTTAAAAGAAAATGATCAATCTGATGTAGTAATAGAGCCAACAACCTTAATCGCCATAATTAACAGCAAACAATAAATAGAAAAGACCATAAAAAATCAAAACCAATATGATAACACACAAATAAGACTTTTTTGAGTTTATCAACAATAAGCATGTAACACCCAAAGTCTTGAAAGTCCAGAAAGTAAAGGAAACCCTAGATTTAAGGGGGACTCGTCGAGTCCAAGGAGGAACTCGGCGAGTCGGAGCGGGATCTGGGTCGAGGAGTAAGTGACCAACTCGGCGAGTCGGCCAAGTGGACTCGGTGAGTCTGTTCTGTGCGAGGAAAACCCTAAATCCGGAGCTTGGAGCCTATTTAAACGTCTCAATCTTCTTCCTAGGGCTCCTTTACTGTTTCTCACACCCAAAACGCCGCACCCTAAGCCTCCATTGTGTTCATTCAAGCTTTTAGCCATTTTTGAGTGGTTTTAAGGAAGAAGAAGGAGTGGGAATCTCTGAAGCATCAAGGAGTGGCCTTGGATCCGAAGTTTGGGGAGCATTTCGGAGCGTTTGAAGGTATTAAGTCGTTTCTCTCCTCCAGGTTTTCCTTGGTAATGAGTTTTGGGGCTTTTAGGCCATGTTTAAGATCAATCTTGAGCTTGAGGTCCAGATCTGAGGTTGCTACCTCAGATCCATGCTTGTTTTGGTTTAGAATCCCGTAAAGTATCAGTCATTGAGTGGATTATGGAGCCTCTTGGTCTTAAACCCTAGTTTTTGGTGCTTTTTGCCTAGATCTCCCTCTCTACACGTAAAGTTTGCAACTTTACGTGGGGGATGGGCTTGGGAAGGGTAGATCTACAGTTTGGAGTCCATGCATGACTCGAAAGTCCTCTGCATGTATGTAGATCTGAATGGACTCGGCGAGTCCTTCGAGTGGACTTGGCGAGTAGCTTGAAGATGAGGAGGAACTCGATGAGTGGGATGAACAGCTCGTCGAGTCGGATGAAGATAGGCATGAACTCGGCGAGTTGGATGAAGATTGTCGTGTGCTCGGCGAGTCTGTTATTGGACTCGACGAGTCAGGTCGCGTGGTCCCAAACCCTTCGAGTTAAGTCTCGAGTCAGCGAGTCGAGCCAGGACTTAGTGAGTTGATCAGGTCAGGATTCGGGAATCAGTAGACTCGGCGAGTCAGGGGCTGACTCGGGCGAGTCAAGTCGCGATTAGATGGACGTTGAGCATAGGAACTCGGCGAGTCAGTAAGTGGACTCGGCGAGTAGGGTTGACTTGGAAGGTTAACTTTAACCAGGACTTTGACTTGACCAGAGTTGACTTGGTTCTCTGTCAGGGGTCAGTATGACTCAGTGTTGTATTGATATTGGTAGCTCGGGGAGCTAGTGGAGCAGCAGTTCGAAGTCAGTGGTCAGGTAGCGGCCAAAAGGGATTAGCAGCAGCAGTTCAGTAGTATCAGGTGAGTTTCCCTTTGTATGAATGGGTCTATGGCTACAATGCCGGCCCATGTAGTTATGAGTAGAAGACCCGGGGGTTAGCCCTAGGCACAGTATGCTAGTATGATATTCAGACGAGGTCCAATGATAGAGGGCGGGTGCCCAAGGAATAGTTTATGCGATAGTTTATACTTGTTGTCTGTGTGATACTTGTATGTGCCTGGTAGGGAGGTGAGGGTGGGCGAGGTCCCGTATCTCACCAATAGCAGAGTGTGGATGGTGTTCCACATCTCAGTAGCAGCAGCCCAGGGGCGAGGCCCAAGTTAGGAAAGGAGTGAGGGTGGGTTGGGCCCGTATCTCACTATCAGTAGGAGTATGGACGAGGTTCCATGACTCATCAGTAGCAGGACACGGGCGGGGCCCAGAGATAGGCGAGGCCTTAGAGCAAGAGCTGTTAGTATATGTTTAGCTTATGTGATGTTATGTGATATGTTTATGTGCTATTATATGTTAGTGGGCGAGGCCCTGTGACAGGCGAGGCCTAAGTGAAACAGATCTGTATCCGAGCGGGGCTCGAAGCCAGGCGGGGCCTGGAGCGGCGGGGCCGTTGTAGCGGGCGAGGCCCGCGGTAGAGGGCGGGGCCCAGGATAGCGGGCGTGGCCCAGTACTTGCAGTATGTGTTAGTTGCAGCTAGTTAGAGGGTGTGGCCCAGTATGTGCAGTGCGTAGTTATGCGCATGGTATGTGGTAGGGTGGGAAACTCACTAAGCTTCATGACTACGGTTTTCAGTTTTGTTTTCAGGTACTTCCGGTAGCGGAGGGAGGAGCTCGGGGTGATCGCATGGCACACACCGTAGATTAGTCAGCCTGGGAATGTTTACTCTGATAATAAACATGTGTTTTGAAAACTTATACTCAGATTATGTTTTGGAATGATGTCTTTGCTTAAGGAAATGTTTTATTAAAAAGAAATTTTTGGTCTTGAATTTTGGGACGTTACAAGTTGGTATCAGAACCTTGGTTTGAGGGATTCAGACATGCTCTCGGGTGTGTCTAAACTCAAACTGAGGAATTGGTATAAAAGTTTTCAAAATAGAAAGATAGTTTTGTAAAAAGAGAGTTTTGAGAAAGAAAACAGTTTTAGAAAAGCAAAAAGAATTCAGAAAGAAAAGAACTTTGAAAAGAGAAAAGAGGTGTGGTGCATGCAATCAACCGAGCTCAAGTAAGTACCCCAAAATACCCATACAAGTTTATGTTATGATTATCAGTTGATAGAACAGCATGCTAGAATAGGACTAGGGATCTAGGGATGATGCCTTATGTGCCTGTTATTTGTGATTTTGAGCTGTATAGTAGTGTTGAGTAGACAGTAATAGGATAGCCTGTTTAGGTTATGCATGAGTTGTGAGTTTGTGTTGCATGCTAGTTCAGATTCTTGCTATGTGGATATGATTGCTTGAGTATGTTATGGTTAGATTTTTCCCTTGTTCGAATGCTGCTTGCTTTGTGCATTGTGGGATTCTGAGTGATGGGAGTTAGCCATTAGGTGGATACAACACGTCACATGCGATCAGGATTGAATAATCTCAGAGTGTTGGATTTGGTCCTATTGCGCAGACCGTTGTAGGGACGAGTCTTTTACTTGAAGGATTATCTGAGCCTCGTCGCATGTGATGGTATCCAGGTGATGGCTAATTGGCATCACAAGGAGACCTTCAGCAGCTGAGGACTGGTTTGAGTTGAGTCAGAGGTTTCCCTAGGGTAAGCCTAGGATGAGATAGTGTTGGGAGCAGTATTAGTGGATAAGGGACCTGGTGGAGTCAAAGCAATTCCTGAGGAAAGTACGGATAGATGTGGAAGGTAGTATGGGCCCGTACTACTGAAAGCAGAGGATCCGTACTCGATTCGGGAAGGGCAGAGACAAGACCGGGAACCTGGTAGGGCATGTTTGGTCTCGCATCAGTGATGAGTATTCTGATAGTGGTTGTGGTATATTTTCAGCATGGTGACATTGCGAGAGAGACCAGCGGGCGGATCAGGCGCCAGAGAGGGATCAGGCTCGGGTTTAGGGACCGAGCAGCTCGAGGAGCGGATGAGATAGTTGATATCAGCTGAGGTTACGCGCAGTATTCTAGCTCAGACTCCTGTGATCTTTGGCACGGTCAAGGAGGGGATACTGGAGATTTTGGATGAGAGGCTGAGAACCTTCTGTACTGAGATGATGGCAATGATGGGAGTGCGTACCTTGACATTTCGAGAGTTCAGAGCCTGCGGGGCACCAGATTATCATGGGGCTAGGGACCCCATTGCTAGCAGCAGATGGTTGGCGGATGTAGCCAACGCTTTTCGTACGAGCAAGTGTCCCGAGGGGGAAAAGGTTGGACTCGCTTCCTGTCTTCTGAAGGACAGAGCGAGGGATTGGTGGGAGGAGATTGGTCATGCTTTGGGGGATGATGTCGCGTTGGACGCGATGACTTGGAGCGATTTCTCGGCCAGGTTCAGGGCGGAGTTTTCGCCAATTATTGAGGTGCAGCAGCTGGCACGAGAGTTTCAGGATTTGACGCAGACTACTGAGACTGTGGCGGAGATCACCGCCAAGTTCAGGGAGAGAGCTCTTCTTGTACCGCAGTATGTCGCGGATGAGGAGATTAAGAAGGCCCGATACCATGAGATGTTGAGAGGCGACATCAGGGAGTTCGTGAGCAGGTCCGGCTGTAAGACGCTGGAAGATATGATTTCTCGGGCTAGAGAGAGGGAAATTGATTTGGAGCAGATCCGGAAGAGGAAGCCGGACGAGGTTCAGGTAGCTACAGGTTCGGGCAAAAGGCCCAAGGGATCGGATTCGAGATCGAGGGACTATCAGGACCGCAGTTGATGCGGGAAGTGTGGCAGGACGCACGGGGGCGCGTGCAGGAGTGGTAGCGGTGGTGAGTCTGGCTGTTTCAGGTGCGGTCGGACTGGTCATTTCAGTAGGTATTGTACTGCTACCACCGCACTGGGATCCGATTTGTTATGTTTTCACTGCAACCAGCGGGGCCACAAGAAGGCCCAGTGCCCCAGTTTGTTTTCAGCAGGACAGGTGGTGGCACCTGCCCCTGCAACCTTGAGGATCATGGATGGCCGTCAGGGCCGGGTAGAGGCACCTGCAGCAAGGAGCAGGGCTTTTCAGATGACGACCTTGGAGACACGAGCATCGCTGGACGTTGCAGGTATGCAATTTCCATTTTCAGTTCTTTATTTGTGCATGATTATATTGTTATGGTTCCGCATCATTTTGGTATGAGTATTTGTTTTGAGTGGTTGATTTTGATCGAGTTATATGCCATCTGCATACCTTGGATATTTGTATGGTAGTAGGGGATGTGCTCTATTGAAGAAGGTTTCAAAGGAAGCAGTAAATGTAGCATGCGTGGAAGGGATTTGGTGCGTCTTGTTAGTTCGGAATGGTTCAGTGATAGAGATGGATTGGTGAAATCCCTAGATATGGCTGGCTTGGGTTCCTCAGTAGATGGATTATGGAATGGTAGCAAAGATCGAGGTCTTTTTTGAGTTTTGAGCAGCAAGGGGTAAGCAGGATCGAAGTGGGGGAGAATCCTTCGAGCAAGCCAGGGGAGGAGCACACAGACCCAGATTGAGTGCGTGACCTCCGAGAAGGAAAAGAAGTAGCTCAGCGTTTGATGGTTTGAGAATTCAGGGTTGGGAGTTTGAGAAACTCCCCATCAGTTAGTGCGTGTGTTGGTAATGGTTAATGCGTGATTTGGAATTCAGGTTGTGGATCGCCTGAAGGACTCGAGGGAGTCGGAGTAAGGATTTCGAGAGCTGATGGCACATGGGTGCCTTTGTATTAGCAGTCAGTGGTAGGAAGTGTTGTAAGACTACGGGGCAGCCGTAGCATTCACTAGCAGTCGACAATGGTTGGTGATGTAAGACTACGGGTAAGCCGTAACATTCCTTAGTAGTTTCGTTAGCGGAGTTGGGGCGAGGCCCTTATCTCCTAGTGATCAGGTAGGGATCAGGAATGGGTAGTGGATGAGAATGATAGGAAGTTGCCTGTATAGCCCTAGAAAGGTGAGACCTTGGGAGCAGGGTTGCTCAGTAATATTGTTGGGTGGGACCCGTGGGCGAGGCCCAAGCGAGAGTGAATAGACCAGAGGGTCTAGAAGGATAGAGGCGAGTGGGACCCGTGGGCGAGGCCCGTAAGTTTTAGCAGCGCAGGTGGGACCTGGTAGGGACCTTAGTGTCAAGTTGGGGGATCGGAGATCCCAGGTTTGTAGTGCCTGAATGGCAGAATTGATTGAGCAGTTATAGGTGGTCGAGGTTTCTTTGGAATTCACTGAGAGCGGCCAGGGATAGTGTTGGGACTAGCTACCGGTGGGAGCCGGTAATCCAGATATTGATAGGTTGGTAGGGACCAGAGTGGTCTCAGATCATCCGGAAGGCAGATGAGGAATGGCAGGAATATCCGGTCAGTGGTAGTGCGGGAAGGCGGGTTATTGTGGAATTCATTTGGTTGATTCGAGGGGTGCTCGGCACCAAGTTTTGGTAGAAAAGGGTGTCAGTGAGTACTAACGATGATGACCCGTTCTGGGAATAGCGGGGGTGATGGAGTTAGTGAAGGATAGGACCTTCACAATGTCAGGGGAAAAAGTCGGTTATGAGGCTTTGCCTTGGGAAGGCAAGGAAATTGCGCAAGGAAAGAAGTGGAGAACCTCTACGGGTTCAGTGCAGTACTCGGTGAGTACCATAAGGAATGTCGGTTGAGTAAGTCATGTTGTCAGAATGTTCAGGGTCAGGGTTAACCCGAGATGATTATCCGCAAGGTTTGATGCTAGTCAGAATGATCAGGCGGTGGGCCATAGCAAACTTCGAGGACGAAGTTTAGTTTAAGTGGGGGAGAGTTGTAACACCCAAAGTCTTGAAAGTCCAGAAAGTAAAGGAAACCCTAGATTTTAGGGGGACTCGGCGAGTCCAAGGAGGAACTCGGCGAGTCGGAGCGGGATCCGGGTCGAGGAGTAAGTGACCAACTCGGCGAGTCGGCCAAGTGGACTCGGCGAGTCTGGTCTGTGCGAGGGAAACCCTAAATCCGGGGCTTGGAGCCTATTTAAATGTCTCAATCTTCTTCGTAGGCTCCTTTACTGTCTCTCACACCCAGAACGCCGCACCCTAAGCCTCCATTGTGTTCATTCAAGCTTTTAGCCATTTTTGAGTGGTTTTAAGGAAGAAGAAGGAGTGGGAATCTCTGAAGCATCAAGGAGTGGCCTTGGATCCGAAGTTTGGGGAGCATTTCGGAGCGTTTGAAGGTATTAAGTCGTTTCTCTCCTCCAGGTTTTCCTTGGTAATGAGTTTTGGGGCTTTTAGGCCATGTTTAAGATCAATCTTGAGCTTGAGGTCCAGATCTGAGGTTGCTACCTCAGATCCATGCTTGTTTTGGTTTAGAATCCCGTAAAGTATCAGTCATTGAGTGGATTATGGAGCCTCTTGGTCTTAAACCCTAGTTTTTGGTGCTTTTTGCCTAGATCTCCCTCTCTACACGTAAAGTTTGCAACTTTACGTGGGGGATGGGCTTGGGAAGGGTAGATCTACAGTTTGGAGTCCATGCATGACTCGAAAGTCCTCTGCATGTATGTAGATCTGAATGGACTCGGCGAGTCCTTCGAGTGGACTCGGCGAGTAGCTTGAAGATGAGGAGGAACTCGATGAGTGGGATGAACAGCTCGTCGAGTCGGATGAAGATAGGCATGAACTCGGCGAGTTGGATGAAGATTGTCGTGTGCTCGGCGAGTCTGTTATTGGACTCGACGAGTCAGGTCGCGTGGTCCCAAACCCTTCGAGTTAAGTCTCGAGTCAGCGAGTCGAGCCAGGACTCAGTGAGTTGATCAGGCCAGGATTCGGGAATCAGTAGACTCGGCGAGTCAAGTCGCGATTAGATGGACGTTGAGCATAGGAACTCGGCGAGTCAGTAAGTGGACTCGGCGAGTAGGGTTGACTTGGAAGGTTGACTTTGACCAGGACTTTGACTTGACCAGAGTTGACTTGGTTGTCTGTCAGGGGTCAGTATGACTCAGTGTTGTATTGATATTTGTAGCTCGGGGAGCTAGTGGAGCAGCAGTTCGGAGTCAGTGGTCAGGTAGCGGCCAAAAGGGATTAGCAGCAGCAGTTCAGTAGTATCAGGTGAGTTTCCCTTTGTATGAATGGGTCTACGGCCACAATGTCGGCCCATGTAGTTATGAGTAGAAGACCCGGGGGTTAGCCCTAGGCACAGTATGCTAGTATGATATTCGGACGAGGTCCAATGATAGAGGGCGGGTGCCCAAGGAATAGTTTATGCGATAGTTTATACTTGTTGTCTGTGTGATACTTGTATATGCCTGGTAGGGAGGTGAGGGTGGGCCAGGTCCCGTATCTCACCAATAGCAGAGTGTGGATGGTGTTCCACATCTCAGTAGCAGCAGCCCAGGGGCGAGGCCCAAGTTAGGAAAGGAGTGAGGGTGGGCTGGGCCCGTATCTCACTATCAGTAGGAGTATGGACGAGGTTCCATGACTCATCAGTAGCAGGACACGGGCGGGGCCCAGAGATAGGCGAGGCCTTAGAGGAAATGTTTTGGAATGATGTCTTTGCTTAAGGAAATGTTTTATTAAAAAGAAATTTTTGGTCTTGAATTTTGGGACGTTACAAAGCAATTAATTAATAAATATGTAGAGTATTTACGTGATGAAAAAAAAACACAAAGAGCCAAAAACCACCCATTACTTAGGTTTCAAAACATAGATTTAGGATGATTTCAACCTCCTTCCAGGCTCTCTCCACACTCCAGAAATCAGAAAAATGACTGGATAAATAAAATGTTTTCCAACATTTTTTACTCTCATGTTTTACTCAAAAGTCATTTTTTTTCATAGAGATGTGTATGGTTCATTTTATCCATTAATGGATTAAATAGATAGAACCTTTTCTAAATTTTACAACTAAGTAGATACCCTGTCTGTATTACTAGTGTATTTTCCATCAAAAAAAATTGTGTTCTATAGTAATGTAGTAACTTTTTTTATAATGACTTAAGATTGTAACGAACTTCTAATTTTGTTCATATTTAGTCACTGAATTTTTTCGTTCTTGATTTACCCTTGAATTATTTGAAATTTTCACATTTTAACCTTATAACCGGTCATAAGGGTAAAATGTGACCAATTTCAAATAATTTTGGGGTAAATCAAGCACAAAAAAAAGTTTAATGACTAAATGTGAATAAAATTGAAAGTTTGTTACCCTTTCAAGTCATTATCGTGTAAATGATTCTAAATGTTATTAACAATGTGCACAAGCTAAATATGAATGTCACAAATGTGAGGATGTTTTAAGAATCTTGTGATATACCTTTATTGTGTAAGGTACTAGAAACAATACGTAGAAATACAATATGAGCGTCTTTAATCACATAGAATTGAAGAAACAAATATTTTTGTGGTTTTAAAAATATACTTTGGACATATGCAAAGATTTTGACTCCAGAGAGTGGAGACGGTCGTTACAAATCATGCGAGGACGAGATAACATATGATAAATAAGTGTGAAGATAATGTAGTGTTAAATTTGAATGAGATTTTTCTCTTTACAAAGAAACGAGCTTTGATTAGAGAGTGTGTATGCATAAGATCAAGGTTGTGGAGTAGTACATGATTAGTCTAGGTCCTAGTTACCTTTACATGGATTGTGTATTTTTCCCTAGTTTTCATTGTTTTAACTTTGAACTTGTTTCGTCGATATTTTTCTTCCAAGTTACTACTTGTATCTACCTTTTCTATTTGTATCTTGGTTCTGTGCGTACCTTCTCACCATGATCCTTTTGATTTTTGATCTGTTTTTCGTTTTATTGCTCACATATGTGTATTTTTGCCTTTTTGAAACTCTACTGATTATTTCTTTTCTGTGGGTTGGCATTTCAATTATACGTGAATAAAGAAACTCTGGTTAAAAGTTTATCTCATTGACTAGGATGAAAGTAATGAGTTAGAACATGGTTATGTGATATGCATTCTATTTTGTTGTATAGAGCAAAAACCACACCGCAACTAAAATTAACCGCAAAAACCGCAACCACAATAAAAACCGATGGTGAGGTTTTCTGTTTTTCAAAAACCGCAAATTTGTGGTGCAGTTCGGTTATTAGTTTTCAAAAACCGCAAAAAAACCGCACTGCACCACATATATTATATACAGTTTTTTTTTTTTATCAATTATTAATATATTAAATATTAAAAAAAAAAAAAGACATGTTTTATGAATGAAAGATGAATAAAATACTAGAAGACAAAAATATGGTTGTTGCTATGTTTAATTTTGAAAAATGGTGAAATTAGACAATTTTAAGGAATTTATTGTTAATTACTATTGATTTGACATTTTTAATATATTAATTGTTTGTGATTTAAGTTAATTTTCTTATACATTATGGTTTTTTTTTTATTATTACAAGTAATATGTTTGAACTTTTAAAACCGTTTGAGCTTTAAACTGTGATTAAAAACCACAAAAAATAACCACACCAAATCCATGCGGATAATAACCGCAACACAGAAAAAAAAACAAAACCGCACCGCAAAAGTAACCGCCTAACCGCACCGCAAAAATAACCGCACCAAGCGGTTTTGAAAATGGATTAACCGCATTTGCGATTAGTGGTGATTAGGGTGTAAACGAGCCGAGCCCAAGCCTGACCAAGCTCGAGCTCGGCTCGTTTAATTTAAGGAAGCTCGAGCTCGATTCGAGCCATAAAATGAAGCTCGGGCTCGGCTCGTGAGCAATTCAGTGGGTTCGCGAGCCTAATCGAGCCTAAACGAGCCTCCATATATATATATATATATATATATATATATATATATATATATATATATATATATATATATAGGCTCGTTTAAGCTCGTTTAGGCTCGCGAGCCCACTAACTGAAGCTCGGCTATAGCTCGTTTAATAAACGAGCCTCATATTTAGGCTCGAACTTGGCTCAGACTCGTTTAATTCGATCTCGAGTCGAGCTTTTAACGAGTCGATCCCGAGTAGCTCACGAGTAGCTCGGCTCACTTACACCCCTAGTGGTGATGTTTTAGCTAATAACTGCACCGAACCGCACCACGCTCACCCCTATTTGTACTCCTTACAAACACAACACAAAATAAATCGTAGTGACTGAAATCAAAATTATTAATCAAAGTAATTGCTACCGATAAGCAAAATAAACTAAGGCGTGATTACAAAAATAGATAATGACTTGAAAGGGTAACAAACTTTCAACTTAGTTCATATTTAGTCACTAAACATCTTTTTGCTACTTAATTTACCTATGAATTATTTGAAAACCTCACAGATGGTCCCTATGGTTTCAAAACTTTAATGTTTGAAAACCTCGCCTTGTTGTTTATGAGTTGCAAAACTCTTTTTCTTAGGGAATTTGTTTTTTACCCTTTTTTTTAGGGGTTTTATTATATTTTTGTGGGTGTTCAAGAACATAGAAGAAGAAGAAGATTTAAACAACTTCTTTTTCGGGTATTGATGAGACTATGTTAAAGATAAAGATCTGAGCCGCAGAAAGGGTTGAAAAAATTGGTGGGAACGACTTATGGTAGTAGAACACTAGCTACACCACAATAAGATTTTTCGGTCATCAATGGCGGTCAAGATTCTGGTACCCAGTCCGGACTCGGAAGCATTTTTGGGTCGGATTATGGAGGGATTGAGTTTACAAGAGAAAAAGTTGAAGTAATATTAAATATGAAGATCAAACCTAAAGATAAATTCAATCTCAATGTTCTTTTTTGTTCTTGTTTTTATCATATGAAGTGTGTGTTTTATCTCATTAGTATTAATTAGGTCTGTAAACGGACCGAACAAACACAAACGTTGGGGCTTGTTCATGCCCGTTTGTTTAAGTTAGCCAGACAAATAAACGAACACGAACGAAAGAAATGAACGAGCTTTCTTGTTCATGTTCGTTTGTTTAAAAAATTAAATTTTCCTGCTCGTTCGTTTATGTTCAATAACATTTTAAACGAACATAAATGAACAAAGATAAACAAACACAATTGAACATATATAAACATAAATGAATATATAATATAGTAATGTAACAAACACAATTAATCATATATAAACATAAAATGAACTTATATGAACGGACATAAAGGAACAACATAAACGAATGTGATGAACATAATAAAACGAACGAGAGCATTATTCATGTTTGTTCGTTTAACTTAACGAACAAAAGTTTGTGTTCATGTTCATTCGTTTATTAAATAAACAAACACAAATCAACTTCCCGCCGAACCGTTCATAAACATTTCGTTGAACGTTCGACTCATTTACAACCCTAGTATCAATATTATTTTTGTGGATTTTCAAGGAAAGGAGCGGCATAATGAAGAAGTATATAAAGAAGCTCGGGATGTGTGTAAGATGGTTTCCAGTATTTGAGGGGACCTTTCAAAAGAGCACGAAACCCCCAAAAAGATGTTTGAATTAGCAGAAAAGAAATCCAACAATATAGGTATTAGATTTAACCTTAATCTTTTTGTTTTTCATACTTAATTTTACCTAATTTGATTCATCTTTTATCTATATGGTTTTAGATATGCTAACACAAACGCAAAGGAAGAACTAAATTTCATAATCATGGAATTACAAACAAATTACACCATTTTACAAGGCAAATTCATGAAAGAAGAACCAACAAATTGGTTTGATCCAAATCTACACCATAAAATCATTTCAGGTATGATTTTTTGGGGACTACGATTTTAAAAGAAGGGGAACTACCCATTCCCTGTTCTTCGGATTCTGTGGGGTAAAACACACATCATCATAAACGCATTTATTTCAGGAGTTTTTGATAAAAACAAACAAACCCCAAAATATTTCACGGGCGTCGTTTTGTCTCACGCTTTTTTTTTATAGAGTAAAAACGATCCCTGGTCCTAAGTCTAGAAGCGATTCCGGAAGTACCGTTAATTAGAGCTTCAGTTGGTTGAGAGAGAGAGAGAGAGAGAGAGAGAGAGAGAGAGAGAGAGAGAGAGAGAGAGAGAGAGAGACCCTTTCATATTAAATAATTATATATATATATATATATATATATATATATATAATAAAGGAAAACTTTATAAATAATCTTTCTGACAGTGAAATCACGAAAATGTTTTTCAGTAACTAAAAAGCGAATAGAATGAGGCTTAAGTAACAAACAACAAAAGTTTTGAAACCACATAGATCATCTGTAAAGTATTTAAAACTTAGAAACTAAACTTCATTTTGGAATACCATAGGAACCATTTATGAAGTTTTTTTCTTTTATTTAATAGTTTTGGATCATAATGAAAATTATGAAAAGGAAATATATGAAGTTATGAAATTACAAGAGATAAAAAAAACACACTTAAACAAATACATAGTCTACATATTCACTAATTCATTGATTGACACATTCAATAATACTTTTAAGGCGTTTGTTATATGTGAATGGTTTCTCCAACGATACTAGGTGCCCTACATCCTTTATCCAGTCCAAAGTTGCGTTTTCACCCAAGCGTCTGATACATATTAAAACATATTCACTATATAAGATTTATAACAACTTCAATTCCTAGCTAGAATTTATTTTTAACCAACTTTAAACATATAACACCCTAAAACATAGTCACTATATAAGATTTATAACAACTTCAATTCCTAGCTAGAATTTATTTTTAACCAACTTTAAACATATAACACGCTAAGTGATCATACATAATTGAATTTGATTAAACTATTCTGTCTTTTTAATGAAGAAAGATACAGGACTTACATTTTCGTCGTGTTAGCAAGGTCGAGATCAAAAATCTAGTCGTCATCACCCCACAACATATGTATCGCCTGCAAAAAGTTTAATTCAAACGCAAATTATATAACCGAAGGTGTTTAATGCCCAATAATTTCATATTATATTAACTCGCTAAAAGTTTTAATTACCTGCGAGTAGTCGGGATCCGATGTTACATCAGTGTCGGGAACAACCAAGCAATCTAGGAGTTCGTTTCGTTCTTTTCGATTGCTAAACATTGTCTACAAATGTCAAAAAGATAACATCGATCATTACATAATTTGTAATATGATAGAGAGATTGGAGTAGTACATGTAGTTAAGTTATGAGATACCTCAAGAATGTACAGATAAAAGAAATCGGGAAGCCATGGAAGTTTATGAAACCCAACAGAAAACATCGTCTTCAACCCCTCTACGGTTGAGGGCATCAAAAGGTCCGACCAACTTGACAAACCAAGTCATACGAGTCAAGGCTAATGGATTCGGTTAACTCTGTAACAGTGGCAGACATAACCATAGACTTGACCAGATTTGGGTACAACTGAGCTATCTTGAATCCAACCATCCCTCCATAACTTAACCCAACTAGTGTGACGTTCTCCACTCTTAGTTTCTTCAACCCTTTAGCCACAAACTCAGCTTGAAAACTTGCAGACCTCTCGTTTCTATCGGTGATTGAGCCACCAAAGAACAAGAAGTCAGGCACATAGACTGAGTATTCACGTGTCAATGCCAAAACTTGTAAGAACCATGTGAAAATACCATCCATGGCGAAAGAGTGGAGGAGTAATACGGCCGGTTTGGTGGGTGGTACGTAGACGATTTTCCCATCATATTTGGTTACGATTTCTTTTGGAACCCATATATTCATTAAGGTCCCTGGCTCTATTTCTATGGTCTGTGGTGTTAATCCAGCAAGCTTTACGATTCCATGAATCAAAGGTGTTAGAACGACAAACACATGTCCCATAATTTGTTTACTTCTTGGAATCTATGAGAGGCAAATGTGAAATGTGAGATTGTGACATTTATGATTTACAATTTGTAACTTACGCTTTCCTCTTAATTACAATTGAATTTGGTAAGGAAAGGAATTAAATCGCCACCCACATAATAAACACCTGCCTACCCCACCCCGTTCCCCGTGACAAGTACGTGATTAATTTTTAAATTTGTTTTTCCAAATCTTTTTTTTTTTTTTTGAAAAGGCAGAATTATATTAAAAAAAAAAAAAAAAACAGCGCAAAGCTGTAAGTAATACAACAAAAGACTTCAAAACAAACACAAAAACAGAAAGAAAAGGAAACTTGAGCTACAGATATCGGCTCTACTATACTTACGCCAGAATTGAGAGGCCCCGATGCACCAGACAAGCACTAAGGCTAGTACCAGATTTGTAAATAACCCAAAGACCCTATCTGCACTGAATTCCACCTCCTGGAAACTGAACTATTTGACTTGAAATCAGAGAATCTGAATTAAATTTAACATCAACATCAATTCTGTCAACCATGATAAACTGCTTATCAACTCATGGATTAAGTACAATGATTGCCTTAGAAAATAATGAAACACGATCTACCATATTAATTTACTTGCTGTGTAACCTTTGTACCATACGGATTTTTAAAAAAAATAAAATAAATAAATAAGTATGAAGATCTAAAAATTTACGAAATTTGAATTTATAATGAAAAAAAAAATAATGAATTATTTAAATTTAATGTTTAATTTGTTATTTTTAACTTTTTTATTTCTTTTTTAAATTTAAATAAATAAACAAATAAAATAATAGAATTAAATTTAGAAATTTAGAAATTAAAAAGAAATTAGCATTAATGGAATTAATATGCATTTAATATACATTTATTACATTTGAATATTATGTGGAATTTAATAAAATGGGAAAAACACAAGTGGAAAAAAATATAGAATTTGTTTTAAAAAAAAGAACACATGTCAAATGCAATGAGAGCATGACATTTGGCAAACAAATCTTTATTTATTATATTAGACTTGTATAAAATATAATACAAATTCGTTAATTGTTATGCTAGACGACCGTGGGTTTGGACACATGTTATTTCTGGTATTTTTTTTTAATAAATGTTTTTCTTTTTGTCATTTTCTCACTTTTTTTGTTATGGGTGTTGCCTAAATTGACACTTGTTAGACACCATATGAATACTTTTATTAAAAATCAATCAATAATAAATTATTTATAATTAATTTTTCCGGAAAACAATGAAAATCTAACCAATAAAAATATCTTAAAATTCAAATAGGGTGTCTATATAAAAAATAAGGTGTCTTTTTAGCCAATCTCTTTGTCAATTAACACATGACATTTACACCTCAATTAATAATTACTTTAATTGAAAATAGTCAAACAATTTAAATCATTAACTAATACAAAGTGTTTTCAAAATAGTTCCATGTCAGAGTATCCCATAAATCAAAATCATAAAAAGTGAGGAGTTGTACGATCACGCGTTCGCCTTCCCGTGATCATCTAATGTACGTGAAAACAAAATTGAAACTGTAAGCCCGAAACCTAGTGAGTTCCGCCAATATACTATGGGTCCAATCATCCTCAGGATGGAATACCTCAGGCCCACAGCTATCAGTTTGGAATGCCTACATACTACGAGTCCAATCATCCTCAAGATGGAATCCTCACGACCCACAACCATCGGGTTGGAATGCCTAAATCTGTTGGCTATCGCACAAAGCAGATAAGCCTCAATCACCAATCAAACATGTGTACACATACCAGATAATCACATAACTGTCTATAGACAGAAAAACCGATCTAACAGATCATAACAGCATATAACATCCTATCTACAAGGATACTGATCATACAATACTCAAGCATATAACATATCAGGATAACAATCCAAAAAGGGCAAGCCTTGGTACCTTAGACCCTTGAGTATAGTGAGGAAAACTCACCTCATAAATGTAACATCCGGATTCCCAGGTACCCTATGTTAAGTATTTATATTGATTTTATGAGAGGGACTTGGCGAGTTAGCGCTCAGACTCGCCAAGTGGGATCGCGCATCTTTTAGTCTGATTTAATGAGGGGCTCGACGAGTCCATGAGTGGACTCGGCGAGTCCACGCTGTTTAAGAAACCCTAATTCTCGGGGCCTGAGCCCTATTTAAGGACTCTTATAGTTACCATTTGCGGCTACCAGACCCTTGAGAGAAACCCTAAGAGTGCTTGAGTGTTTGTGAGAGAGAAGAAGCCATTATTTGACCTTTGTAGGTTGGTTTTGCAAGAAGAAGTTGATTCCAGCTTAGAGGAGGCCAAGGAGGTTGCATATTTGTAGATTTCAAGCTTAGGGCATCATCTTTGAGGTAGCATATCGATCCTTTCTCTGTTTTGTTAAGGAATACATGGATCTAGGGTTTTCTATACCCTTTATTGGGTTGATTTGTTGGGAATATGGTCCCTTACCATGTTTAGATATCAGATCTGGGTCCATAGTGGTCCAGAGAACTCTTTCATCTTGCTTTATGAGGAGTCATGGACGAAATGGACTTAGGTTGTTGTATTTGGGGCTAAATCATCAAGTAGTGTCATTTGGACATTGCATGAGTATCAAGTTCGAACCTTTGCGTGATTATTGAGCTTGGAAAAGTTAGATCTATGGATTAGAGGAACAGATCTGACCTCAGAAGGTCATTTGAGTGTGAGCATGGAATGAACTCGCCAAGTCCATGAGCGGACTCGACGAGTCGAGTCGAGGTTGCCCCCCGTTTTATGTCAGGTGTAACTCATCGAGTGGAAGAATGACCCAATGAGCTGAGAGAGCCTGTAAGGATTCAGAGGACCCGTATGGACTCGCCGAGTCACCCATGTGCACTCGACGAGTCGGGTCAAAGTTTGACCATTGACTTTCGTTGACTTTAGGATTCTGGTCAAGACTGATTCAGGAGAGTTCAAGGAAGGGTAGAATGGCCTTTTACCCAGTCTGTAGAGATGAGATCATGAGAGTGTATTGATCAGGAATGTTATTTGAATAATAGGAGGAGGCTGAGTCGGGACGTTGAGCACAAGAGTTGATCCGACTTCATTACGGTGAGTCTTCTCAATAAACTGTACCTGGAAGGGTACCTATGTGTGACTGGAAGGTCTTGTATGCTATGATGTATATGCTATATGCGGTTATGTGATATGTATGTTTTATGTATGTTATGTAAGATAAGAACCGGAAGGTCAAGATGATATATATGTATGTGTTATGTATGTTACGTTGGTAAGGACCGGAAGGTCAAGAGGTTATGGACCGAAAGGTCGATATGGGTAGGACCGGAAAGGTCTGCCGGGATTTGGGACGGAAGTCCCCTGGGACACATGGATCAGAAGATCCTACAGAGTTAGGGTCTGGAAAGGCGTATGTGGGGTATGTGGTATTTTGGGGAACTCACTAAGCATTTATGCTTACAGTTGTTGTGTGATGTGTTTCAGGTACTAGCGAGGATCGCGGGAAGGCGCCAGCATGATTCGTACACAATCATGGAGTTTATGATATTGAGATACTGGGACATGTTTTGTTATGTTACAGTGGAAACATTATGTTTTTATGATTTTCGTGTGAATGAAAGTATGTTTTAAAATGAAAAATTGTTTGAAAAATTCACGTCGTTACAAGTTGGTATCAGAGCCTTGGTTTGAGGGATTCGGGCGCATCTTCGGATAAACCTGAACTCAAACTGAGGAATTGAGAAATTTTTTCAAAAAATGAACAATTTTTCTAAGAAAGTAAATGATTTTGAGAAAAACAGAAGAAAGCAGTGTGTACGATCAGCCAGCGCCCGAACAGTGATTTCCCAAAATACCCTTACATTATATGCTATGAGATATGATATGGTATGCATGATAGAGTTGGCTAGGTATTCATATTAGGACTAGAGTGGCCTTATTTTGTGATGCCTTAGCCTAGGAAGGATTTTGCTGCTATGTGATGCTTGAGAGCGAGTATGTAGCAGTGAGGAGCTGATGTGAGGTCTACCAAAGGGTAGCCTATGCCAATGAGATGTAGAGCACTTGTGATCTGGAATCCAAGGAGGAGGACTTAGGGTGAATACTGATGCGGTGTGGACGATAGTATTGTTGGCTTTTGAGCATTCTAACACTCCTAAGTGTACATGCAACCCTAAATACCTTGGATCTATATTTTCTCTATTATACATGCAAATAAGAACATCCAAGGTATTATCGTAATCTAGCATACAAAAACAATGAGTGTAACAAGATAGAATACATACCTCTTTGATGTAGAAAGTCTTCATGAAGCTTGAGTGCCTAGCCCCAATAGTGTGGAAGCCTCAAATGGAATCACAATCACCAAAACACTTAGAATAACTTGAGAGAATTCTACAACTCATGAAATCGGCTAGCCCTTTCTTACTCTCACACTAGTGGCCGATTTGGTCAAGAATAAGATGCTTATATAGTTAGGGTTACACCATGTAAACCCTAATTGACATGGCCTTTCATTTCCATGATCCATGGGTACAAATACACCATGGAGCATCCATGGACCATCCTATGGGTTTTAGCCCAACTTGATTATCCATGGAGCATTAGCCCACTGTACAAGTATGGATGATTTACACAATCAACCCACATATTTAATTAGTCTTCTTTTGATCACTTAATTAATCCTAGATTAATTCTTGATCAATACTAATTAAATAATCTTATTATTCTTATTATTAATATACTAGAACTTATAATATATTAATAACCATAAGTGTCTTATTTCTCTCATTATAGTCTATCCAAGTGCATGATGGTATGCAACCCAAATGGACCATGCCGGGTCGGGTCAAGTCTTACCAATTATAGTTATGGACTTAGACATTAATCCAATAGTCTCCCAATTGGATAAGTCTAAAACTATTATTGTGTATGACTTCAGGAACCAACTGGTAATCGTAGCTCTCAAAAGCTTCTGTCGAACTCTGACCTTGTAGATGAACTCTGACCTTTGTCAATGACTTGTCCATTAGATAAGGGATCATATATTCCTCCATTCTAGATATCATATGGACTGAGACATGGATTATAATCATTCTCTCTGTCCATTTGTTGTCTCCTGATTTCCGATTTATGACGACTGACTAATTGAACAAATCAAATCAATCCTGGCCCAGCCGAGCACTTCCATTTGTCATCATCAAATCATCGAGGGGCCCACATATATCGCTTTTATCCCGAAGGTAAAAGGAATGGATAAACTTCGACTCATATGGCTTGTTCTACTACTTGTTGAATCATACACAAAGGCACGTTTTATAGCACCGAGTTACCAAATGCGTTTTCGTGCAATCAATGTACTATCAACTCATAGTAACAACTCATATCTCTAGGTTTGAAGAATATAAGATATTATCGTCTCATGATCACTCGTGATAAAATCCATGAAGTGATTCCAATGAGCGCGGGTTGAATCCAATACTCAGAACTTATGAGCACTCATGAGTGTTGTAGCCTTTTGTCCAACACCTTATACCTCTACAAGCCAACCCATGACAGTCTTAATTCATATCTACTTCCAACATATGACCGACTGTGGATGGTTTGAATAACTTAGTCATTCCGGAAGAATAACCTAGTTTATTCGGGAAGTCAAAACATGCAAAATGAAACACAATAATAATTGAATCCAATATGGTATCACAACCTATGAACATAAATAAAACACCTTTTATTTATCACCATATGATTACACATTATTCATTGTATACTGTTTCAGCTATCAACTTTATTCTTGAATTTAAAACAATAGTTGTCCCATGCTCCAAGCATGTACACTATGTTTTCTAAACACTAGTCATGCCACACACCAAGTATGCATACTATGTTTGTCTATGATCTTTACTTTGTGATATAAATCAATTGAACATAACTCCAATGATTCTCTTTTCACACCCCCAAATCCTTACTGCAAATGCAAGAATTCCAAATTCATGCCATTTACTGATATCTGTTAGATTCTAAACTTGTATGCATTGATCCTCTTGTAATGATTATGCACAAAGTCAGAAAGACTTGACAACAATCATTACATAGTATTCCAAAGGAGATCAGCTCCTTGGAAACATCCTTCTTGCATTAAGTTTCCTAATCTTACACAGATTGAATAATTTCTAACTTTGAAACATTTCCATATTCCATTTTGACTATCACTTCTGAACAGGAGTTGCCTCCTTACAGATTATGTCAATATGGTCCTTTTAAAATTATCACTATACTTCCAACTGTCCTTGAGCACCCAATCTTTGGTAAACCTTAGATTGTCCTTGACAATTGTTTAATCCTTTTAGTCATATCCAGTTCTAAATCTTTTCCCTTCTTAATGCCCCAGGCATTTGGAAATTTTCAGAAAGGATGAATATAGCACATGTAATCGATCCTATATCCGAAGTATATGGGAATCAATTCATGATGTCTCACATAAAGACTAAACCAGTCTTTTGCTATAACATTTCCATTTCAATTTGCCAAGTTCTCATAATTCAGATTATGAAAAGGGATGCCGTAATCATAATAGAATTTTAGAACGCAAATAATGGACTCATATACAAAATTTCCTTATGTTGAGCCATTCCAACATGAAATTAATATATATCCTTGACTAAATGATTAAAACCTCACGATCTAAGCTTATAGATTTGAGATGAAGTATAATTTCCTCTCCCTTAATTATAGCAAAACAACTCTTTCCCAATTGAAACTTTTGTTTTCTATAATTAACATTGCTAACTTGCAACCTTTATCATAATTATCATGCTCCCACTAACATGATGATTATTAGCATAACACTTATGCTCCCACTAGCTTTGACATGTACTCAGAAATCAGCTGGAGGTGATACGAGGATGTGTACTCGAGATCTTTGGTGTTGAGTTCCCGATAGATCTGGTCCCGATAGCAATGGGGGATGTGTGTGTCATAGTGGGCATGGATTGATTGAGCCGATTTGGGGATGGGATAGACTATAAGCGGCAGTTGGTGACAATACGAGACCCTAGTGGGGGAGTACTTACGGTGTACGGCGAGGGTACCCGATGTGGGTCGGCATTCTGTTCGACTGCTAGAGCGAGACAGAGTTTACAGCAGGGCTGCAGTGGGTTTGTAGCCTATGTGATAGACACACGAGAGGCTGCTGGGAGGCCCAGTTCGATTGATGACGGTGCGATAGTGCATGAGTTCACGGATGTTTTTCCCGAGGAGTTGTCGGGTGTTCCTCCCAAGAGGCAGGTAGAGTTCCGCATTGATTTGGTACCGTGGGCAGCACCTATTGCCAAGGCGCCTTATCGTCTTGCGCCGCCAGAGATGCAAGAGTTATCCTCGCAGCTTCAGGAGCTGCTGGGGAAGGGGTTTATTAGACCAAGTAGTTCCCCTTGGGGAGCGCCGATCCCTTTTGTTAAGAAAAAAGGATGGTTCACACCAGATATGTATTGATTACCGGGAGTTGAACAAGCTAACGGTCAAGAACCGTTATCCATTACCGAGGATCGACGATTTGTTCGATCAGTTGCAGGGAGCGTCTTGGTTTTCCAAGATTGATCTGAGGTCTAGATATCATCAGATGAGAGTACGTGATGAGGATATCCAGAAGACTGCATTCAGGACTCGTTATGGACATTACGAGTTCGTGGTGATGCCTTTCGGGCTCACCAATGCACCGGCGGCATTCATGGATCTCATGAAAAGGGTGTGTAGGTCGATGTTGGATCATTCGGTGATTGTGTTCATTGATGATATATTGGTGTATTCGAGATCCAGAGAGCAGCATGAGGAGCATTTGAGGGAGATCCTCGGAGTTCTGAGATCGGAGAGGCTTTATGCCAAATTCTCCAAGTTCAAGTTCTGGTTACGAGAGGTACAGTTCTTGGGGCACCTCGTTAACTAGAATGGGATTTTGGTTGATCCGGCCAAGATTGAGGCAGTCATGAGGAGGGAGGTGTCGACATCGCCCACCGAGATCAGGAGCTTTCTAGGATTTGCCGGCTACTATCGGAGATTTATCATGGATTTCTCCAAGATTGTCGTGTCACTCACCAGGTTGACCCGGAAGGGTGTTTCTTTTTCATGGGGTCCGGAGCAGCAGACCTCGTTTGATACACTTCGCCAGAAATTATGCGAAGCCCTTGTATTAGCCCTCTCGGAAGGGTTGGAGTATTTTGTGGTATATTGTGACGCATCGATATCTGGGTTGGGTTTGATGCTTATGCAGAGGGGGCATGTGATAGCGTATGCATCGAGGCAGCTGAAGCTCATGAGGCGAGATATACCACCCACGATCTGGAGTTGGGGGCAGTGGTGTTTGCCCTCAAGATTTGGCGTCATTATTTATATGGGGTTCAGTGTACCATATAGAAGGACCATAAGAGTTTGAAGTATCTGATGGATCAGCCCAACCTGAATATGCGATAGAGGAGAATCTTGGATGTGGTAAAGGATTATGATTGTAAAATCCTGTACCACCCAGAAAAGGATAATGTGGTAGCCGATGCGCTGAGCCGTAGGGCGAAGAGTGCCCCAATTCGAGGCACTTGTATGAGATTGATACTGATGACCCCGGTGTTGGACACCATTCGGGAGGCCCAGGCAGAGGCCTTGATACCGGAGAACCGCAAGAGGGAGCGGGTGATCGGGCAGGTGTCCGAGTTTGTTATCGACAGTCAAGGGTTGATTACCTTTCAAGGTCGGATTTGGGTGCCATATGCAGGCGGGGCACGTACCCTTTTGATGGAGGAGGCGTATAGATCAAGATTCTCGATCCATCCCGGGGCCACAAAGATGTATTTGGACCTAAAGAAAGATTATTGGCAGCCCTGTATGAAGAGGGATGCTGCGTGGTTTGTCGAGAGGTGCTTGACCTGTCGCAAGGTTAAGGCCGAGCACCAGCGTCCGCATGGCAAGTTGCAGCCGCTTGAGGTTCCCCAGTGGAAGTGGGAACACATTTCCATGGACTTCATCACCAAATTGCTAAGGACCGCAAGGGGTGTAGATGCAATTTGGGTGATCGTCGACCGGCTGACGAAGATCGCGCATTTTCTTGCTATCAGTGAGAGCTCTTCCGCCGAGAGATTGGCAGAGTTGTATGTGAAGGAGGTGGTATCACATCATGGAGTATCGATCTCGATGGTGTCAGATTGAGATGTATGTTTCACTTCCAGGTTCTGGAGGAAGTTCCACGAGGAGTTGAGTACGAGGTTGCATTTCAGTACCGCTTACCACCCCCAGACGGACGGACAGAGTGAGCGAAAATCGAGGACATGCTCGAGCATGTGTGTTGGACTTCGGAGGAAGTTGGGACACATATCTGCCGTTGGCTAAGTTTTCGTATAACAACAGCCACCATTCTAGTATTGGTATGCCTCCCTTCGAGTTGTTGTATGGGAGGAGGTATCGAACTCCCATTTGCTGGGGAGAGGTAAGGCAGCGTGTGATGGGTAGCACTAAGATAGTACTTCACACAGAAGAGCAGATACAGTAGGTTAGACAGAGGTTACTGAAGGCTCAGAGTCGTCATAAGAGTTATGCGGATCGGTGACGATCCGAGCTGGAGTTCAAGGTGGGGGACTTCGTGCTCCTGAAAGTATCTCCTTGCAAAGGAGTGATCTGATTCAGGAAGAGGGGCAAGCTGGGGCCCCGGTTCATCGGTCCATTCAGGGCGACCACAAGGGTGGGAAAGGTAGCATATCGGTTAGAGCTACCTGCGGAGTTGATCCAGATTCATGATACCTTCCACGTGTCACAATTGAGGAAATGTATAGCCAATGAGTCGGCGGTGGTACCATTGGAGGATATTCAGGTGGATGCGAGCCTGAATTATGCGGAAAGGCCAATCACGATACAAGATCGGAAGATCAAAGTTCTGAGGAACAAGGCGGTGTCACTGGTGTAGGTCCAGTGGCAACATCGGAAAGGGTCCGAGCTGACCTTGGAGCCGGAGTTGGAGATGCGGGAGCAGCATCCAGAGTTGTTTGTCAAGCAAGACTTCGAGGGCGAAGTCTGATTCTAATAGGGGAGAATTGTAACGTCCGGATTCCTAGGTACCCTATGTTAAGTATTTATATTGATTTTATGAGAGGGACTCGGCAAGTTCGCGCTCAGACTCGCCGAGTGTGATCGCACATCTTTTGGTCTGATTTAATGAGGGACTCGACGAGTCCATGAGGGGACTCAGCGACTCCACGCTGTTTAATGAAACCCTAATTATCGGGGCTTGAGCCCTATTTAAGGACTCTTATAGCCACCATTTGCAGCTACCAGACCCTTGAGAGAAACCCTAAGAGTGCTTGAGCGTTTGTGAGAGAGAAGAAGCCATTATTTGACCTTTGTGGGTTGGTTTTGCAAGAAGAAGTTGATTCCAGCTTAGAGGAGGCCAAGGAGGTTGCATATTTGCGGATCTCAAGCTTAGGGCATCATCTTTGAGGTAGCATATCGATCCTTTCTCTGTTTTGTTAAGGAATCCATGGATCTAGGGTTTTCTATACCCTTTATTGGGTTGATTTGTTGGGAATATGGTCCCTTACCATGTTTAGATATTAGATCTGGATCCATAGTGGTCTAGAGAACACTTTCCATCTTGCTTTATGAGGAGTCATGGAAGAAATGGACTTAGGTTGTTGTATTTGGGGCTAAATCAGCAAGTAGTGTCATTTGGACGTTGCATGAGTATCAAGTTCGAACCTTTGCGTGATTATTGAGCTTGGGAAAGTTAGATCTATGGATTAAAGGAACAGATCTAACCTCAGAAGGTCATTTGAGTGTGAGCATGGAATGAACTCGCCAAGTCCATGAGCAGACTCGACGAGTCGAGTCGGGGTTTCCCCCCGTTTTGTGTCAGGTGTAACTCGTCATGTGGAAGAATGACCCGACGAGCCAAGAGAGTCTGTAAGGATTCAAAGGACCCGTATGGACTCGCCGAGTCGCCCATGTGCACTCGACGAGTCGGGTCAAAGTTTGACCGTTGACTTTCGTTGACTTTAGGATTCTGGTCAAGACTTATTCAGGAGAGTTTGGGGAAGGGTAGAATGGCCTTCTACCAAGTCTGTAGAGATGAGATCATGAGAGTGTATTGATCAGGAATGTTATTTGAATAATAGGAGGAGGCTGAGTCGGGACGTTGAGCACGAGAGTTCATCCGACTTCATTAAGGTGAGTCTTCTCAATAAACTGTACCTGGAAGGGTACCTATGTGTGACTGGAAGGTCTTGTATGCTATGATGTATGTGCTATATGCGGTTATGTGATATGTATGTGCTATGTGTGTTGTGTATGATAAGGACCGGAAGGTCAAGAGGTTACGGACCGGAAGGTCGATATGGGTAAGACTGGAAAGGTCTGCCGGGATTTGGGACGGAAGTCCCCTGGGACACATGGATCGGAAGATCCTGCAGATTTAGGCCCTGGAAAGGCGTATGTGGGGTATGTGGTATTTTGGGGAACTCACCAAGCATTTATGCTTACAGTTGTTGTGTGATGTGTTTCAGGTACTAGCAAGGATCGCGGGAAGGCGCCGACATGATTCATACACACTCATGGAGTTTATGATATTAAGATCTTGGGACATGTTTTGTTATGTTACAGTGGACACATTATGTTTTTATGATTTTCGTGTGACTGAAAGTATGTTTTAAAACGAAAAATTGTTTGAAAAATTCACGTCGTTACAACAAATGTCGAACTGAAGTGATAAGCTCAAACTCTCAAATCACAGCAACGAACTCCACTACCTATTTTCATCATAAAACCTCCTATATAAATTCCTCGTTTACTAAAATACCCCCAGAAGTCAAACTGGTCAACCCTTGGTCAAGGTCACAGTCCACGGTCATGGTCAACAGTCCATGTTGACCCAACTCGTCGAGTGCAACTTACTGACTCGTCGAGTCCTTCCGGAACACGAGAAATGTTGAAAACCCTAGTTGACTCGCCGAGTTTCCTGATAACTCGTCGAGTCCATGCGTGTCCAATGTTGGGAAAACCCTAACTGACTCGTCGAGTCATCTCACTGACTCATCGAGTCCATGCAGAAACCAAAAACAAGAAACCCTCTTTAGACTCGTCGAGTTGACTCATGAACTCGTTTAGTCCCTTCAGTCTTTTTCTTTTATAGACGTTTTTAAGCCACCCTAAAGCCCCAAAATGCAGATCTAACCTCCTAGGGCATGGTTTCCACGTAAAGTTGCAAACTTTACGTGCATGGATGGTCCTAAATGTCAAAACCAAGTGAAAGGGGGGTTTAACCCAAAAAGAAAATCCCAAGCTTGCTAAATCAGATAACTTTATGGCTATAAGGACCAAGAGGAGTCCAAATCTAAAGTTACAACTTCAGATCATGCCTAATACCCGAAATGACTTCCAAATATACTAAAGATTGCCTTAAACCTAAGCATGAAGAGATCTAACTAAAGATAAGCCAACGTAACGACTTGTTACCTTGAAAATGATGCCAAGATGAAATAAAGTCGGATCCACAAGATCCTCTTTGTCCAAGCTTCTTATACTTCACACCTTCTTCACAAAATGCACCAAAAACACTCTTTAAGCTTGACAAAAACGCAAGAACAAGGTTAATATCGATTAGGGTTTCTTCTGGCTGTCAAGAGGTGGTAAGGGACTAGAGGTAAGGACTTAAGGTTCTTTAAATAAGGTGCAAACCCTAAACATTAGGGTTTCATCTTCCATCTCCTACTCTTCGATTTCGGGTCCTCCGACTCGTCGAGTAGGTCCAATAATCCACGCGGGGCAATCCTGCCTCTACCTGACAAATTGGGGCAACCAACTCGTCGAGTATGTCTATAAACATGTACAAAATGCTTTTAAACTTATATCTGGGAGTCGGGGTATCGCAAACATCTTGCTTTCATTTCTTATTTTTACTCATTTAAAAAAAATACCTTAATGTCTAATAAAGCAATCTACTATGCTAGAATGGGTACATTGCTATTAACCCATTCTACTTTGAAAGTACAATGCCAAAATTAGGATAATGTTAGAATTTTATTTTATTTTAATTTTTTCTTATTAATATTATTATTCTTTGAAATTTCAACGCTAGATGTGGGAATCAGAACACAAATCCAATGGTGCAACTGTTGGGTCCTTCTTGACACTATTAACTTCACCCTAAAACTGAAAAAAAAAAAAAAAAAATCAAATACCCAAAATAGTAACGCCAATATGATTAACAAAATCAAAACCCTAAAAAAATTATAGTAAACCTTATGCCCAGAAAAGATTTAAACAAATTTTAAAAGGGTGATTTTCACGGATCTTGCAAACATGAATCATGTGATCAGTTGAGCTCGAGGAAAATAAGAGATTATTCCACTAATAGCGGACCAGTTGGGTCCTATTGTTTGACACATTGTTATCTTTTCTTGTACTTCAAGAATCTTACTTGTTGGGAGCTTGGTAAATATGCGACTCCACTCCTAATTAATATGTGTTTCATTTTTTTTTTACATTCTAATTTTCAATATTTATAGGAACAGGCGAAACACTTTCTCCATTTTATGGTTGCTTATCAGCAAATCTTTATGGTGTATTTTATTGAACTGGGATATGGTGTTTGTTACCTCTTTGTTTCAGACTTTCAGTAGGTATAATATCAATAAATCCATTTTTGGTTCTTGTTGAAGTATTTTAATCTTAAAAAATTTCTATCATTGAACATCATGATACATGGTAGAGGCTAATGCAATAAGGTATGCAAATGGTTATAATGGTTCTACATGATTGTTAAACAATACATTGTTATAGGTTTCAGAAGAGCATGAAAGAAAATGATCAATCTGATGTAGTAATAGAGGCAACAACCTGAATGGCCATAATTAACATGTACACGGTAAATAATAAAGACCATAAAACAATCAAAACTAATATGATAGCACACAAATAAGGTTTTTTTTAGTTTATCAACAATAGGCAATTAATTAATAAATATGTAGATTATTTACCTGATGAAAAAAAATGCAAAGAGCCAAAAACCACCCGTTACTCCAGTTTCAAAACATAGATTTCGGATGATTTCTACCTCCTTCCAGGCTCTCTCCACACTCCAGAAATCATAAAAATTACTAGATAAATAATCTTATTCAAAGTGAGAGAGAAGTAATGTTTTCAAACATTTTTTACTCTCATTTTTTAATCACCAGTCATGTTTTTTTTACAGAAATGTATGCGTCGTTTTATCCATTAATGGATTAAATATATAGAACCTTTCATAATATTTACAACGAACTAGATACTCCGTTTGTATTACATATGTATTTTCCATAAAAATATATTGTGTTCTCTAGTAATGTAGTAATTTTTTTATAATGACTTAAGATGGTACCAAACTTCTAATTTTGTTCATATTTACTCATTGAATTTTTTTGTGCTTGATATACCTTTGAATTAGTTGAAAATTTTCACATTTTACGCTTATGACCGGTTATAAGGGTAAAATATGACCAATTTCAAATATTTTAGGGGTAAATAAAGCACAAAAAAAAAATTAATGACTAAATGTGAGAAAAATTGAATGTTTGTTACCCTTTCAAGCCATTATCTTGTAAATGGTTCTAAATCTTATTAAGAATGAGCACAAGCTAAATATGAAGCTCACAAAAGTGAGGATGCTGTAAGAATTGTCTGATATACCTTTATTGTGTAAGGTATTAGAAACAACACTTAAAAATACAATAGGAGCATCTTTAATCAAATAGAAATTGAAGAAGCAAATATTTTTGTGGTTTTAAAAATATACTTAGGACATGGGCAAAGATTTTAACTCTAGTGGTAGAGCCGGTCGTTACAAATCATGCGAGGACGAGAGAACATATGATAAATAAGTGTGAAGGTACAGCAATGTTAAATTTGAATGAGATTTTTCTCTTTACAAAGACACTAACTTTGATTAGAGAGTGTGGATGCGTAAGATCAAGATAGTAGAGTGGTACATGAGTAGTCTAGGTGCTAGTTGCCTTTACATTGTTTGTGTATTTTGCCTAGTTTTCATTGTTTTTACTTTGAACTTGTTTTGTCGATATTTTTCTTCCAAATTTATTTTTCTTCCAAATTATTACTTGTATCTACCTTTTCTATTTCTATGTTGGTTTTGTATGTACCTTCTCACCATGCTCCTTTTGATTTTCGATCTATTTTTCATTTTATTGCTCATATATGTGTATTTTTTTCCTTTGTGAAACTCTACATATTATTTCTTCTTTGTGGGTTGGCGTTTCAAATATATATGAATAAAGAAAATCTAGTTAAAAGTTTATCTTATTGACTATGATTAAAGCAATGAATTAGAACATGGTTATGTGATATGCATTCTATTCTGTAGTACTCCTTACAAACATAACACAAAATAAATTGTAGTGACTGAAATCAAAATTATTAATCTAAGTAATTGCTACCAATAAGCAAAATAAACTAAGGGATTATTACATAAATATATAATGACTTGAAAGGGTAACAAACTTTCAACTAGTTCATATTTAGTCACTAAACTTCTTTTTGTGCTTGATTTACCCATGCATTATTTGAAATGTTTACATTTTACCCTTATGATTGGTCGCGGTCATAAGGGTAAAATGTGGAAATTTTCAAATAATTCATGGGTAAATCAATCACAAAAAAAATTAGTGACTAAACATGAGCATAGTTATATATTCGTTACCTTCTCAAGTCATTATCCCTTTTGATTATTATAACTTCAACCGGAAAACCGTCCATTAACACTATCCCACATGGTATTTTTGAGACGCATCCAAACAGTCCTGAAATTAATTTGATTCTACTCAAAATAAACATACAGGCCATCAATACAACTATGGGATAGTTTTGCAAAACCAAGGAAAAAGTGATCAACTAAACCATCAAATCATGACTTGATAACTATATTGGGTGCTAGATGAAGTCGATATTAAACTTGATTCTAGAAAAGTTGGTTACAACAAACCACCAGACATCCGGTTAACATAAGATCAACATCTCGTTAATATAAGATCAAACAACTGCCTTACACCACTATATATATATATATATATATATATATATATATATATATATATATATATATATATATATAGCAATAATCATTTGAGAACTTAAAGGTTTCCAGAGAACCCGAGAACCAAACCAGGGCCGTTAGATCAAAATAATAAAAGGCTAGGATCATTTGTGGCATTTTTGTAAATACTTGAGAAAAAAACAACACTGTGGCATGATAATTAAATGATTATGGGGCATTTTAGTGATGAATTACCTTGAATTAGGTAAACCCTTTCCATCTCTCTCTCTCTCATCCGACCTCCTATCGTCACATCGCCTCCGAAGACGACCCTTCGCTCATGTTCTTCCTCATCGTCGTTATCTTTGGACGTCGTTGATCTGGAAATTTGAATCGATTTCTCGCATGGATCTTATGAGTATCATCAGGAAACGCTTGATAATCTCCAAACTGACATGGATAACACCGGTATTCTCTGTGCAGTTACGCTCGATACCAAAGTAAGTCGTCTCTATTCTCTACTAGATCTCCACTAATCGACCGATTGTTTGCAATTTACTTTTTTGCATCATCTACACAGCAATGTCTAATTCTTCTAAGTGTTTATGCATCTGATATGGATCTAATTTTGACTTCTATGGTAAAATTGACTACTTATGATATTGATTCTATCATTAAATGGTGTTCAAAAGTATAATCTAGTTCCCAATTATGTTGGGAGGTTGAATTTTTCATTATCGTTTGATGCTATGGTTCGTTGATCTCATATAATTAGAACTATAAGCTCGTCCTTATTGGTCATGGCTACACCATTTGTTTTCCGTTCAGCCATGGCATTGGTTTTTGATATGATAAAAACTAAATTATCAGTCAACGATCTCTCTCGCTCTCGTGTTCTTCATCGATTATCTCCTCTCTACTCACCACACCCCGCTTATTAACAATCAGAAAACCTAATCGCTAGATTTAAAGGAAGTCGGTAATCTGATTTATTGCCCTAAAACTGCAACTGTACGGCCATGGGATGCCCGCTTCTCATATAACCTCATTTATTTCCAGCTCCACCTCAGGTTTTGCCATTACTTATCTAATTTATTTCCATAGAACACTATAATCTGACATGTTGTGTACATATTTGTTTCTCGTTTTGGGTTTCATTATAATCTGATTTAATTGACATGCATTAGCCCAAAAATAATGTTCCTATGTTAATGTACTAAATTTTAATAGGCAGTGGATTGCTCTCCTGTGAGTTTAGTAGCTGCAAACAAAGCTTCTTTTGTAAATACATCAACTTCTGGCATGCAACTATGCAAGTGAAGTGATGCTCTTTCTTTTGCTTTCACTTGAAATATCTCTTCATGTTCTAACTTGTTTTCTTATATTCTCAAGGGTCACAAAAAATACCTGTAAATAAGATGGTGCGGACAGATTTATAGGATCCTTTTGGGAGGATGCATGCTTATTTGCAGGCTAAGCCTTCTAGACACCATGAAAGCAATTCTGGTTTGAATTCTTTGAGGTAGGAATAGGATCTCTCTCTATATTTCCATATAAATAATCGGTAACACTCCTCATGAAGTTGGCCTATAGTATTCATGCCTTACTACTTGTTACAATCAAAGGTGTCTGCAATGCAGGTCTTCCATCAGATAGAGAAGGAATCCTAAGGAAACTACTGATCTTACAAGTGTTTAGGAACTTATTGATGAATTTGAACGTGGTTGTCACTCTGGTAGCCTTCATCACCACATTCATTATGAACAACATATGCATAATCTTCTTGTGTTGTTGATGTCTGATCACTGATGTGGTTCTTTCTGCTAGGTCTTTTGGACACTGTAAGGAACTATACATATGTTAGTATGGTTGATGATGATTTTTCTCTCCTTCAACATAATACTCATTTATATCTTGCCAAAGTTGTAAATTTGAGGTAATATACTACATACTACCTCTCCTTTCTGATCTGTTCCCGCTAAGTACTTGATATATATATATATATATATATATATATATATATATATATATATATATATATATATATATATATATACTGTTAGCTTTGCAGAGTTTCTATAGGTTTGGCATAAAATTCCTTTTTTTTTTCTTTTTGTAGCAAGGAGCTCATGTATCAACTAGTTTTGCAAGGATTTGGTTACTTCAATGCAATACAGTTAAGTGAGCCTGCTAGCACTAACTAAAGAAGATCTAGATTCACAAGGCATTAATTACATATGCATACAAATGAATGCTAAGCTACTAAGCGAGAAATTTGAATTGTTGGATGAATATTTTGGCATTCATGTGGATCCACAAGCCAATTTGTTAAGGCTTCTTGTCATACTTGACCGGTACACACCTGACATGGACCGTGCTCCAAAATTTCTTCTTTGTTTTGGAAATGATGTAAGCTACACACCAAAATGTGTATAATACAATTATGCACAAATATAAATACATAATAATATCTTGTTTAAGTGACATGGAATGATGAGAAAGTTTGCTTTCAAACAATTGTTTCTGCTCTTGGAAACTTCTATGCTATGCATCCACCTCTATTGCCAAATCCATGAGGTGAAGGAGTTTCAGATGTTTATAAAAGACAAGGGAAAGGAAATGCTTCATGAGGTACGTTTTTTTCACTCTTAGTTCCTTTAACTTGTTTGATCTGTCTATATTACATCCATTTTTGAGTTAAAAGTCCTTAGAAGGGATATTTGAGAAAATGCAACTACAAAACTAAATACCCCTCAACATTTCCCATTCAAGGTCTATCTCCCTCGTTTTAGTGGAAGTAAGGATTTCACAGGGGGATTTTCGGCACAAATACAAAAGACAGGGGTATATTTTAGAGAGGGCCATTTTTTTCTATTTTTGCGTTGTACTTTCAAAAAAATCAGTTTGAAAATACCAAAAGTAATCGATATATTTGAAACCTTGTGTAGAACAATATAATGCGATTTCTACACAAAAATATTAATGCTAGAAAATATTGGTGCTTTATTTTTGAGTTTGAAAAAGAATAGATTACACTTCAAAGAGTGTCTGTTATGAATTTTTCACATGGAAACTCTTATGTATATTAAATCAACTCTGCTTTTATGGAACAACAGTTTCAAACCATCAATTGCTACTCCGTTCCCTGGAAGAATGCAAGTTTTCAACAAATTCAACATCTGTTATTGGTGCTTTATTTTTTAGTTTGAAAAAGAAAAGGTCCCATTTTTCTAAATAGATATCTATTATTTATGTGTTGGAAGTGATGAATTTAATGTGAATCATAAATATACTAATGCATATTTGATTCATATAAAAGTATAGTGCAGTGCTTAAACTGGTTCTCATAGTGGACATATATATGTTTTAATTGGTATGATCTAGTTAATTAGTTGTTATGATTGGCTAATCTGGTTCTGAACTCTATGTGATATTGTGAAGAACTTAGATCTGTTAAGTACTAACTCTTGTTAGATAATGTTTTGACCTTCTTCATGTTGAGTGGTCTGGATGTCATTAGTCTTGGAAATGACGTAGAAGATGGATTTATTGTTGTCGATCCTAACCTTTCATCTTTAGTTTTATGTGGTAATGATTTTTGTGATGCAAATGGTGTAAAAAAACAATCACAAGTGAATGACATATGAATTACATGTGATTCACATGTAGTTCACAAGTAAATCACATATGAATTACATGTGATTCACATGTAAATCACAAGTGAATCACATATGAATTACATGTCATTCACATATGAATTACATGTAAATCACAAGTGAATCACATATGAATTACAAGTAATTCACATATGATTCACATGTAATTCCCATATGATCCATTTGTGATTCACATGTAAATCACAAGTGAATTACAAGTGAATCACATATGAAGTACATGTGATTCACATATAAATTACACGTGATTCACATGTAAATCACAAGTGAATCACATACGAATTACATGTGA
The DNA here is from genome assembly GCF_051521515.1 of Lactuca serriola. NCBI lineage: Eukaryota > Viridiplantae > Streptophyta > Magnoliopsida > Asterales > Asteraceae > Lactuca > Lactuca serriola. The sequence goes on along the minus strand of NC_136412.1, from coordinate 261,479,225 downwards.
TTCACATATGAATTACATGTGATTTACATGTAAATCACAAGTGAATCACATATGAATTACTAGTAATTCACATATGATTCACATGTAATTCACATATGATCCATT